>NC_053391.1:508892878-509215212 GCF_905171765.1 Bufo bufo | reverse complement strand
GTGTGTAGCACAGACAGCAGCTAGACAGGCTGGGAGTTACCTAAATAATGTCCTGGTAAGTTGTCACAGGTATCTGGAGCCATGCTGATTTCAGTGCATCCTAAGGCTGCTTGAGGGTGCGTGGGGGAGGATCCATAGAGTGAACACGATGATCGAGGTGGTCCTACAGATGCTCAGTTGGGTTCAAGTCTGAGGAATTAGTGGCCAGGGTAGTATTTGGAGGTCTTGCTCTTCCAACCACTGGATGACATTTCTAGCCATGTGACATGTTGCATTGTCTTGCTGGAAGGTTCTATCCAACCCAGGAAGACAATCAGTATGCATAGGTGTATGTGATCTGCAAGAATGCATTTACAACAGAGGCGCATTCCGCAAGGGGTCCCTATAAGATGTGATAAGTGTTTTGTGATGCCAGCTGCAATGAAGTAACAACGGGACAGTGTCCCTTTAAGAAATGGCATTGGTACCCAGGTGTAGGAATGGCCGAGTGGTATAGGGTGGCCTATAATGTCCCTCTAATATTTTTGCACATGTCACGGTGCTCCTACCTTGATACACTGAAACCCCAGGCGTTGGCTCTTAAGCAGACAAAGGGGGTAGTTGAATTGTGGGATGAAGAATAAATTGAGTCCAGGACTTGTGATGAAGTTGAAAAGCAGCTTTACTTTCAATAAACGTTTACAGACTTTGCGTTGGTCACAGCAGGCACTAGCATGAACTAAACTGTGGCAGGCAAACTCCTCTCTGCTACATTGGTTACTCTCTGGCTCTGCTGTACTAACAGACTTAAATAAAATCTCTGCTTTTGCAAGATGCTGCAACTTTTCTCTGTAGTCTGACTCTAGCTTAATTCAGGGAACTTTCTTCCTGGCTTCTGAAGCTCCAAGCTGTGGCCTCTATACCCAGCAGAACTGAAGGTGCTTTAGCTGGCTCGCTTTGCTTGGCTGGGGCACGTCCAGCAGGGACTTGCACCTGCTGCACACCCTTCCCCTAGCTGGGGGTGTACTATACTAGACTTCTAACTAACTAGTCCCCTCCCCTACTTAAAAGGAGAGGTAGAATGGAAACAAGGGTTCCATTCTCTTTAACTGTAGCTCTGCCATGCTTGCTGCCACCTACTGGTGAACCAGGTACATTACAATTAAAACATAACAGTTACAAACAGTAGGAATACACATTGTGAAGGGCCTGCAATAAATACATATGATGACATGATGTTAACCTATAAAGACAGTAGCGGGGTGCAGTAGTGGTAATGCCACTCTGGGGCGTTATAGATTCATACCCAAATTGACTGACAGTGAAACCATCAGGACCCCCTGTTCTTCTATGTCACTTTCATGTGGCCCTGATCGTTTCTGTCTTTTTGTTTTTCTTACTACAGTGTTCACTTTCACACTAGTCATTTTTTATTAACTAAGTTCACTTATTACGTCACTTCCGGTTTCACAGTGAAGGTCATTACTGATTTTATTTCCTGTTTATTGTGTATACAAAAAAGGCCATTTTATAATTTGTTATAGGTCTGAGGCAGCAGGGAGACCCCCTTTGAAATGCATTAACCTGCTTTATAATAAGGAGTCCTTTTGGATCTTCTTATTGCATACCAGGATTCCAAAATAAAATAAAAACTGTGTAAAAAAAAAAGCCATTTTATGTCAACTTACATCACAAAAAGTTGTAATAGCAAGCGATCAAAAAGTCATATGCACCCTATAATAGTTCCAATCAAACTGTCATCTCATCCCGAAAAAAAATGAGCCCCTACACAAGACAGTCGCCCAAAAAATAAATAAAACTATGGCTTTCAGAATGTGGAGACACAAAAAAATATATTATTTTCAAAAATGCTTTGTTGTGTAAAACTGAAACAAACAACCCCAAAAAGTTGTCATATTTGGTATTGTCGCGTCCGTAACAACCTGCTCTATAAAAATACTACATGTTCTAACCTGTCAGATGAATTTTATAAATAACAAAAAATAAAAATGGTGCCAAAACAGCTATTTCTTGCTAACTTGCCTCACAAGTGTAATATAGAGCAACCAAAAATCATATGTACCCTAAAATAGTACCAACAAAACTGCCACCCTATCCTGTAGTTTCTAAAATGGGGTCACTTTTTTGGAGTTTCTACTCTAGGGGTGCATCAGGGGGGCTTCAGGGGGACATGGTGTAAAAATACCAGTCCAGCAAAATCTGCCTTCTAAAAACCGTATGGCGTTCCTTTCCTTCTGCGCAATGCCGTGTGTCCGTACAGCAGTTTACGACCACATATAGGGTCTTTCTGTAAATTACAATCAAGGCCATAAATATTGAGTTTTGTTTGGCTGTTAACCCTTGCTTTGTAACTGGAAATAAATGGATTAAAATGGAAAATCTGCCAAAAAAGTGAAATTCTGAAACTTCATCTCTATTTTCCATGAATTCTTGTGGAACACCTAAAGGGTTAACAAAGTTTTTAAAATCAGTTTTGTATACCTTGAGGGGTGTAGTTTCTAAAATGGGGTCACTTTTTGTGAGTTTCTACTCTAGGGGTGCATCAGGGGGTCTTCAAAGGTGACATGGCAGCTTAAAATTATCCCAGTGAAATCTGCCTTCCAAAAACCATATGGCATTCCTTTCCAATATCGGTTGCCCGTACAGCAGTTTACAACCACATATGGGGTGTTTCTGTAAACTATAGAATCAGGGCCATAAATATTGAGTTTTGTTTGGCTGTTAACCCTTGCTTTGTAACTGGAAAAATGGATTCAAATGGAAAATCTGCCAAAAAAGTGAAATTTGGAAATGTTATCTCTATTTTCCATTAATTCTTGTGGAACCGCTAAAGGGTTAACAAAGTTTGTAAAATCAGTTTTGAATACCTTGAGGTGTAGTTTCTAAAATGGGGTCATTTTTGGGTGGTTTCTACTATGTAAGCCTCACAATGTGACTTCAGACCTGAACTGGTCCTTAAAATGTGGTTTTTGGAAATTTTCTGAAAAACTTCAAGATTTGCTTCTAGACTTCTAATGTCCCCAAAAAATAAAATTACATTCACAAAATAATCCAAACATGAAGTGTTTTATTTTTGCTGCACGAGTGGTGGTGTGCACACTTTCAGTATTAAGCGTATTGTTGGTAAACGTTTTAACTATATATTAATAAACGCTATGTTTTAATAGATTACTATCTCCATTTTTCTATATTTCATCAATGAATCTTCCATACCATATGATTGAGGACAAAAAAACATTGTCCTCGATCATAAGGTATTGTTCCTCCCAATGGGACATATAAATATTTGCATATGAGGGGGAGAATTTCGCACCCATTGATGCTCCCTTCATCTGCAAATAATAGGTCCCATTAAAGGAGAAATAATTATGTCCTAGCAGGAACTCCACAGACAAATAGAGGAATACCTTCAAAGCACCACTATACAAATCTAAATGTCTCTTGAGGCTTGCGAAACCCAAATGGTGCGGAATTGAGTAGTAAAGAGCGGTGACATCACAAGTCGCCAATCTGTACCCCTCTTCCCACACTAAGTTGCCAGTCAATTCCAATACATGTTTTGTATCTCGTAGGTAACTTGGGATATGCTGTACAGGGGGTTGCAGATAAAAATCTCCCCATGCTCCCAGGCGTTCTCCCAAGCTGCCTATACCAGACACAATGGGTTGTAACGGAGGAGGGAAAGTCTTTTCATTTACCTTAGGGAGTGAGTGGAAAATTGGGATTACTGGTTTAATATCCAAAATACCTAGTGAAACACCTTCATCAAGATGTTTGGATAAGGCCTCATGCACACGACCGTCTGCAAATTGCGGATCCGCAAAACACGGATGGCGTCAGTGTGTGTTCCGCAATTTGCGGAACGGCGTAGACAGCCATTAATATAACTGCCTATTCCTGTCCGGAAAACAGACAAGAATAGGACAGGTTATATTTTTTTTGCCGACCACGGAACGGAGCAACGTATGCGGAAAGCACATTGGAGTGAATGGGTCCGCATACAAGCTGCAAATACTGCGGCTCGGATGCGGACCAAAACAACGGTCGTGTGCATGAGGCCTAATGCTGAGACAAATTCTGTAGTGGGATCTGCCCTCAACTTTCTATACTTTGATGTGTCCCCTAGCAACTCCTCATTGCATTTCAAATACAAACCTGCATCCATCACCACTATACTCCCACCTTTATCAATTTTTTTAATAACCAAATCACTGTTGTACTGTAAATTATCGAGTGCTTTCCTATCTATTAACTAGCTCCTGAAATTTATCTAAAGCGGGCACCCTAGAACTCAAGGGGTAAAAGTCTGGGTTAGGGATCCTAAAGCCGTTCCTCCAGTCATCTATAATAGGCCCAGATTCACATTGTAAAATGGATAATGTGCGGTTACAGAGTTGTTTTAACAAATTAAATGGTATCACATTAATAACATTATCGTTCACTTTCTGCCGTTCATTGCAATTTAATTTACGACCTTCCCCTGACAAATCAAAATGCCTCCTGACAAGTAAGATTCCGTGCGAACCTATTCACGTCAAGTATAGTGAGAAAAATGCATGAATTCTGGTGATGTCACGACCATGCAGTTGCCTGCGGTTTGGTCTGATATTATTGTGGGATATATCTCCGGTTGGCTGATTTTTTCTTTATTGCCATTATCTGATACTGTCAACATAGGGTATCTTTGGCAATTTTGTGCATTTTATTTTTGCTGCACGAGTGGTGGTGTGCACACTCTCAGTATTAGGCTTAATGCACACGACAGTATATTTTCACGGTCCGCAAAACGGGGTTCCGTTGTTCCGTGATCCATGTCCGTTTTTTCTTCCGTTGTGCTTCCGTGTGTCCGCTTTTTTTGCGGTCCGTCTTATAAAAAGTTATGGTGCAAAAAATGAAATTTGATTAGCTCCACCCAGGATACTGGTATAAATCAAGGACACCTGAGTGTGGTTTTGTGGCCATTTTCTGTAGTCTTTCCAGAGTACAGAGGTTATTTTGGCTGCTTCTCTTTGCTGTATCACCATGTCGGATTCAGAGAAAGAGGGCTTAGTGCATTGGCTTGTTTGTCGCCGATGGGCACAGCGCACTCCTTTATTGGCTGAGGAACCTATTAGAAGGCGGCGATTTTGGGTCCATCCAATTGTTTCTCAACGTTACCGGAAAGGACACTTCCATACCCTCTACAAAGATCTGCGGTTGCATCCAGAGAAGTTTTTTTCCTACTGTCGGATGTCACTCACTACCTTTGATCACTTGCTGGCGTCTCTACGTACTGTCCTTACCTTCATGGACACCAATATGAGGCGCAGCATTTCTCCTGAGGAAAGGCTCATTGTCACGTTGAGGTAAGCAGTATTTTATGTTTAATTTATCCAAAGTAATGTACACTGCTTCTGTCTGGAGGAACATGTGTTAGAAAATGGCTGGTGTTAGACATGTGCTCCTGTTTGCTGAAGAAACCTTTCTTTGGCCATAATTTTTGGTGTGGTGTTTGTTTTAATTTAAAAACGTTAATCCCTGACACATCACATCCCAATATTGAAGATTGGTATATCATTTGTGCAATTTTTAAACTTTAGGGCAGCTAACGTCCTAGAGACACTACAATAATCCTCAGCACTCTCCAGGAGTTTGTGAAAAATGGTGTTTTAATTAGTCAGTCAGCCTGGTTACAGCAGGCTGTAACCTGCCTGTCTGAGCGAATAACTCTAAATTTTTACCAAACTACTGGTGAGTGCTGGGGATTATTGGAGTGTCTGGAATAATTGGGACCCTCAGTCCGGATCCCTATCTGCGTGCACCACCCGGCTTGAAGCCTATATACCGGTCAGTATCCTATTTTGTTGGACTGTGGTGCTGCCTACCCCTTCGTTTTTCAGCTAACATCATCATCAAGCATAAAGTTCACATAATTATGAAGTTGCACATAACTTTCAGCATTTCAAAGGGGCAAAACGCAGTTGTTGCCACTAAGTTGTGTTAGTACTGCCCACACCCCACTAGCTGCAAGTGTTTTGCTCTTATACCGAAATGCAAGTTTTTTAATTTCGGCTTAGTCAACAATGGACATAAGGCAGTGATGGCTTGGCCGTAACATAGTGAGTTTCAAAACTTCAACACTAAACCCACATATTTCGGACTAAATGGCAACAAGGCAATTTATCAAAAATGCTATAGTCCAATAGAGTTTCTCTGCCATGATATTTAACATTTAACTATAATAGTCTGTCTACATTCAGTGCTGCCTGTCCTGTTCATTGTGTGCCCTGTGCTGATGAATGGTATTAAAAGTCGAAGTTATATTGCTACACCTTCGACTTTTAATAGGGTGCGTGTGCCCACAGTCAGGGCCCTAAGTGCCGCCTCTGGCATCCATGACATAGGTTAACCACCACTGACATAGGGTGTTTGAAATCAGGTGTTGTTTCCAACATTATATGTGACTGATGTATCTGTTGTTCCCTTTGTTTTTTGGCTGACTTTTTTTTTGTATTTCCTTTTTACGCAGATTCCTTGCAACTGGGAACTCATTTGCATCCCTGCATTTTGAGTTTCTTTTAGGAACCTCAACGATTTGTCGGATTGTACGTCACACTTGTCAAGTCATCTGGCTGCAACTCCAAGAGACAGTGATGCCGCAGCCGAAGGCAGACGATTTGGTTCGGATTGCTGAGGGCTTTCAAATTTCTGCGCAGTTTCCAAACTGCATCGGGGCAATGGATGGCAAGCACATCCGTGTGAAGAAGCCTCCTCACTCAGGGTCCCGATTCTTCAATTATAAACAATATTTTTCTATAGTGCTGATGGCTGTTGCTGACAGTAACTATAAGTTTATAATGGTTGATATCGGGGCCTATGGAAGCACTGCTGATGCTCGCATCTTTAGTGCTTCTAGAATGGGTGAGCGGCTTCGTGCCAACCAGCTTGCCCTGCCTGAGGCCAGAAGACTGCCCGGATATGCAGGTCCGCCGGCTCCATTTGTCATCGTGGCGGATGAAGGGTTTGCATTAACTCCCCATGTTATGCGGCCCTTCCCAAAGCGTGGTTTGGATGTCAGGAGGCGTATTTTCAACTACCGGTTGACTCGTGCCCGTCGGTATGTTGAGTGCGCTTTCGGGATACTCTCTGGCAAGTGGAGGGTGTTTTTGTCCCACATACAGATGAATCCGGAGAATGCTACCCTGGTGATTAAAGCATGTGTTGTTCTACACAACTTCACCAGGATTCACGAGGCTTCCTCTTCTGTTGACATGGATGATCTTCCTACGTCATCAGAATTGGGTTTGGAAAGGACCCTGCATAGACGACCTGGGACTGCAGGCATTGCAGTTCGGGAACTCTATGCAGACTACTTTTACAGCCCAGAGGGGTCCTTGCCATGGCAGAGGGACGCTATTCGTGGCAGTTTTTGAAATCTTCTGACCTCTTTAGTTGTTTCTTATTTTGTAGATAGTTTTTTCAAATTTACTGTGGTAGTTGAGTGTAGGGACTCGCAAGAGACTGAGGACCCTTGACGTGGGCTTGCGGGCTGAGGTTTGTGGTTTGCAAATGTAAAAATCCATAATCTGACTTAAATTTTTTTTTAGGCTGGTCAACTTTTCGCAACATTTTGCCGGATTTTTAAATATGCCTCCATTAACCTTCTAATACCTCTTTAAATATCAAATTTGCGGCAAATAAGGAGCCTAATAAAGTGTCTGTACTTTAATTATTGTGTGTTTATCTGTTGTGAATAAAACTGGTAGAAGTGATCCAATGTGTTGTGTAATAAAAAGCACAGGATTTATTGCAATTGGTAAAATATTTACTGTAAAACAATAAACCATCTTTTGAGAAAAAGCTTGGAATGACACATTAATCCAAAAGCACAACCAACATTTGGATAACATTTGAATAAAATAAAATAAAATTACAAATCAAACAAGTCTCTTGTGAAAGAGCCAGGGGCGTAAGAAGAACCGTGACGAACTTGGGCGGGTTCTGGTGCACCAGCAGAAAATATGCCCACATTCATGGACTGGGCAAGGGGAGTGCTGTGTTCTTGGGACCCCTGGAAAGATGGTCCAGCAGAAGGTGGACCATGGGTTCGATGTGTCGCCTGTTGAAAGGTGGTAGTCTGCTGGGTTGAAGTCAATGTAAGTTTTTGCAGCAACTGGTTTACTTCAGAAAGAATGCCTCCCTGGTATTGGAGTGTAAACATTTTTAAAACCAGTGCAACGGAGGCGATACAATGGTGATGGTTTTGGGGGGGAACATGCCTCATAAGTGGCGCAAGCCCTCTTAACATTGTTTCTTCTTGTCCATCAGTCCTCCTCTGAGCTAGGAACTGTATGAGTCGGGCATCGATCATTTCCCGACTAACTTGCTCAGAGGCAGACTGACGGACATTCCTCCTTCTCCTGGGCTCCTGAGATGTTTGGGGCCTTTCGTGTTCCCCGCCACCCGTTGCCATGGGTGGTTCAGTTGGCTCCACTGCTGTTGGTTCTTGGGGGCTTGACTCCGGGGAAAAAACAGCTGGCGTTTCTTCACCCCCCATATCGGACTCGTCAGTGTCCTCTAAATTGTCCTCACTCCTGTCGTTTTCCAAAAAAAAGAGAAATATATTAATGTTTGGGAAAATATCTTAAACAACATCCAACTTCCTATTAAATTGGATATAAATTGATATGCCTACTATATGTAAGGCCATGCAACATATATCCAAAAAGGTGCCCGAATAAAAAATAAATAAAAATAGAATCCAAAAGGACACATGGCATAATTTAACCATTGGTAACCTTTTGTTTTGTACTGTGTGGCAATTGGCTTTTTTTTTTTTTTTATTAAAAAGTGGGGTGCTGGTTGGTAGGCTGCTTCTAAACTTGGAGGTTTTGAGCTAACCAACTGCAGATATTCAGTCCTTCTAGATGTGACTTACTCAAACAATGTGGCTCCATATTTTTGAACAATGTAACTCCAAGCATGTGCTAATAGCAGGAACCACTCTGGACATGCTGGTAGTTGTAGTTTTAAAGCAGCCTGAGTGCGGCAGGATGGGTATGCCTGACGTCATTTAATCTGCCTCCACAAGAGCCAGGAGGAACTTTGATTTTTTTTAAAACTAGAACAATGCTGGGAGTGCAACCCTGGTTGAATTTCCAAATGGCTATTGATTTTTCCGTTTTGGTGGGAGTACTTTTAAAAATAACTTTTGGAATAATGTGTACATTTTGAATGGTGTGCCAAATTGAAAACCCTTATTTGAAAGAGTTAATCAGTAATGGAAAGATTTCCAAACTCTGTTATATGTTAAATAAAAATCATCTCTGGTACATCTCCAATTGAACTTTCTAAATTAAAAAAGGTGTTTTTGAAAATTCACACACAATATCGCCTTATTGCTCGGATATTGGCACATTATCTGATTAGTGTGTGTCCCAACGCTCCAACATCAAAATATTTATGGTGGTCAGAGCACGGAGTCCTGTTTTGGGCGGAAGACATATTTTACAGGGGCCATTCACCACCATGCACTATTCCCCGCCTCTACCATAGAAGTGAATGGGAGGGTGGCGCACATGCACGACCCATGCCCCCCTTCATTTATATGGGTCAGACGCTATTAGTGGAACATGCACACAGCTATTTTAGGCCTCCCCTTTGCAAAAAATACAGGGATTTTGCACAAGAGCAATGTGGCCTCCTTCTCTTTGATGGCTACGGTTGAAATATAGGTGCAACTCCCAGCGGTTAGACGTGGACCTGAAAGACAATGGCTGCATATCCTATCAATCAGGTCCCATTTGATGAGATGAGTAAAACCCTTTGGCAAACGTCTTCAAATTAACTTCCTACAATGTGTCTGCATCATTTGAACATTTGGCTCAAAAAAGGATTTACAACAAAGGTGAGTTGAGTTTTCAGACATAATTTGCATATACATTGGTAGATCATGGCATCCTGGCTAAAAACACCACCAACAAGCCGAAATACTCCAGCAACATCATATATAGCAGAACACACTTTGAATAAAGGTCTAATATATATATTTACATTGTGTGCAATGACATATACCTTTAAATACATTTTATGACAAAATAAAGACGACTTACGGTCTCATCTCCATCATAGGACGTAAAAAACTGAGCTGTTCAGTATAAAGGTATGGCCTTTTTTTGGATGCCCCATCTCCACTGCGGCCCTTGTCAGTAAGCTCCCTCCGGAACTGGTCCCTGCAGCTATTCCACCGAACTTTGAGGTTTTTAACTGAGAAAACAACCATAAAAAGTTATATATGATTTCACTGTCCTTAAAAACCTAAGTGTTCCTAAAAATATCAGCAAAATAAGTCAAAAGAATACTGGACAGGACAGAGTGCAGTCGGGCAGTTGTGGGTGTAAGATAATGGTTGACAAATACTGGAAGGCGGATTTTGTTTGAATTATAGCTTTAAGAAATTGTATTTTCGGATATTGGAAGTAGACAGATGTTTCATCATCTATTCCAACATGGCACATGTGTCCAAACTTCCAATAAAAAAACAGCCACAGTATACATTACAACGATGGCCATAAGGAAAGGTCCGAACAGACATTAAAACATGGTGTGTCGTTGAAAAAAGGACATGGAATTTGCCAAAAACATAGACACAGTGGCATACAGAGAAATGACTGCCCACAATGACAACTGTTAAAAGGAGGCCCCCATACCACAGAAATGAGTTTGAAACACCTTCATTTCAAGCCTCCTCCAGTCCTGAGGCTAGTAAGGAGCACTCTAATATCTCAGGCCGCAGTTTCAACATGTTTACACACTGTGTATACTGTTACTGTATATATAATTGTGCTAAAACTGTTGAGGGGTCCCTGTCCAAGTCTTTAAATCCTCCTCCTCCCGGATAGGGCACTTCAGGGTCCGTGGCCAAAAGCAGCTGCTTCACCTGCTTCCCCTATAGCTAGGCCCCTACATGTACATACCGCTAGAGCAGGGATGCTCAATGTGCGTCCCTTCACCTGTTGCAAAATGACAACTCCCAGCAGGCCTACAGCTACAGCAGGGCATGGTGGGAGTTGTGGATAAACAACAGCTGGAGGGCCACATGTTGAGCATCCCTGCAATACACAATTTAGCCTTGCCTCAAATGGAACATGATTCTGCAGTCTCTGAAGTACTTCACTATATCATAAGGGACAACACAACAACCAAACCACAAAACGACATTGCTTGCACGTACCTAGTTCTGCACGACCTCGGTGATCCGCTCTATCCCATTATCGTGTCTTTAAGCGACGGGCCACTTTCTCCCACGAAATTTCCTTCCGCACACGGTCCTGATACGTAGCAGGCCGTGAGTCCCATAGCTCAGGCCTTTCATGGACCAAAGTAATTAGTTTGTCCACATTCCATTTGGGCATTTTGAGCTGTCACAGGCAACTTTCTAAAATATGTCCTGGGAAAATATGTCTGTGCCAAATCACCTCACAAACAAGGCTTGCCAATCGTCTAGTTTGAACTTCCTGTCTTTTTTTTTTTTTTTATTGGCTCAAAGGACTTGGAGACAGGTTTCCAGGCAACCGATCCGCAAAAAAAACAGACGCGGATGACCAACGGAAGGCTTTAAAATGTGCATCCGCGATTTTCGCGGACCCACTGACTTGAATGGGTCCGTGAACCGTTATCCGTGAAAAAAATAGGACAGGTCATATTTTTTTCACGGACTCAAACCACGGATCACGGTCAAGGATGACAAACGGTGCCTTTTCCGAGTATTCCACGGACCCATTGAAAGTCAATGGGTCCGCGAAAAATAACGAAAAAAGGAACAACGGCCGCGGATGCACACAACGGTCCTGTGCAGGAGGCCTTAAGCATATTGTTGGTAAACTTTTTAACTATATATTAATAAGCGCTATGTTTTAATAGATTACTACCTCAATTTTTCTATATTTGATCTAATTGTGGTAGTCTGGGAGAAGCATTCATCACCTTCCTCCCTTTTTTAGCATTTTTCTGTTTACATTAAGATTTATTGATGCCATCATCCTGGTGTGGAACTCCACAGAAGAGGTCTTCGTGAATTGCGTGAAATACATGAATAAAAATGCAATGAACCTTCAATTCACTTATACAATAGCAGTGAGTGACATTCCTTTCTTGGATGTCAAGCTTTCCAATAAAGGGAATGAGGTAGTCAGTAGCAACTACAGAAAAGACACAAGTAGGAATACTTTACTACTAGCGTCCTCCTGTCACCCCAAACATGTCATCTGCACTGTTTAAAGCTTGTAATGCCTTTGTTATATTTTTCAATAAAACAAAAATTTACAACCAAACATGTCATCAATGGTATCCCCTACGGTGAGATTATAAGAATCTGCCGTAATTGCACAACGGACTCCATTTATAAAAAGGAAAGTGCAGCATTATATAGAAGACTCAAAGCAAGGGGATATAGTGAGAACTTGTTAAAACAGACTGTAGAAAAGGTGAACCTTTTGGATAGAAGAAACCTAATCTCCCAGGAAACAAGTAGGAATAATAAAATAGAATCAGAAGAGAAAAAGGTGAGAGTGACAACCACTTATAGCAGACAGTTTAATGAGGTACGAAACATCATTACTAGGTATTTACCGATTCTGAGTCAGGATGATAATTTACGACAGATATGGGAATCAGGAATTCAAATTGTGAGCAAAAGAGCGCCTACTATATCGACAGTACTATCTCCGAGTTTATTTTTGGAGAAATCAGGGTCTACAAGTAATACCTGGCTGAACGTTACTGGCTGCTACAGATGCGAACATAATGTATGTAAAACCTGTCAATTTATTTAAAATAAGCAAGAGTTTTAAATCTATCTTAATCAGAAGAATTTAAAATTAAATCATATGTAGAATGTAACACAAGAAATGTAATTTACTTAGCCACCTGCAGCAGCTGTAACGTTCAATATGTGAGTTGCACTTCAAACTGTTTGAAAACCAGAGTAAGGAAACATCTTTCAGACATCTCAAACCTGAAGGTAATGAACATTTCCATGTTGTCTCGACATTTTAGAGACGTACATGGAGGTAGCACAGCAGATCTTGAGGTCACTGTTAATGAAAGGGTTAAAAAAAACATCACGAGGAGGAGATCTAAACAGACTGCTTTATAATAGGGAGTCTTTTTGGATCTTCTTATTGCATACCAGGATTCCAAAGGGCATGAATAACAGACACGGTCTCATCTTTGAACATTGATTTCTATTCTGTACGACTGTATGTGGTTGTTGATTCATTTTTCCTTTTGTAGAAGCTTGTTTTTGCAAATAGTTTTGTATTTTATGATGTCACCAGACACACCCCCGATTCCAATTTGGTGATTATTCACACATGGTAATGGAGGAGTGTCTGAGGTGGGTGAAGGTTTTTTTAAACCAGAATATTTGGCTGCACAGTATAGTCATGAAAAAGACAGATTGTCGAAACGCGTAGACCGAAAGCTTTCTGATCAGCTCATGGAATTTTAAAGGATCATAATAAAGAGATTGGATTTTATCCGTAGTGCATGTGCTAGATTTTTCAGTTTTTTCAAGAACCTGTTCCTATGTTTTATCTAATAAAGTCCAGTCCTTTTAGCAAACGCTCTAGAATCCCTTTTAACGCTGATGTATCCAGTGGGAGGGAGCAGCTTCTACTGTGGATGTTTTGCCTCCTTCTTGGGGTCTCCGGTAAGCAGTTCTTTTTTTAGCTAAGGGTCCTTGCATTTTAAAGCATTCACACATTGGTGCGCCCTGCGCAACTTTCTGTTTTTATGCAGTAAAACGAGACATGTTTTGTGATTTACAGATCAAGAGCACCACCTAGTGGTGTCAGGGGAAACTTTGCTAAACTTTCATCAATGTTGGTTGAAAAAGCTTGCGAGCATTGCTAGGATAAAAGTTTATAAATCGTAGTTATTATCTAGGTTATTTAAAGATACAGGTCTAAATCTTGAAGCGGCTATGCTTTTGTATCGCCATGACAATTTTGGTTCCATGCTCTGGTGATGCAGCTTTCTCAACATTAAGGGAGACTTATAAAAAGTGGTACAAGGGAAAACATAAACATTCCACATTGAGGCAAATTTACTAAGCTTGTCTGGAATGTACCGTATACAACAGAAACTTAGACAAGCAGTGTGTAAAATGTATCACAGTTGTTCAAGCTGTCTAACTTTATACCAGCTATTAGTTGACTTACTTTGCAGCAGAATTGTATGGGAAAATTTTGGTAAACATTGTCCCATCTTTTTCCTGCCCAGGTGCAGTGGATTTTTCTACATCTAGCTGCAACAACCTTTGGTACATTTTACGGTCGCTGTAATTAGCCGCGGGTCTCTGCTGTTTTAAAACAGTGGAGACCCACCATGATGCCCGCTACACGTGCGTGCGGGGGCTCCATGTTTGGCCATCGCCATCGCTCCATTGCGCTTTTAGCGAAAGGGTTAACATCATCAACCATGCACTTGCCCATAGCGATATCTCGCTGTCACTTTGCCATTACTAATGCTTTCTTGACGTTAAAGAGCTTGAAAGGGGTTGGATACAGTCCTAGTAGACACCAGAGTTTCATCAAATCTGCCGACCGATTTGAGCACATTGGACCCAAAACGAATTTCAAGAAATTCACTCATTTCTAGTCACACAGCCTCTGAGCACTGCTGTATAGGCTCAGAGCATGTGTACATAGGCCCTTAGGGAGGAAGTTTCCTTTTTATTTATAGCCACAAAAACTTAATCTCACTGTGAAAAACAGTGTTCTCCATCCTATTTCCCAGTCATTTGTGAGCTGTTATGACAACTAAAAAGACTACATTGACTGGCTGAAGTTCAGGAACATTCTGCAATTCTCTCTGGGTTATTTCTTTCCACATACATTACACATTGCACTTGTTACTGGATGAAATCTATTTCTACTACTACTCTATGTGAAATTAAACTGCTCCCTCTGGTATATTATTCTTACTTTGATGAAATAATTTTCCTTTCTAAGTTTCTGTAATGTTGGGAGCATAAAAATGAATATGGCTTTCTACCATCAAAAGAAAACAAGGTATAAATACATTCATGTGGTCAAGAGATTGTCTCTTCAGGTCCATTAAAAAATAAATAAACACAATAATAATTTGTAAAAAAAAAGACATTTAAAATTAACCCATTTACACAGAGAGACTGGAAGAGTCACAGAAAGGCATAGAAGTGGACGTCCTTTGGCCACATCCGACACTGATGACCGCTTCATTGTGAACAATGCCCTGTGGAACCAGATGGTGAATGCCACACAACTCCAGGCACATTTAAGGGAGGTGAGAGGCACCCAAGTGTCATGTCAGACCATTCGAAACCATTTACATCAGCACGGTCTGCGTGCTAGACGACCTGCAAAGGTACCTGACCACACCATCAGGGCCAGAGAGCATCTACGATTGACGCTGAGCAGAAATGATGGCCGCCAACTATGTTGGAGACGTCAAGGAGAGCTCTATGCATCAGCCACTGTTGTCACCAGACAACACTGGTGTTACAATGTGGGCAGGTGTGTTTAGTCTATACAGAATACGGCACATGCATTGACTTATGACATTACTATTGGACTGTAGTCATATTAGGTCTCTTCTCGCATGGCAGTATCTATCCCTTGTCAGGGACATATAGGGCCTATCAGGAGGTTCCTGACACGGGATCGCCCGTATTGGGTCGGCCATTCCATTTTGCTAGGCAGGGCCTATAGCTTGATAGAGCAAGTGTGAGGGTGAGTCAATTTTCCTTTCCTTGTCCTGCCCAGCCTAATTGTTACCGTATTTTTCGCCCTATAAGACGCATTTCCCCTCCCCCCAAAGTGGGGGGAAAATGCCAGTGTGTCTTATGGGGCGAATGCTGCAGTTTACACTGATACACTGCCGACCGCTTGCTGCACAGTGTGGTCGGCGGGTGTATCATTGGGAGGGAGGAGGGGCTGGGGGCCGGCATCTAGTTTTGAATGGCAGCAGGGCCCAGTGCAGTCACTGTATTCTATTGCACCGGCCCCGCTCACTGTAGTAATCCTATCTATAACTGTAGGCATTGTTTAACTATAATCTTCAATACAATCCATTAATCTTCACTTACTAACGTCCGTATCAGGCAGGAGGCCGGGCAGGCGGTCACTGGCAGCATAACTCACTACGTCACGCGCCTGCTCCGCCCACTTTATGAATGAAGCAGGCGGCGCGGGCGCGTGACGTAGTGAGTTACACTGCCAGTGCCCGCCCTCCTGCCTGATACGGACGTTAGTAAGTTAAGATTAATGGATTGTATTGAAGATTATTATAGTTAAACAATGCCTACAGTTATAGTTAGGATTACTACAGAGAGCAGAGCCCGGTGCAATAAAATACAGTGACTGCACCGCGCCCAGCTGCCATTACAAAACTAGATGCCGGCTCCCACCCCCTGTATTGGGGTCAGGGACACTGTTATGGGGGGGGGATCTGTGGATGACGCATAGCATAAGATGCTATATGTATCATCCACAGATCATAACAGTGCCATCCACAAATGCCCCCATAACAGTGCCATCCACAGATGCCCCCATAACAGTGCAAACCACAGATGCCCCCATAACAGTGTCATCCACAGATCCCCCATAACAATGTCATCCACATATCCCCCCTAACAGTGTCATCCACATATCCCCCATAACAGTGTCATTCACATATCCCCCATAACAGTGTCATCCACATATCCCCCATAACAGTGTCATCCACAGATCCCCCATAACAGTGTCATCCACAGATGCCCCCATAACAGTGTCATCCACAGATGCCCCCATAACAGTGCCATCCACAGATCCCCCATAACAGTATCATCCACATATCCCCCATAACAGTGTCATCCACATATCCTCCATAACAGTGTCAGCCGCCACAGATCCCCCATAACAGTGTCATCAATAGACCACCATTAGTTCAAAACCCACCAAAAGCACACCTTTTGGTTAAAAATATATTTTTTCTTATTTTCCTCCTCAAAAACCTAGGTGCGTCTTATGGGCCGATGCATCTGATAGGGCGAAAAATACGGTAATTGCTTTTTAAGAGCACAAATTGGGTGATTTTTAATGATCATCAGTAAAGGGTCCGTTTTACACTGGTGAAGGTACTCTGTGATTACATTATAATTAAGTTACAGTAGTGACACCTGCCATCTGATGTCTATATCTATCAGAACTGCGAAAAACCAGAAATTTCACCCAAAAGCCAAACATCCTTAACTTTTTTTGAGCAGAGTATGTTTTCCTTATTTTTGAATTACAGCTTGGTTCTCTAAATATTGCTGATAAACCGTTTTGAGCTCTAATCTGAAAGGAATCACATGACACAATGTGTATTTGTTGTCATACATTTCCCTTATTGTACAGTATATCACATGCAGGGGTGCAACGCCAATGAGGCAAGGTGAGGCGATTGCCTCAGGTAGCACCAGATCGGGGCAAGAGGGGGTCAGCGGAAGGGCCATGGACAATGAGCGCTTCCCTGGTGGAAACGCTCATCTCTACATATTCAACTGCATCACTGTATTCAGGACAGCTGAATGCTGCGACAGGGGATATAGCGAGTAGAAGAGGTCTGTGTCTTGTATTGCATCACTAACAGCAGAATGGAGGTATGTATTTAGGTTTATTATTTTTATTTGGCAGTAAGATGTTGGGCCACAATAGGGTGTTGGTCATTATTTTGTAACAGTATAAAGCACTATGGGGACATTGCGACTGTAAAAAGGAGCATTTTTGTACTACCACACAGTATAAGCATTTTTGTATTTTTAGGGGTAATTATAGGGGTAATTATTACTACTAGAGGCACTATTGGGGCATTATTACTTCTGAGAGCAAAATGAGGGAAATTATTACTATTGTGTGCACTGTTACCACATAGTGCACTCTGGTAGCGAATTATTACTATTGGTGGGACTTTAGGAAGGACTGTTAAATTGGGGGGCAACCTGGTACAGTATCAGCTTAGCACAATTATTTTTGGAGGACACTATGTTTACGGCACTATAAGGGACACTATTTGCTGGACATTGTTACTGTTAGAGCACTGTGTGCCAATAATTATTGAAGGGGAATTATCTGTGTGGTAATAGTATTTTCAGGGGGATTATTATAGGATTGGGACACGCAGTGGGCACAGTATTAGAGGTGGCAGGATGGGGTGTTCAGAAGGTGGGGAGGAGGATGGAAAAGTAGTAAACTAAAATATTTGTGTGACAAACTCTGCAGAAACAAGAGATGGCTGAAAGAAAAGATCATGGTGGTCTGGTCTGAATGAAGAAGATAAAGATAATGTCTACATCAGAGGAAACGGCACGGATCCGTTTTGCAGCCCATAGACTTTTATTATGACGGAATGAATAACGGAATGCCTCTAAAGGTCCGTGGTAATGGAATCCATAACGCAATTCACCTTTTACCCACAAATGAAGTGTGAACGAATTTCATAAGTGGAAATTCGCTCATCTCTAGTGGCATGTAATGTTTTCAAAGTATGTCTTTAACAGTAGGGATGGAGGGAAGGGGTTAGGTTAATAAATTGGCATGGGGGGGTGCCGTTTCAGTTTTTGCCTCAGGAAGCAGAAAGGCTAGCTGCACCCCTGATCACATGCACACAATACAGCTTGTACTAAACTTCACTTGATTATATTCTTTTGTTATTCTCTTCATTTAAACGGAATGTGTCATCAGAAAATGACCTATTGTTTAAATCATGTTTTTATGTTTAACATATTTTCAAAGAATTTTTTATTTTATTTTTTATTTTCCGTGTCAATATCTATAATTAAACAAAAAAACATAAAATCCTGCAGTTTTTGCACTGGCCACTAAGCATAATAATAGAGCTAGACGTGCTTAATAAAAACAATACCTTTATTAATAAATTGGGTTTTTTGCTCCAAAAACCCAATTTATTAATAAAGGTATTGTTTTTATTAAGCACGTCTAGCTCTATTTTTCTTCAATTAATTTCGGAACGTGTAGTCTATCCAAAATAATTTTCTTTAGTTTGTATTTAAGCATAATAATAGGTGTAACTTCTTGGTCTATACAGATCTCTTTACTGCAGTTATCTGCTTATCTGTCATTCTACTCCTGCCTGTAGTGATATCACCTCTGTGTATAGATAAGATAGGATCCTCCATTCATAACAGGTGACTGTCAAAACTTATTTATTCTTTCCTTTTACAATGACCTCTGCACAGGTCACAGAGCATGCCTCGAAAACTCTCCCACACAAGTCAATGAGGTCCACTGCTGTGCGTTGTGTCTAAAGCAATTTTCTTAAAGAGGTTGTCCGGTCCCAAAATCTAAATTCTTTTTATGTGCTCCTAACACCCCTCACCACCCATACATATGCCCCTAATACCTGTTTTTCAAGTCTGAGCTTTCCCTCCTCCATGAAAGACATCACATTATCCTGGCAGATCTGTTTACTTTCTCTCATTCTTGTTTTGTTGAATACATAACTTTATTGATACACAAGCCTGGCTGCACTGCACAGAGATGAGTCACAGGCTGGCCACGTCCCCCACTCTGCTCTGTCTGTCTGTCACGCTTCTGGGACAGCAGAGAAGGGCTAATATGGCAAATTACATCCTTGCACTCCCCTATGCCCAATCTGGATTGGGGGGAGGGGGGAAGCTTCTATATGGGCACTTTCTGCTTATACTCACACAGGACTGTAGGCATCAGCCCTCACTGCAGCAATACTGCCAGAGTTTCTGCAGCAATCTCCATAGCCACGCCCCGAGAGAGTGGCTTACACGGCTCTCCTCAGCCAGCTCTACTGCCAGAGCTTCTGCAGCAATCTCCATAGCCACGCCCCGAGGGCGTGGCTTACACAGCTCTCCTCAGCCAGCTCTACTGCCAGAGCTTCTGCAGCAATCTCCATAGCCACGCCCCAGGAGCGGTGCATATGTAACAGAACTATGCCGCATGTCTGGACTGTTAATAGGACCGAACGCGGTTGGAATTTGTGACAGACCCATCCGTATGGACTAAAAAATGGCACTCAGATAGCTAATTTTATTGTATTTGTGTACTCTGAGCGGCATTCACCTAATGATATGCCCTCAGACTTGAGCTATCTGGGAATAGGTTAAATGTCTGTGTTTGCTGTGAGGGTGTGACATTGTGTGTTTGGGTGGTGATTCCTGTCCTGTTGTTCCCACATGTGTATTGGTGATTTCCCTTTGTCCTGAGAGATAATTGAATTTCTCTTCGGGTGTCTCCAGGGCAGAGAGGAGGAAACCATGATGCATTGTGGGGATGTGTTGTGTCTGTGTATCCTGAGTGCTACGTATCTGTCCTGTGTCACAGTTCTCCTTCTGGTCCCCTAGGGGCGTGTACACCAGATGGGGACCTGCATAAATACGGGCGGGAAGCCCTCAATAAAGTGTTCATGTTTTTCTAACTCTTCAAAACGGAGCCTCGTCTCGTTCTTGAGAGGGAAAATATGGGATCGTTACGCCGCTCTTTTTACCGCTGAACCCGACTCTACCTCTGGAACGCGTGGATGGGGTTATACCAGCTGCCCTCGTACCCAGCAGCTTGCCAGGAAAAGGACGTCCCCAACGGCTGATACCCTCTCACTATCTGGGTAGCCGTTACATTGGTGGCAAGCAGTGGGATTGGTCCTTTTATCCAACGAGCAAGTACTGAATGGAGTCTCAATACGCCCGGCTGAAAAGACCCACCATAAAGGATTTATTGGAGAGTCGTGGTAGGAGTGCCAGTAACAGACCACGGAGGGAGCTGATCGCTGACCTGCTGGAGCTGGACGGAATGAATAGATCCATGGAAGGAACGGAGCCCCTTGCACCTGCCAGCGAGGACGATGCAATTACTGGTATCGTACAGCGGAGGTTATCCTTGTATCCAGAAACGTCCGTGGAACTAATAAACCAACTGTTCCGGGAAGCAAGGGAAGAGATACAAACTAAGAGGGGACAAGAACTGGAACTGGTAAGAGCTAGGCAGCTCATTACACATGCAGTGCCTACTCCCACACCCTCTGCTACGGGAAAGAAAATATCATTCACTGCATTTAAAGCTTTTGTAGAAAGTGAGGAGGAAATAGATGGATATTTGGCGGACTTTGAGAGACAGTGCTCACTACACCAGGTACCGCCAGACCAATGGGTCCCTATTTTGTCTGGGAAATTGTCGGGCAAAGCCAATGAAGCCTTTCGGGCTCTTGCTCCAGAGGATATTTTGCAATACCAGCAAGTTAAAAAGGCGCTGCTAACCCGATATGCCGTAACCCCAGAAGCCTACTGCCGTCGCTTCCGAGAGTCCAAAAAGAAGGCTGTGGACTCCCACATGGAATTGGCAAACAGGATACAAAGGGTGGCATCACATTGGGTGCGAGGGTGCAATGCCAACACCGGAGAGGAAGTGTTACAGTTGTTCTTGATGGAACATTTCTTCCAAGATCTGGCTGCGCAAATACAGGACTGGGTGAGAGATCGCCGCCCTGCCAACTTAACTGAGGCAGCGCGTCTAGCAGATGAATAAGCGGAAACAAGGAAGGTGAGCCAAGGTACCACACGACCAGCACCTAGAACAGAGACACGCACCCCAACTTACGCTGCACGCACCGAATTTCGAGCTCCAGTACCCCCAGGACCGCCCCACCCATGCCAACGGGTAGGAAAGAGAGGGGATCATCCTAAAGCTCGACTGTCACCTATGCCCGTGATCGAGGAGCCATTTAGCAGGGTGGCAGTCGACCTAGTAGGACCCCTACCTAACCCCAGGCCCTCGGGCAAAAAGTACATTCTGACCGTAGTGGACTATGCTACCCGCTACCCAGAAGCCGTCGCTCTGACGAATATCCAGGCTGACACTGTCGCCAGTGCCTTAGTCGGGATATTCACCAGAGTGGGATTCCCTCAGGAAGTCCTATCTGACCGAGGAACCCAGTTCACTGCAGACCTAACTCAGCAGCTATGGAAAGTCTGCGGTGTCAAAACCCTGCTTAGTTCACCGTATCACCCTCAAACTAACGGCCTCTGTGAACGCTTTAATGGTACCCTAAAGCAATTGCTGCGGACCTTTACGGCAGAATACAGAGACTGGGAGCGATTCTTGCCACACCTCTTGTTCGCATATTGAGAGGTGCCGCAGGAATCCACAGGGTTCTCCCCCTTCGAGTTGCTCTATGGACGGCGGGTACGAGGCCCCCTTGACCTCATCCGGGAGCACTGGGAGGGAGATATAGAACATAAGGGGGTCCCTATCGTACCTTATGTGCTGGAGATGCGGGACTGCATGGGGCACCTAGCCAGGATGGCCCGAGAACACCTCCAGGCGGCACAGGGCCGTCAGAAACAGTGGTACGATCAGGGCGCTAGACTGAGAACGTTCCAGGTAGGGCAGAAAGTCCTAGTACTTAGACCAGTTAAAGGGAATAAACTACAGACCTCTTGGCAAGGGCCTTACAAGGTGGTGGCCCAGGTCTGTCACACCACCTATGTGATTGCCAGTAGCAAGGACGAAAGGATACAGAAGTCCTTTCATATAAACTTATTAAAAGACTACCAGGAAAGACCCGAAGATATAGCAGCCATATGTATCCCGGCCACTGAAGATCCTGACAGCCTCCCCATCCCAGATCTGTTAGCCGAATCCGAGCCTAAAACTCTGCTTAATACAGTACAGCTAGGGGAGCGATTAACTCCCACAGAAAGGGAGCAACTCCAACAATTGCTAGCTGAGAAAAGAGTGACGTTTTCCTAGGAGCCCGGTTACACCCCTTTAGCGACACATTATGTCGAAACCCCAGGACAAAACCCTTTCCGACAGACTCCCTATAGAATCCCCGAAGCCGTAAAAGAAGAGATGAGAAAGGAGATTCAGGAGATGTTAAAACTAGGAGTTATAGAGCCATCCGACAGCCCCTGGGCATCCCCAGTCGTTCTAGTCCCCAAAAAGGATGGAACGACCCGGTTCTGTGTCGATTATCGACGCCTCAATGACTGAACCGTGACAGACGCATACCCCATGCCCCGAGTGGACGAACTATTAGATCGTATTGCCAGGGGACGCTATCTGACCACCATCGATCTGTGCAAAGAGTACTGGCAGATTCCCCTGGCCAAGGACGCTATCCCTAAGTCGGCGTTTGTCACCCCGTTTGGCTTGTACCAGTTTAAGGTCATGCCCTTCGGGATGAAAAACGCCCCAGCTACCTTTCAGCGCTTAGTGGATCGCCTCCTTGATGGCTTCCAGGATTTCACTTGCGCATACCTGGATGACATTGCGATCTATAGTGAGACTTGGGGGGAGCACCTGAGACACGTAGAGGCTGTGCTAGATCAGATTAGGACCGCCGGCCTCACCCTGAAACCAGAGAAATGTAATTTCGGTATGGCTGAGGTCCAGTACCTGGGACACAGAGTGGGGTGTGGGAAACAACGACCAGAACCCGCTAAGGTAGAGGCCGTAGCCAATTGGCCCACACCCCACACTAAAACTCAAGTGTTAGCATTCTTAGGGACAGCGGGGTACTACAGGAAATTTGTCCCTGACTACAGTGCCATCGCCAAACCCCTGACAAATTTAACAAAGAAGAATTTGCCTAGGGTAGTCCTGTGGTCTCCCGCCTGTGAAGCAGCGTTCCAAACCCTGAAACAAGCCTTGATCAACGCACCCGTTTTGTCTGCCCCCGTCCCTAACAAAAGATTTGTCGTCCACACAGATGCGTCCATGTACGGACTGGGGGCAGTGCTAAGCCAGGTCGGAGAAGATGGGGGGGAACACCCTGTCGCATACCTGAGTAGAAAGCTATTACCCAGGAAAGTGAGCTATGCGGCAGTGGAAAAAGAATGTCTAGCCCTGGTCTGGGCTCTAAAGAAGCTCACACCATACCTTTATGGTCAGGAATTCACCCTGATCACAGACCACAACCCCCTGGTATGGCTGAACCGAGTGGCTGGAGACAATGGACGATTGCTGAGATGGAGCTTGGCCCTACAAACGTATAACTTTTTCATTCAATATCGCCCTGGCCGGTTCAATGGGAACGCAGATGGACTGTCCAGACAAACGGAACTTTTACCTTAACAGCAGACTGGACAGCCCCAAGTTGACCCGAAAAGGATCAATCCGGGTCTGCCGGAGTGTTCCACAAAAGGGGAGCAGTGTAACAGAACTATGCCGCATGTCTGGACTGTTAATAGGACCGAACGTGGTTGGAATTTGTGACAGACCCATCCGTATGGACTAAAAAATGGCACCCAGATAGCTAATTTTATTGTATTTGTGTACTCTGAGCGGCATTCACCTAATGATATGCCCTCAGACTTGAGCTATCTGGGAATAGGTTAAATGTCTGTGTTTGCTGTGAGGGTGTGACATTGTGTGTTTGGGTGGTGATTCCTGTCCTGTTGTTCCCACATGTGTATTGGTGATTTCCCTTTGTCCTGAGAGATAATTGAATTGCTCTTCGGGTGTCTCCAGGGCAGAGAGGAGGAAACCATGATGCATTGTGGGGATGTGTTGTGTCTGTGTATCCTGAGTGCTACGTATCTGTCCTGTGTCACAGTTTTCCTTCTGGTCCCCTAGGGGCGTGTACACCAGATGGGGACCTGCATAAATACGGGCGGGTAGCCCTCAATAAAGTGTTCATGTTTTTCTAACCCTTCAAAACGGAGCCTCGTCTCGTTCTTGAGAGGGAAAATATGGGATCGTTACGCCGCTCTTTTTACCGCTGAACCCGACTCTACCTCTGGAACGCGTGGATGGGGTTATACCAGCTGCCCTCGTACCCAGCAGCTTGCCAGGAAAAGGACGTCCCCAACGGCTGATACCCTCTCACTATCTGGGTAGCCGTTACAGCATACATGGCTCTCAGCAAGCTGGGTAAGAAGACGGAGGCCGGCGCTTCCACTTGCAGAAGGCGGTGACGTCATTAGTGATGATCCGTCTCCTGCTCAAGCCAGGAAGAGAGGAGCGGAAGACAAGAAGACGGACTATTCCGGAAGAAAAGAAAAGACATCTGGAGGGACCACGTGACCGGGAGGCAGATCTCAGGAATGGCTGCACTTTGGAAGGTAAGTATCTGGTAACTAATCTTTCCTCCACAGGTTTGATTTTTTTTATGCAAAAAAAAGGTTAATCCCGGAGAACCCCTTTAATGCTTTCAAGATGCTGTTAAGAACAGCTCAAGCAAGATGGCCACCTGTTAGGGGGTAAATATGTCATTAGTCTGTGTGTGCATCTGTATGTCTTTCTTTATGCTTTCCTTCTCTTGCTGGCCAGCAAACCTATCTCTCTGTCCACTATTACTTCTGCAGACAGACTAAGGCATTGTTCACACTAACACCCAGCATTATCACCTTGCCTGCATTACAGGGTGGGTGATGCATGCAGCTGATTAACCTAGGTGAGGCAGAGCTGCAGTTAAACAGACAAAGTTTCTTTAGTATAACTGGGCTATTTTATGATATGCTATAAAATTGTAAGCTCCTCTGTAATGACTTATTTTGTTTCATTTGCAACATTTATGTTTTGGAAATGTATAGTGTGTGTATCCCTTTAACACTAGAACTACCGGAGGGGTCATTTTGACCCTTTTGTTATTTATTTTTCTTATAATTTATAAAATTTTAACAAATGAGTTGTGAGTTTTTGTGACTTTTATTTAATTATGGTAGTGTCTATTTTAGGAAACAAAAATACATTTCAATTTTTTTCAGGGGCCCAGATTTAACAATTCATGCCTATAAGTACTAAAGGGGTCAATTTGACCCCATACATAAAAGTTGTAGTAGTAGACAATACACCTAAGGCTACAGGCACACGACCGTTGTGCTGTTGTGGCTTGTTCAATTAAATAGTAAACCATTTTTGATGTCAATAAATCATGTATTTTAAAGACTAACCTTTTTTTTTATTTTTGTTTTTTTGTTTTGTTCCAGGGTCGACAATCATGGTTCGGTGGCGGTCAATCAGGGACCGCTACAAAAAAGACTTTAACGAGGAACTTCGGTGCCCGAGTGGTTCGGGAGGAACCTCAAGGTGGGCATATCGCTATACTGCCGCCTTGGGGTTCCTACGAAGAACCCTAGAGCTGCGAAGGAAAGATATTATGTTTATAGAGATTCTGAATTATGTTATCCAATCTATGTGTATGGCCCAGGCAGACTGTCATTTGGCATTCTTTCTTGGACATCCACATAGTATTTTGTGGAGTAGAGATGAGCGAAGCGTGTTTCAGATTATACATCTGAAGTTGCTTTCACACAAAAAAAAATTCATACTGTACATAGACACTTCTCTGTACACTAATAGAATGTATGGGCTATATCTATGTATACTATTTGTATGAAATCTTTTTTGCAGTGCAACTTCCTATGTAGCATCAGAAGTTCTCCACTGAAATACAATTGCTAATTGTGTTTTTATTTTCTTTGCTTTACAGAACATCAAGCAGTACTCGGGCTCGTTTACGAGTCCTTGTTGGGATTCACAAATAGAGTTGCCACTTTTGAGGATAATTTTCGGCGTCTTCAGGAGGGTGCCGTGTTGACGTCGCAAATGAGTCCGGTGCATCACTATTTGATATCGTTACTCCCCGTGATAGAACAGTTCACACCCGACCAACTGTTTGAGACCAGAAGACAAGTGGACTTCGTCTTGTGGCAAGTGCAACACCGCCCCACATCCCTTCCCTCGACCCAGCCCTATCCCCCGCCCCACACCTATCCCCCATCCCCCTTTCCAGCCTCCCCATCCCCCTTTCCAGCCTCCCCATCCCCCTTTCCAGCTGCCCCATCCCTCTTCCTAGCCGCCCCATCCCACTTCCCATGCCCCATCCCACTTCCCATACCCCATCCCAGTCCCAAACCCCCGAGTTATTTTCTCAACACTTTTCTCCTTCTCCTCCTCATTACTATCCTCCAACCTCTTTCACCACTTCCTCTACTCTAGCTCGGGAGACTCCATCTCCTGCCCAATCCTCAACTTTAAATACTCCCTCTGTTGCACTTCCCCTAACACGCACTTATTTGTCCACAGTGGCAGAAGAATAATAGGACAGAGGGTTCCTAAACCGTGCACTGTGTGTAGGCCTCTAGTTGTCGCTTCTCCAGCGTATGTTGACAAGCAGTAGTGTGTAGAAGAGAGGCCTGACATAATATCACAGCGCTGGAAGAGCGACACAAGTATTTGTTTCTCCTCCAGTGGGGGGAGATCAATATATGCAACAAGACTCAATGTATGGTTTTAAAAAAAAGTTTATGAAGCAAACTAATTTTACAAAACAGGTTTTGAAAAACAATACACACTAGTGTATCCACCCACCAACATAACCACACAACCAAACTGCCTCAAGAATATATTCAAATTGACTTAATTTTACATGAATTTTTTTTTTATAATAATTTAAATCATTTGGTCCTCATTTGGTCTCTCATCCTGGAAACTGCTACAGTGGTCTGTGGTCCAAAACTTTCAATACTGGCCAACTCGCTGTCTTCAGGAATCTCCTAGACATTTAGCGGTTCTTTTATGAGGAGGTAGTTGTGTAACAACACACATGCCTTCACTACCTCATCAACAGTTTCTATTTTCAGTTGAATTGGTTTGGTGAAACCAGAATGCCAAACCAGAATGCCAAATGTGCATTCCACCATTCTGCGAGCCCTAGTGAGTGGTAGTTAAATACTCGTTTGTTCCCATTTAATCCGCGGCTGAAATAAGGTTTAATTAGATTGCCACACATCTGAAACGCCTCATCACCAACCAACACAAAGGGCATGGGGGGAGCATGGGGTAGAGGTTGAGGTGGTGGAAAATCTAATTGTCTATTGTATACCCTTCGCCCCATGTCAGAATGACAATGGAATCAACATCGATTGCCACAAAACGGTACTGGGCATCAGCTATGGCCATTAATATAATTGAAAAAAAAAATAATTGTAGTTAAAGTACTCTGAACCAGTGCCTTGGGGCTTGATAATATGTATGTGTTTCTCGTCTACTGCCAAAGACAGTTTGGAAACTTGCACACCTCCCATAATTTTTCAGAAATTTCCATCCACTGTTGCCTATTTGGATGTGGGATAAATTTCACATGCAACTGCTCCAACAAAGCACGGCACGTATCCTTAACAATTAAGGAAACTGTGGATATTCCGAGATTAAACTGATAATGGAGGGACCTCAAACTTTCTCCTGTTGCCAGAAGTCTACCAGAAGAAAATAAAAAAAAGAGTGTAAATAAAGATGAGCAAATATTTTTTTTTAAATGCAAAAAAAAAAATACAAGCTATATCATTTGGATGGCCTTGTTTGGGAGCTTAAACTAGACATACCACTGTTAAATGCTCAAATTCCTTTGTTCTGTGGTCACAGGGCAAAGGACATTGTTTTGAAAATCCAGTGATGGATCGAGCTCTCCATGGAGAACGATAGGCGTATGCTTCTGGCTAGCATTGTTCACAGTGCTGTCAACATCTCTAATGGTCGAGATAGGGGTAAATCCTGACCATAAGAGCCGGTGAAGTCACAGTGAACAATACTAATGCAGAGCCTCTAAAGCCCTTGGCCTGCGCAATCAAGAGCTGAGTGCAGTATCAAATAAAGAAAATGTTCGTACCATGGGGTATGGAAATATGTCAGGTTTCAGCTTTGAACCCGGAAAAGCTACGTTAAAAAATTATACAAAAATAACAGTTAATATTAAAAAAAAATAATAATAATTACCTTATGGTAAGCATTAAGCGTTCTGCAGGTGAAACACTTAGACGGAAAGTGGTGTCCTGTCTTTCGATGAGACACCCTTTGTAGCAGATCGTCAAAACTGTTGACACTCATCCGTAAGTAGTTATGAAACTTGTCCGCATAGTTCCTCAGTTCGGGAAACAGAACATGAAATGCTCCCCTTCTCATTCCATTCTGGCATAAGTAATCAGATGCACACAAAAGCGAAGGCGCCGTCTGGCTCGAAGACGTCTTCTCCAGCAGGAAATAAGGATTAGGCCTCATGCACACGACCTTTTTTTTTAAGGTCCGCAAAAACGGGGTCCGTAGGTCCGTGACCATTTTTTCATCCGTGGGTCTTCCTTGATTTTTGGAGGATCCACGCCTGGCCGTGCGGAGCCAAACGGATCCGTCCTGAATTACAATGCAAGTCAATGGGGACGGATCCATTTGCGTTGACACAATATGGTGCAATTGCAAACGGATCCGTCCCCCATTGACTTTCAATGTAAAGTCAGGAGTTAATATACCATAGGATCGGAGTTTTCTCCAATCCGATGGTATATTTTAACTTGAAGCGTCCCCATCACCATGGGAACGCCTCTATGTTAGAATATACCATCGGATTTGAGTTAGATCGTGAAACTCATATCCGACAGTATATTCTAACACAGAGGCGTTCCCATAGTGATGGGGACGCTTCAAGTTAGAATATCCTACGAACTGTGTACATGACTGCCCCCTGCTGCCTGGCAGCACCCGATCTTTTACAGGGGGCTGTGATCCGCACAATTAACCCCTCAGGTGCCGCACCTAAAGGGTTAATTGTGCGTATCATAGCCCCCTGTAAGAGATCAGGTGCTGCCAGGCAGGAGGGGGCACACCCCCTCCCTCCTCAATATTATATTCATTGGTGGCCAGTGCGGCCTCCCCTCTCCCCACCCCCAGTTAAAATCACGTTTCGAATCCCCCATCATTGGTGGCCAGTGCGGCCTCACATCTCCCCCCCTTGTTAAAATCACGTCCTGAATCCCCCATCATTGGTGGCCAGTGCGGCCTCACATCTCCCCCCCCTAGTTAAAATCACGTTCCGAATCCCCCATCATTGGTGGCCAGTGCGGCCTCACCTCTCCCCCCCTTGTTAAAATCACGTCCTGAATCCCCCATCATTGGTGGCCAGTGCGGCCTCACATCTCCCCCCCCTTAGTTAAAATCACGTTCCCCCATCATTGGTGGCAGTGGAGAGTTTCGATCGGAGTCCCAGTTTAATCGCTGGGGCTCCGATTGGTAACCATGGCAACCAGGACGCTACTGCCGTCCTGGTTGCCATGGTTACTTAGCAATTTTTAGAAGCATTATACTTACCTGCGAGCTGCGATGTCTGTGACCGGCCGGGCGCTCCTCCTACTGGTAAGTGAAAGGTCTGTGCGGCGCATTGCCTATAGCACAGACCTGTCACTTACCAGTAGGAGGAGCGCCCGGCCGGACACAGACATCGCAGCTCGCAGGTAAGTATAATGCTTCTAAAAATTGCTAAGTAACCATGGCAACCAGGACTGCAGTAGCGTCCTGGTTGCCATGGTTACCGATCGGAGCCCCAGCGATTAAACTGGGACTCCGATCGGAACTCTCCGCTGCCACCAATGATGGGGGAACGTGATTTTAACTAAGGGGGGAGGGGAGATGTGAGGCCGCACTGGCCACCAATGATGGGGATTCGGAACGTGATTTTAACAAGGGGGGGGAGATGTGAGGCCGCACTGGCCACCGATGATGGGGGATTCGGAACGTGATTTTAACAAGGGGGGGAGAGATGTGAGGCCGCACTGGCAACCAATGATGGGGGATTCAGGACGTGATTTTAACTAGGGGGGGGAAATGTGAGGCCGCACTGGCCACCAATGATGGGGGATTCGAAACTTGATTTTAACTGGGGGGGGGAGAGGGGAGGCCATCTGTGTGAAAGTTGCCAACGGCCACGGATCACGGACGCGGATGCCAATCTTGTGTGCATCCGTGTTTTTTCCCGGACCCATTGACTTGAATGGGTCCGTGAACCGTTGTCCGTCAAAAAAATAGGACAGGTCCTATTTTTTTGACGGACAGGAAACACAGATCACGGCCGCGGATGAACAACAGCGCATTTTCCGAGTTTTCAACTGACCCATTGAAAGTCAATGGGTCCACTGAAAATCACAGAAAACGGAACAACGGCCACGGATGCACACAACGGTCGTGTGTATGAGGCCTTAGAGCCTGAAATCCAAAGCGAATGTGGTCCAGCATCATCTTTGCTATCTTCTGAGGCAGCATCTGAGGGGTATGTGACCTTCGTTTGTCTTTTATGTTTAATCATATTTTATTATTTTGAAAAAAATATGAAGTACGTTACAGCAAAAGAAACGCCTACACACTTGGCGCTCTTTATATAATCATAACAATTCTGAGACATAAAGGTTCAATATGGGTTCACAGAAAAAACATATGACAAGTCAGTTTTCATGTATCCAAAAAACAATCCATAAACCCACTTGGCCTTAGATCCATAGTTCATAGTTCATCCATATAAAGCTAAAGGTGGAGAAGGAAAGAAAAGAAAGAAAAGGAAGAAGAGAAAGGTAAAAGTGGGAGGGGAGGGGAAAAAGGGGGAGGAAAAGGATGGAGGATGGTGAGTTGAGTACATTATGGGTCACTAGCACTTGAAGAGAGCCATACCGTTAAGTACACCGTATACTTAATAAAGTTTTATACAGCCAGTAAAGCAAGAAAATCAGGAGATTCTAAAGCATTTATCCAAGACACCCAGACCTTCGTTTGTCTTTTATAGCCACTGTACAATTTGCATGTGAAATTGTTTCTTTTGATGTTTGAAAATTTAAATACCGGATCCGTTATTCCATCTGAAACCGGATGATAACGGATGAGACGGATCCGTTATTTCGCCGGATCCGTTTACATACGGTTTGCCGAATCCGGCAGGTATTTCCGGCAATGGACTAACAGATCCGGGGGGGGGGGGGGGGGGGGGGGGGAGGAACTATCCGTTTGCATGCGGTTTGACGGATCCGGCAGGCATTTCCAGCAATGGAACTGCCTGCCGGAATCCAACAATGCTAGTGTGAAAGTACCCTTAACTGTTGGATACTGGATGCCACAACCATGTAAAAGGAAAATGTGTTTAAATTACTGTATTTGATCTCAACACTGTTCCTACGAAGTAAAATTATTTTTTTTCGTTTTTGTGTTTTCATTTTTCTTCCCTATTATCCTTGAGCCATAACTTTTTTATAAATCCGTTCACATAGCTGTATGAGGGCTTATTTTTTTGCGGGACAAGTTGTACTTTTCAATGCTACCATTAATCATGGCCTAAAATGTAGTGGGAAGCGGTAAAAAAATTCCAAATGGGGTGGAATTCGAAAAAAATTCAATTCCTCCACCGTTTTATGGGTTTTGTTCCCATGGCGTTTCGTTTGTGGAAAATTTGACCCTTGCCCTTCATTCTCTGGGTCAGTACATTTACAACGATACCCCATATATATAGATTTTTTATGTCTAAATAGTGTAAAAATAAATTTAAACTTTGATAAAAAAAAAGAATTGTTTACATCAACATATTCTGACTCCCATAACTTTTTTATACTTAGCTACTGAGCTATTTAGGGGCAAGTTTTTGGTGTAACAATCTAGTTTTTATTGATACCATTTTGGAGTGTGTGTGACTTTTTGATCACATTTTATTACTTTTTTGGGGTAAGAGAAGCAATGAAAAAATGGCAAATCAGCCATTTTGACCCTCTTTTCCATTACACTATTCGCCGTATTGGATTTTTTAAAAATATTTTAATAGTATGGGCGTTTTTGGTCGGGGTGATACCCATGATGTTTATATTTATTGTCATTTAGGTATTTATTTTTTAATTATATGAAAAGGGGGGTCATTTAAACTTTAATATTTTTATATTTTTTATATTTTTTTTTATATTTTTTATTTTTTGTGATGCTTTTGAAGCTAAAATATGAGCCTATAAATTAAGTTTTTTAATTGTTAATTTTGTTTTATCAGGTATTTTCAAAATGGGATTTACACAGAAAATTGCTCATTTCTTATCTTGACCTGCCATCTGGTGGCCAAAATAATAATTGCAGCATTAACACTATCAGCCTCGTTAACGAGGCTCGTAGTGTTCAGTGCAAATACCGATGCCTCCATTGGCCGCATCTCACTTGATCACGGCATCTAAAAGCCTTTAATTACCGCGATCTGCATTATTGCCAGTCACGGTAATAAGCCACAGGTCTCTGCTGTTTAACACAGCAGAGACCTGCCAGCCATGGCGTCCGCTGTACGTGCGAGCGGGCGCCATGTGTACACATCGCTCCAGCGCCGTACATGTACGGCACTGGTAGCAAAAGTGTTAATTTATTGGCAAAAAAAAAGTTATTTTTACTCCAGAGTCAGTACCTTTGAATGAGGGTCAAAGTAACCCCTAGTGGTAGTTATAGGTATTATGAAACATGCAGTAGTTCTAGTGTTAGGGCTGTGATCCTGAGTATTGTTTACTTAAAGATTACCTTTCACCACTCCTGACATGCCTGTTTTAATAGCTTCATGCATTCCCCATGTAATAACAATTCTGGAGCCTCTATTCTTATGGCTCTATGTTGTGTCATTCCTTATTTCTTCTAAAAGTTATGAATGAATTGCTAGCAGCCTGCAGTAAGGGTACAGAGGGGTGGTAACCAGTTTGGGGTGGAGGGGTGCCTGCACAGTCTGACAATGGAAGCACTGACTGGATAGAGTGAGTCTATGCAGGGACACCCCCCAACTGGTTACCACCCCTCTGTACCTTTAACCCTTACTGCAGACTCCTAGCAATTTATTCATAACTTCTAGTAGAAATAATAAAGGAATGACACAACATAGAGCAATAAGAATAGATGCTCCAGAATTTTAATTACATGGGGAATGCATGAAGGTATTAAAACAGGCATGTCAGGAGTGGTGACAGGTCCTCTATAAAATGCGCCTGTGTAACATGCTAGTGATCCATCTTCAGTTCAGAGTGTGTGAGCTGGATACTGGGGGAGTTACTTGCTACCAAGTTAGTTGCAAATACCCATGAAGATAGTTTATTTTGCTGTTATTTATTTATTGTTTTTGCTCAAAATAAATATTAGTGTTGCTTTTGCCAAAAACCAAGTTTAGACTGTTTTTAACGGCATATACACCCACATCTCAACATCGCCCCCATAATCATTTTCAGGATATAGAACAAATAAATCTGTAATCAGAAAATAAAAACAAATTAGAAAAAAATGATATGCGTCACTTTCTGGCAGATAAAATTTTTGGTGACACAATTACCCTTTAAAACTTTTTTTAACTTAAAAATAATGAGGGTCATTTATGAGATGTCCGTTTTGTGGCATAAAGAAGTCATGTCATGGTAACTGCAACATTTCCATGGCAACTGCGACATTTCATGATTCTCGCTACTTTTCACAGTGGTCTATGTTTAGAAGCAAAAAATGAGATTAGACCTGGATTATGGCTCATTTACTACAGAGGTCAAATGTTTTCTGTAAGTCTTCACAAGGTTTTCACACACTGTTTCTGGTATTTTGGCCCATTCCTCTATGCAGATCTCCTCTAGAGCAGTGATGTTTTGGGGCTGTCGCTGGGCAACACAGACTTTTACCTCCCTCCAAGGGTTTTCTATGGGGTTGAGATCTGGAGACTGGCTAGGGCACTCCAGGACCTTGAAATTCTTTTTATGAAGCCACTCCTTCGTTGTCCAGGCGGTGTGTTTGGGATCATTGACCCAGCCACGTTTCAGCTTCAATGCCCTTGCTGATGAAAGGAGGTTTTCACTCAAAATCTCACGATACATGGCCCCATTCATTCTTTTTTTTATTTATTTATTTTTTATTGAAATAAACATTATCATATGAATATCATCAAGGAGTCCATAGTTTTTTGTATAGTCGGACATAAGTACATAATCTTACAAAGATATTGGTGTACGCAGACACCCATGACAATTATGGGAAATCAAGATTCATATGATTATTACAGCATTTGAGTAATTGAATATTGTAACTTGTATGAAGTAACACAATAACGCCCTTCCCCCCACCCCAGCCCAACTTGAGCAGAGAGACATCCGTGTCTGTAAATTTATGTTATACAATAGTCATACAATTGAGCACCATAAGGCCTCTTTCAGACGGGCGTTGCGGGAAAATGTGCGGGTGCGTTGCGGGAACACACGTGATTTTTCCGCGCGAGTGCAAAATATTGTAATGCGTTTTGCAATCGCGTGAGAAAAATCGCGCATGTTTGGTACCCAAGCTTGGGATCGGGGTTGTGTAGATTGTATAATTTTCCCTTATAACATGGTTATAAGGGAAAATAATAGCATTCTGAATACAGAATGCATAGTAAAATAGCGCTGGAGGGGTTAAAAAAAAATAATTTAACTCACCTTAATCCACTTGCTCGCACTGCTGGCATCTCATCTGTCTCCTTCTTTGCTGAACAGGACCTGTGGTGAGCATTCATTCCAGGAACAGGACCTGTGGTGACGTCACTCCGGTCATCACATGATCCATCACATGACACATCACCATGGTAAAAGATCATGTGATGGATCATGTGATGACCGGAGTGACGTCACCACAGGTCCTGTTGCTGCAATGAATGCTCACCACAGGTCCTGTTCAGCAAAGAAGGAGACAGACGAGATGCCGGCAGCGCGAGCAAGTGGATTACGGTGAGTTACATTAATTTTTTTAACCCCTCCAGCGCTATTTTACTATGCATTCTGTATTCAGAATGCTATTATTTTCCCTTATAACCATGTTATAAGCGAAAATAATAATGATCGGGTCTCCATCCCGATCGTCTCCTAGCAACCGTGCGTGAAAATCGCACCGCATCTTCACTTGCTTGCGGATGCTTGAGATTTTCACGCAACCCCATTCACTTCTATGGGGCATGCGTTGCGTGAAAAACGCAGAATATAGAGCATGCTGTGATTTTCACACAACGCACAAGTGATGCGTGAAAATCACCGCTCATGTGAACAGCCCCATAGAAATGAATGGGTCGGTATTCAGTGCGGGTGCAATGCGTTCAACTTACGCATAGTATCCGCGCGGAATACTCGCCCGTGTGAAAGGGGCCTAACAGTTCCGTCTAGCTACAATAGCCCAGCCTTTAAAACATTATACGGTAACTACACTGCTCAAAAAAATAAAGGGAACACTTAAACAACACAATGTAACTCCAAGTCAATCACACTTCTGTGAAATCAAACTGTCCACTTAGGAAGCAACACTGAGTGACAATCAATTTCACATGCTGTTGTGCAAATGGGATAGACAACAGGTGGAAATTATAGGCAATTAGCAAGACACCCCAATAAAGAAGTGGTTCTGCAGGTGGTGACCACAGACCACTTCTCAGTTCCTATGCTTTCTGGCTAATGTTTTGGTCACTTTTTTTTTAATTTTTATTTTTTATTTATTTTATTGAATAAATCAGTACAATACAAAAATAGAGCAGAAGAGAAGTAAACAAACTCCTCTATGTTTTGGTCACTTTTGAATGCTGCCGGTGCTTTCACTCTAGTGGTAGCATGAGACGGAGTCTACAACCCACACAAGTGGCTCAGGTAGTGCAGCTTATCCAGGATGGCACATCAATGCGAGCTGTGGGAAGAAGGTTTGCTGTGTCTGTCAGCGTAGTGTCCAGAGCATGTCTGCTCAAACGGTCAGAAACAGACTCTGTGAGGGTGATATGAGGGCCCGACGTCCACAGGTGGGGGTTGTGCTTACAGCCCAACACCGTGCAGGGCGTTTGGCATTTTCCAGAGAACACCAAGATTGGCAAATTCGCCACTGGCGCCCTGTGCTCTTCACAGATGAAAGCAGGTTCACACTGAGCACATGTGACAGACGTGACAGAGACTGGAGACGCCGTGGAGAATGTTCTGCTGCCTGCAACATCCTCCAGCATGACCGGTTTGGCATTGGGTCAGTAATGGTGTGGGGTGGCATTTCTTTGGAGGGCCGCACAGCCCTCCATGTGCTCGCCAGAGGTAGCCTGACTGCCATTAGGTACCGAGATGAGATCCTCAGACCCCTTGTGAGACCATATGCTGGTGCGGTTGGCCCTGGGTTCCTCCTAATGCAAGACAATGCTAGACCTCATGTGACTGGAGTGTGTCAGCAGTTCCTGCAAGACGAAGGCATTGATGCTATGGACTGGCCCGCCCGTTCCCCAGACCTGAATCCAATTGAGCACATCTGGGACATCATGTCTCGCTCTATCCACCAACGTCACATTGCACCACAGACTGTCCAGGAGTTGGCAGATGCTTTAGTCCAGGTCTGGGAGGAGATCCCTCAGGAGACCGTCCGCCACCTCATCAGGAGCATGCACAGGCGTTGTAGGGAGGTCATACAGGCACGTGGAGGCCACACACACTACTGAGCCTCATTTTGACTTGTTTTAAGGACATTACATCACAGTTGGATCAGCCTGTAGTGTGTTTTTCCACTTTAATTTTGAGTGTGACTGCAAATCCAGACCTCCATGGGTTAAAAAATTTTATTCCCATTTTTTTATTTTTGTGTGATTTTGTTGTCAGCACATTCAACTATGTAAAGAGCAAAGTATTTCAGAAGAATATTCAATTAACTCAGATCTAGGATGTGTTATTTTTGTGTTCCCTTTATTTTTTTGAGCAGTGTATATGGTTCTCCTGGAGAGGGATTGTAAGAAAGACATTTGTCCCCGTATACAGTCTTGAACTAATGCCTGAGACGCTAGTTGCGCTGACTCAACCCACCCCTGCCATAAAGATAGAAACTTATTTGGACATTTTCGTTTAGCATATACTCCCTTTTCGAATCTCAGAATTATATTCATCCTATTAATAAACTCTTGTTTTGTGGGCGGGCCTCTAGTATCCAGTGTTTAGCTATTAGTACCCTAGCCTGGAACAGGATTCTATGAATACATAGGGAGTTCCTGTCTCCCAGTCCCGGAGAGTCCAGTATCCCCAGTATACAAACTCTAGGGTCATCGGGTAGACGTATCTGAGTTGCCATCACTATAATATGTCTGACATCCTCCTAGGATGAAAAAATAATAAAAACTTTTTAAATCGCCATATTCTGACCCCCATAACCTTTTTATAGTTATGTCTACTGAGCTATGCGAGGGCTAATTTTTTGCGGGTTGATCTGTGGTTGTTATTGATACCATTTTGGAGTGTGTATGAAAAAACTGCGAATTGGCCATTTTGATTTTTTTTTCTGTTACGCCATTCACTATATGGGATAAATATTTTTATGTTTTAAAAGTACATTTTTTTTACAGATGTGACAACGCCCATGATGTTTCTATTTTTTATTGATTTTGTATTTATTTTTTCATTCTAGGGAAAGGGGAGGTGATTAAAATTTTTATATTTTTTTACTTTTTTTTACTTTTCCACTTTTTTTTTTTAACTCTCTTGGGCATGGAGTTCACTAGAGCTTCACAGGTTGCCACTGGAATCCTCTTCCACTCCTCCATGACGACATCACAGAGCTGGTGGATGTTAGAGACCTTGCGCTCCTCCACCTTCTGTTTGAGGATGCCCCACAGACATACAAGGTATAATAGATGGAGTTTATACAGAAATACAGTACAGACCAAAAGTTTGGACACACCTTCTCATTCAAAGAGTTTTCTTTATTTTCATGACTATGAAGGCATCAAAACTATGAATTAACACATGTGGAATTATATACATAACAAACAAGTGTGAAACAACTGAAAATATGTCATATTCTAGGTTCTTCAAAGTAGCCACCTTTTGCTTTGATTACTGCTTTGCACACTCTTGGCATTCTCTTGATGAGCTTCAAAAGGTAGTCCCCTGAAATGGTCTTCCAACAGTCTTGAAGGAGTTCCCAGAGATGCTTAGCACTTGTTGGCCCTTTTGCCTTCACTCTGCGGTCCAGCTCACCCCAAACCATCTCGATTGGGTTCAGGTCCGGTGACTGTGGAGGCCAGGTCATCTGGCGCAGCACCCCATCACTCTCCTTCATGGTCAAATAGCCCTTACTTTCAAAGTTTTCCCAATTTTTCAGCTGACTGACTGACCTTCATTTCTTAAATTAATGATGGCCACTCGTTTTTCTTTACTTAGCTGCTTTTTTCGTGCCATAATACAAATTCTAACAGTCTATTCAGTAGGACTATCATCTGTGTATCCACCTGACTTCTCCTCAACGCAACTGATGGTCCCAACCCCATTTATAAGGCAAGAAATCCCACTTATTAAACCTGACAGGGCACACCTGTGAAGTGAAAACCATTTCAGGGGACTACCTCTTGAAGCTCATCAAGAGAATGCCAAGAGTGTGCAAAGCAGTAATCAAAGCAAAAGGTGGCTACTTTGAAGAACCTAGAATATGACATATTTTCAGTTGTTTCACACTTGTTTGTTATGTATATAATTCCACATGTGTTAAGTCATAGTTTTGATGCCTTCAGTGTGAATCTACAATTTTCATAGTCATGAAAATAAAGAAAAATCTTTGAATGAGAAGGTGTGTCCAAACTTTTGGTCTGTACTGTATGTAATCGGTTATACATTATGGTTACTGTGTATGAGGTACATGAGCAGGGGCATAACGATCGCGGTCGCAGAGGGTGCAACCGCGACCAGGCCCGGCAGGGGGAAGGGCCCGCTGCGCTCACATGTAACGCGGCCCGGCATTTTCACTGTACTTAATGCCGGGAACGTCAGAGCGCTCATCTCACCTGCATGATATGCACTTCTCCAGTCTCTAGGCCACCAGCATCAGGCCCCGACGCTGCCACAATAAAACTAGTTACAAATTAAGCAGGTGGGCGGAGCGTGACTAACGTAGCTTAGGCTACACCCACCTGCTTAATGTGTGACTAAATTTAGTGTGAAAGCACCGGGGTCTGATGCTGGAGGCCTAGAGACTGGAGAAGTGCATATCATGCAGGTGAGATGAGCGCTCTGAAGGGGCCTAGAATTAAAGTACAGTGAAAATGCTGGGCCCCGTTACATGAAGACTGTGGGTAGTCAGGGACATTACAAGGGTCTGTGGGAGGCACTACTGGGGACATATCTAGGGCAGTGGGGGACACTACTGGGTACATTACTGGGGCAGTGGGGGACACTAGTGGGGACATTACTGGGGCAGTGGGGGACACTACTCTGGGCTGTGGGAGGCACTAATGGGGGCAGTGGGCGACACTACTGGGGACATTACTGGGGGCAGTGGGGGACACTACTAGGGTCTGTGGGGGACACTACTGTGGACATTACTGGAGGCAGTGGGGGACACTACTAAGGGCTGTGCGGGGCACTAATGGGCAGTGAGGGACACTACTGGGGACATTATTGGGGGCAGTGGTGAACACTACTAGGGAAATTACTGAGGGCAGTGGGGGCATTACTGGGCGACCAGGGGTGTGACAATTGCATACACAGAGGGTGCAACCGGGCATGGCATGGGGGAGGGACCCCTATCCAAAGTTTGCCATGGGGCCCATAGCACTCTAGTTACGCCACTGTACATGAGGTAGTGGTCATTGTAACTGTCTGCAGTATTATACATGAGTGAGCAATGAGTAAAAACATGGCATGGGTGGGGGGGTCAAATAAAGAGAAAAGTGGAGGACATCTTTACCACCCCATTCCAGTCTCACATTGTGCACTTTTATTCCTTGCTGTTAGGGGTTGAAGGACCTGTGATGATGTCACCACAGGTCCCTGCTGATGCACCTTTTAGATCTGGGAACTACACCATTCTTGGTGCAGTTCTTTTGATAGATCGTGCAGGACCTATGATGTTGAAGATTATGTCATCACAGATCCTGGCAGATGCACTGTTCTAACCTGGGAACCACACTATTCTCTGTGCAGTTCTCTTGCTAGATGTACAGGACCTGTGTGTCACGAATAATGGGGAGAGGAGAGACACCAGAAAGACAACAGAAGGGATAGGAAAAAGAACTAGGCCTCAAGGCTAGGGAGAAGGGAAAGGTCACCTCCTAGGAAACCCCTAGATTTGGCCCTGACTCCTGTCAGTATGTATAGACCCTAAAGGTGGGAAAATACATACGGCGAAACCTAAACCCTAGGAGACATGATAAGCCCTAGAGGTAGTGAAAGGGAATAAGATTACTGGTTCCTTCCCAAGTGAACGAACCAGCGTCTCACTGAGGCCTAGTAACAACAAGCACAAGGGAACAACCAAATACAAGAGCAGAGCAACTTATCTTATAGAAAATGGATTATCAGGAACACAGATGAGGTCCACACACCAACTCTTCCAAATCCAAGCAGAGAATATCAACCGCATGGTATGAAGTGTGACTCAAAACTATATAGGAAAGCAGTAATGACCGCCAGCTGCACCTGACAAGAGGTGTGGTCATTACCAAACAACAACACTGAGAATCTGTCAGTTAACCTCACGTGCAGTCAGTCCTCTGATCTTCTAACCTCTGTCATGGAAGGTACCATGACACTGTGATGACATCATCCAAGGTCCTTTAGCTTTCTCCATTGAGGATAAGATTTTAGACTGAAGATGGATGGTAGTATTGAAGGTAATTAGGGGCGGGTCTTATCCTCCACTGCGGGCCCCCTCTCCCCACGGGCCCCATAGCACCTGCCTTGTCTGCCAATATGGGAGGTACGCCACTGAAGCTTTATTTGAATAACCCATTCTAAACCCTTTGCAAACAAACTTCCCCCACTAAATAACCTCTTTAATATGATGAGCACTTAACATTTAGATTTTTTTTTATCATTAAATAAGTATGACATAAAAGTTAATCAAAAAGTTAATTACAAATTTCACACTGAAATGTAAAACAATGTTTACTGTCTAATTCAAGCCATAATAATGATAATGATAATGTAGCACTATTCGAGGATATGTAGAAGAGCGAAATATGACATAGAAAACAAATCACCAGAGTACAGTACTATTAACTTGTCAGATAAAATTTAATGGGTTATACTTATAAACAATAAGCTGACCTTTTTCATTCAAAGGCCTGACAGTTTTGGAGATTGCACAAGTATTTTTACATAGCAATAAAACATATATAATCAGACATACAGTGTTACAGAAAGAAACAAAATGTATTACAATACTGATATAAATTATCTAGTATCATGATAAATATCATTGCTATATACATATTACAGGTATTAACATTTAGGAATTTTAAAATAATTTTCTTCTACAATTGTTTTTAGCAAACAAAAATTAGTCCAAAGGATAAGTTTTTCAGACCAGATCTGGAGAGATCTGATTCATGGCTATTGATACTTTGCATCACATTAACTCAGGTACTCTCTCTATATACCCTGTGTATTCCTGTTCATGCCTTCATAGCTGTAGTGTGCCCCAGAATCCAGGATACAGGATTTGTATCTAGAGAACATCCTGTAGCCATTGATGAAGTCACCTTCAACCCAATATATAAAAAAAACTTTGGGCCACAGTTTTTTATAGAACTGTGCTAAAAGTGAATGCGTCTTAGCTACAATTCCAGAAACAACCCATGGATACGAGTGGGGTTGTTTTTGTGGAAAAACCTCTTTAAAACAAGAAAACCTAGTAACCATTTGAAGATTTAGATTATGTCAGTATAAAAATGGGGGTCATTTACAAACAGACATACGCCACTTTTTGGCATATATCTGTCGCAGATTGTTAAGTAAAGGTTATTTTTGCCACAATCTGCGACCTTTCCCAGCTCACACCAGGTCTAAGAAAGGGGACGTGGTGTGGGTGTGAAAGGGGGCAGGCCAGCAGGCCCATTTCATTTATCATTTTCTATGTCTGTATATGCCAAAGTCATGTAGAAGCCGGTGCATCACCAGCAGCTAAAGGGGTATTAACTGGAGTCTAAAATGCCAGTCCTAATAAATGACTCCTAATATCTGTATCGTTATATTTTGTTAGACTGATCTTTCTTGCCAGTAGCCTGACTTGGTCTTAGAAATGAGCAGAGCACTGAGCAGTCAGGTAGCTCTTCCAGCTTGTTCACTGTCTCCACAATGCCTTCTACTCTATCCTCAGAAAGCACTGTCAACGCATTAGACCTGAATTTTTTTACAAGGTCTTCATTGCTCAGTGGTTTTCTCCAATGACCATAGAATGTGTTACACCTCTCTGTAAAGGTGGTTCCATTTATCATTGTAACACTCACCTCACTATACAGTTTCTCAAAATTTGGTTGATTATCAGAAGGGTGAACAATCTCTATTTTATTAAGTATCTTCTGTAGTTCTGGCCTGGAAATATTCTGGTTACTGAAAGACTGAATGGACACAAGTCCATCTAGTAGAGCTGTGCATGCATTGAACTGGAATGAATGGCGAGCTTCATGTTCTGAATTTGGTATGGGACGACTCACATACTTAACATCTGGGATTTTAAGAACAATATTCTGAATATTATCAATGGGAAGTGGTTCATTTTCCCTGGCTATGTGCTTCCGTACTGCACATGCTGCATCTGCAACCCAGTGCATCCCGAGGTGAGCAGGGAATCTTTTAATAGCCACGTCTTGTTTCTCTAGCAGCCAATTGTAGGATTCCAGGGATGGCAAGGCTTGTGGGTTATAGTCATTGTAGAAAGCACCAAAACCAGACTCTAAATCCAAGATGTGTTTATTCCCTTCAAGACCTAGGAATGCAAAACAAGCAGCTTCCAGGCCATGTCTGCCTGCATTACCTATGTGAAGGGGCTTGGTTTGTGTCCCTGCATTGGCCATAGGAGCCCCAGAATACGATGCAGCAATAGCTAAGGCTTCTCTGCACTGAACCTGATCCAGACCAAAAAATTTAGATGATGCTGCAGCACTTCCCATAGTGCCAACCACAGCAGGAGGGTGAAATCTACAGAAACAGAGGAAAAACAATAAGGAAAATTGTGCATAATACATTTGACACATATAAACCGCACATGTAAGCCTAAAATGTTACAAAGTATCTATAAAATATATTTATCTTGGGCATTCTACCCAGTGGAGTCACATTATTATGATCACTTCTTACTTTCGAAGTTGGCAGCGCACAGTTCATGAAGGAGGTCACGTTTTGTGGGTATATAAGGTGTGAGATAGGCTGTCTGCACACATATCCCTCCTTGTTGTCATGGATAAAAGGGGCTATTTATCAGTGTTGCAAAAAGGGATGATAATTGGCTTTTGGGCCAAGGGTGGCAGAATTTCTGAAATAGTTTATGAAATGTTGGCATGCTGCTGTGGTGAAAGTATATCGTAAGATAACAAATGGCACCATTGTGAATAAACGACGTGGAAGCTCCAGAGTACCACGTGCCACTGATGTGGGAGGTCAATGTTGACTATGAAGATTAAGGTTCAGATAGCCTTACGGCTAATGGGTTCCCGTTTAAGGTCTATTTTAAAATATAACATTTATTTAGTATTCTTTAAAATTAACGGGAAAAAGAAAAGAAAAATTTAAAAGTTCTAATGCACTGGTGCTTGATAACAGTGAATTACTCTGTTAATTATATCCACTGCTTATATTTGCAGTCTCTGTCTTTAATGTATCTACAAATCTAACCTGAGGAATTGATATAACTGAAATTCCCTGCTTCAGTATAGCAGGAGTATGGCGGGATAAATCACTATCAGTCCCGCATCATAATGAATAGAGTGTGTGTAGCTCTATCCCTTTCTCCTCTTTAGGATAGAATGTATCTATTTGTCTCGGCTGACCCAGTGTCTGCAGCTCACCGGGGCCGGACAACAAGCACACCGCACTGATCTAAAACCTAAGCTTGACTATGAAGATGCGCAAGGGCGAACCGACATGCTACAGTGGAGAAGCTCACCACCAAAATGAACAAAGGGCTACTAGACGTGTCTAAAACAACAGTTCTACAAACCCTACTGTCTATGGGACTCCAAAGCAGATGAATGGTTACTGCACCTCTGCTAATGGAGTTGCATCGGTAGAAAAAGCTTACATTTTTGCAGCAATATCAAAATTGGACTGCCATTAGTAGGCAAAGGGTTGCCTTCTCCGATGAGTCTCGCTTTCTGCTTCATCAAACGGATGGACATTGGCGTGTCAGGCAAGAAACATTAGAGAACAAATACCCTGCAACTACTGCTAGAAGAACACAAGCTGTTGGTGGCAGTGTTATGGTCTGGGGAATGTTACTGTGTCATTCTCTGGGCTCAGTCATCCTTGTAGAAGGCCATCTCAACAGACCATGCACAGATCTTCCAGCAAGATAATGTGACATGTCACACGGCTAGAAATGTTCGTCATTGGTTCGGAGAGCATGATCAAGACTTCTAAGTACTACCCTGGTCTCCTAATTCGCCAGACTTGAATCCAATTGAGCATCTGTGGGACCACCTTAATTGTTGTGTTCGTTCTATGGATCCTTCCCTTCACAGCCTCCAGCAGCTGTGGGATGCACTGCAGTCAGCATGGCTCGAGATACCTGTGACAACCTACAAGGACCTTACTGAGTCACTCCCAGCCTGTCTAGCTGCTGTCTGTGCTGCCCATGGCGGTTACTCTGGATATTAGCTAGTGGTCATAATAATGTGACTGCACGGTGTATAAACATGATATAATAACTGCTTTAAGTGGAATTAACATTACATACCTCTTTGGAATATTGCTTGCTTCATTAGAAAAGTGCATGAGTCTCCCTTGCACCTCAATGCCAACATTAAATGCCAAAAGAAAATCTAATCCAGATTTCTTGTGATGTGAAGGTAAGGTTTCTGAAAGTGCAATCAATGAGGGCAGGACTGCCCCAGATGGATGAGTGGCAGGGTGCCAAGTGTCATCAAAGTCCATTGAGTGAACCTAGAAAATAGTGAATGCACTTCAGTTATTAAGAAAAAAAAAAAGCCAACAATATTATCAACTATTTACAATATTCTTAATGGCCTCCGTACTGTCAACAAACTTTACATAAGTCAATTGTACAGGTGACTATAAGAAGCTTTGCAATATATCTTAGGGCTCCCTGTACACAGTGCCATTCGGAAGCATGTGCATTGCTGCTCATTGCCAGGCTACAATCTATACAAGCCCTTTGCTTCAAAAAGCATGTACAGGCTCAGACCAGCTAGTACAAGTACAGCCCAGCAAATAGCGACAATCCACATATGGATCCCACTGCTGAACTGCATTATGTATGGCCAGTCTAAGGCTGGAGCTACGCCTAGACTTTCTGCAGCACTTGACGGCCGTCTGAATGAGCCCTAAAGATGATGACGAGAGCAAGGCTTAGAAGGAGTGAGTAGCAGTGAAAGATACAGATGCTACTCTTTGAATTCTATGAGTGAGCTGCCAGATGTCGAAAAACACATTTTTCTCTGATAAGATATATTACACACTTTCTTATATTCATTTGTACTAATGGTTTATGCAACTGCAACTGTCACGCCCTCTGCATTTTGATTGACAGGGCCAGGTGTGATGACGTTTACACTGCCTGGCCCTGTCAATCAAACTGCAGGGGGCATGATAGTTGCAGAGAGAGATGAGGCTCTAGGTATAATAGCAACTCCCCCGTTGCTCCTAGAGGCTCATTTGCATATATTAAAACTTTTTTTTTTATAAACATGGGACCAGCAACGGAGATAGCATAGATTTCAAGTATAACTTATGCCAGCTTCCTAGCATAAATTATTTTTGGAACAGTAGCAAGTGGAGCACATAGCCCCCAAAAAGTTGCAAATGTTTGAGCAAGTAGGGTGTGCACCAAGATTATTTAGAGCCACTTTTTTGGCGAACGAGAGCTGATAGACATAGGCCTCCCCGCGTGCCCCCCCACTGATTCCCCATTAAAACGCTGGACGCCACCACTGCTAGTACAGTGGCAATCTGTCAGTTTTGCCAAGCTGAAAGTACTGCCCATGCTGCCCACCCGCTTCACTACGGGCTGCTTGGCAGTTGGCAGCCAAGTGAATCTTCCCTCGCCCACCTCAGCTGCTATTGGAGGGAGAGGGCAGCACTGCCTTTGGCTTCCTGTGTATTTCAGCCTAGCAGGGCCTGCAGAGGCAGAAAAGAATGCGGCTTGGGGATTTAACATCAGTAAACATCGTTGCGTGCCTGTCCCCCTGCCACCACGCCTAGAGGAAGAAAGCATGAGGACAGAGCACACCAGAACTGTAAGTTCCTTTTCTATCTGCGATGCACCCCTGACCAGCGCCCACTGCGTTACATGCACCCCTGACCAGCGCCCCCTGCGTTACATGCACCCCTGACCAGCGCCCCCTGTGTTACATGCACCCCTGATCAGCGCACCTTGAGTTACACGCACCTCTGACCGCCGCACTCTGCGTTACACACACCCCTGACCGCCGCATTCTGCGTTACAAGCAGATTAAGTAGCATTACTTACACACACCAACAACACTCAAAGGGTTATTTCACAAAAGGGTGAAGAGTTTGGAGAAGTCAGGAGAAGTGAACAATATAGGACAAAATAGCTGAAAAAAATTCTCCAATTCAGCTCACTTTCCTATTCAGTTATGTTGTCCTAGATTGTTCCCTTCTCCAAACTCTTCACCCTTTTGTGAATAAGCCTGTGAGCGTCTGTTCATTGGTCTTCTTTAGTGACATGTTTAACATATGGGATTATTTACACAGACCTGGTGTTTGCTGAAACTATAAAGAAAAGTTTTCGAGAGTGTTTCTCTCTTTCTCAGGTCTGAAGCAATACTGAAGAAGAAAGGAAAACTCTTGAAAGCTTGTCTTTTAAGTATTAGGTTAGTACAATAAAAAGGTATCCCTGCATACCGCAATACTCTCGTATTTTGTAATCTTATTTATATATACTTAAATACTATAAAAAGTGATTTTGTAGAAATTTTTTTAAATTCCGTTGAAATTTAAAATGCACTGTTTTTTGTGACTTCAATGACGTATTTTACAAAACATACAATGCACTAGGTGTGGCATTTTGCAATGTAATGAGTAGAAAAAATTACACAAAAATGCTGTGAAAAACAATTGAAATTCTTGTCATTTAAGGCTATGTTTGCATTTCTTCTATGGTCTCTAACGTATACACAATGACACATACCGGTACATTAAATGGATGCCTCTGACCTATAGGATTCTATTGTAAAAAAAAAATATATATATATACACTTTTACTTGATGCTGTTGTATGGAACATCGCAGTTTGACATATACTAGACAGATGGAAGCTAAGGAAATCAGCTGGGAACTTTCTGTTCCCCTATTTGAGTTTTTTCTGCAATTTTTTTAGCTTTACAGTAAAGGTACCGTATATACTGTGCTAATTATGACTCACATTGGATGGTTCCAAACTCTTTCCAAATCCACATATTGAGCAACTGTGAAAACTACACTCATTGTAGAATACTTGCTGGTGCTTTCTAAGGCTGCTGTCACATTCTGTGTGACGGCTGTATCTGCTGGACCGGCCACCGCTCGTCTGAGCAGAACTCACTGCATCCTACTGATCTATTATCATGTGAGTGTCAGCCCGAGTGGAAGTCTACTGTCCCGTATTTAAATGATGCTGTGACTTAAAGTACAGTAGACCTATGGTCGGGCTAGATTATATCTGGGAAATTCTGCCTTCACTGGAACCGTGCATCAGTCCACCCAAAGCTGTGTAAAAGCAGTCTAAATCGCTACTGACTATTTATGGGGTCATTTATCAAACTGGTGTAAAGTAGAACTGGCTTAGTTGCCTATAGCAACCAATCAGATTCCACCTTTCAATTTCCAAAGGAGCTGTTAAAAATAAAGGTGGAATCTGATTGGTTGCTATGGGCAACTAAGCCAGTTCTACTTTACACCAGTTTGATAAATGACCCCAATAGTCCTTACCATATGCTCTCATTTCAAATTAGCCTGCAGGGTAGTTTGCAAATACAATAAATACCTAAAGATACAAGGATGAATAATCCAGCAGCATTCCAAATAAAAAGGAATCTTTATTAGGACACACTCTAAACAACAAACTTCTTCCCCTTTATACAGGCCAACTCAGCAGGCAATTACTGGAAAAGAGCTATTCCTACCTGATAATTGCCTGCCCATCAGAGGAGGTGAGAGCAGCATTTATATGCAGCAGTCATCTCCTTTGTATAGAGATTAGCTTTGGCTACTGTGATCGATCATTTCCATAGAGAATCTTTGTTTCTGGACATCAGATTACTGTGTAAAGAGAATGATCTGCTGCCCAGAAACGATCATTTTGCTCATTCATTGGGTGATCAGCAGCACCTTTACACAGGGCAATTAGGTTTCCTTTGAATGCTCCTTCCCAATGATTAGCACGATGATTGGCCTGTAAAGGGAGCCTTAAAGGGAGCCTTAAAGGGATTGTACAGGCAGTTTATATTGATGACTAGGGATGAGCGAATCTACTTCAGATGAAACATCCAAAGTCAATTCGCATAAAACTTAGTTCTAATACTCTAAAAGAGCAGGAGCTCCGTACAGTATTAGAATGTATTGGCTCCGATGAGCCAAAGTTATTGCTTCGCGAAGTCTCGCGAGACTTCTTACAATAACGTCATTAATTAATTTGTACTGTAAAAAAACATTTCCCAAACATTTCTGTGTTGCCAAATATGTGTGTTTTGCAAGAGACTAGACTAACCCAGTACATGTGTCACAATAAAGGAAGCATACACGTATTTTCTGTATTTTTACAGCGTTGTCTCTTGGCATAGTTATTACTAAAACTGTCTTCCTGTAACAGAAAACACCAAGGCTATGAAGGCTGTCTTCCTTGACTTGAGATATCACCCCCATTGTGTGAAAACAACATGATTTCATATATGGACTATTATACCACATAATCCCTAGTCTCAGTATCACAGCCGAATAAATGTCTGAAAAATTTACAATTGGGTCTTACTATTCCCCTTGTTATTGGGCGAGTCTATATACAATCTGGTTATGTCCAATGAAAGATGACATTGTCAAAATATGTAATGACGCACCCCTAATGACAAGGGAAACAGTTATACCCAGTTGTCAATCTATTAATACAAACCCTTACGTATCCTTATCCAACCCCTGAAATGCACCCAGACCTCTAACACACAATGTACTTACCTCGCTATCGAGCACCCGCATCGTTTCTGAAGCCCGCACGGCCACCGCTGCGTCTCCCCGTCGAGCAGATGAAAACATCCGGCATCGGGGGGGGGGAGGGTCTTAGCCAAAAGCAGGCCGCGATCGGAACGAGCCTCCCTTGCGTCACCCGTGATGCTAGGGAGGCTCGTCCCCGTCTGCTATTGGCTGCTCCCAACCTCCCACCCCCCATGATGGATGTTTTCGTCTGCGTAACGGAAAGATGTAGGGGCAGCTGTGCGAGTTGAATAACCCCTTTAAGGATTAATAGAGGAACACCAAAATGCATTGTTTTATGAAAAGATGTCCTAGAACTGTTACTTCATGTAAAATATAAGTATTTGCTAAAACAGACAAGACAGGAGAGCTGACAGACCCTATCTAACCAGGGCCGGCACAACCATATTGGCGAACTAGGCGTTCGCCTAGGGCGCCGGCCTGCTGGGGGCGCCCTGGTGGGCTCCCCCTGACTGGGGCTGCAGCCCTGGGCGACAGGGCGAGTGGCTCTTGAGCCGCCCCCAGCGCCGTTACAGGGGGGCCAGGAGGTGGAGGTCCTTCATAAATATGGCAGAGCAGGCATCTGCTTACCCTGATGGCAGGTGCCTGCTCCGCCAGTAAATTAACGGAGAAGAGGAGGCGGACGGCAAGGGAGGCTGTTCTAGCAGCTCCCCACTCCTCCCTTGTGCGCCCTCTGTGATGCCGGAATATGACGTCATTCCGGCCCCGGCATACTAAACGGCGCGCTGGAGGACTGAGGAGTTGCACCACACTGGACCCCAGGGAGGTGAGTGTTTAAGTGTTTGACTGAGTGAGTGTCTGCCTGTGTATTTATGTCAGTGAGTGAGTGTATGTATGTCTGTCTTTCTGTCAGTAAATGTATGTGTGTCTGTCATTGAGTGTCTGTGTGTGTATGTCAGTGAGTGAGTGTATGCCAGTGAGTGTGGATGTCTGTCGGTCAGTAAGTGTCTGTGTGTTTCAGTGAGTATGTGTATGTTTGTCAGTGAGTTTCCGTGTGTGTGTGTGTGTATTTCAGTGGGTAGGTGTATGTCTGTCAGTGAGTGTCTGTCAGTGAGTGAGTGTGTCTGTCTGTCAGTAAGTGTATGTGTGTCTGTCAGTGAGTATGTCTGTCAGTGAGTTTCTGTGTACGTTATTCAGTGAGTGTCTGAGTGTATGTCTGTCTGTCAGTGAGTGTCTGTCTGTCAGTGAGTGTATGTATACGTCATTCAGTTAGTGTCTGAGTGCGTGTCTGTCTGTCAGTGAGTGTATGTCTGTCTGTCAGTGAGTGTATGTCTGTCTGTCAGTGAGTTAGTGTCTGAGTGCGTGTCTGTCTGTCAGTATGTGTGTGTGTCTGTCAGTGAGTGACATGAGGGGGCGGCAAAATGGATCTTTGCCTAGGGCGGCAAAAATCCTTGCACTGGCCCTGTATCTAACATATATAGAAAATACATGTATGTATCCATTATATATTAACAATACGTCATTACATAAAACAGTTTTAGGTCCAGGATTGTAATAATTACAAAACAAATGCCAATATCAGCCTATAGAAGCAAGCCAATACCAGCAGGCCGGTTTTATTTCACCCCCAGTTGCCTTTAACACTCCTTGAACAATTTGCTCACATTTCATGATGTATTATTACTACACCATGGTTAGTGGCAACTGAACATCAATCAGAGATAATTGTATGTAGGAATCATTTCTTACAGCAACGCCATTGACAAAAGAGGCATAGAGCGGAGGAAGACGGAGGTCAGGCTGGCCCCAGACTGTGCTTGAAACGTCAGTGCTGTAAATCTGAAATCAATAAAACAAGTGATCATATAAATAGGGGAAAGAAAAAACTGAAAAGTATACAGAGAAGAGCTGTCACTGACAATGGGAAGCATCAGCCTGTATTACTATGAAAGCAAATTACATCTAATTGTAGACAGGAGCTCTCCAAGTATAACTGGTAAAGTATTTGGTAGGATCATGTTGGCTGGCATTTCTGCTAGTTTAGCTGCCTTCCCTGGACCTCTCTCTTAGTAAATACAGAGAAGACATAGGGGATCAGGACTGCCAGCACTTAGCAGTGACTGTAAGTGTAGAGTAACATAGCATACCTACCGTCAGCGCAGAACGCTGCAGCACAAACCAGAAAGATACAGAGAGAAGCGGGGCTGCGGCCTTCTGTACTGACAGTAAAGGCTCCTTTACATAGGCCGAGCAACAGCCAGATAATTGCTAACATTCCTTCATAGGAATGCTCATTAGCGATTATCTCCCATTGTAAAGGTGCCGCCGATTACCGTTCATCGGGTAACATGCTTGTTTGTGCAGTCACCTTAATCATCGTTTGCCGGCATCAGAACGTGCCATCTAACAGCACTCTGCTGCCAGCAAACAATGATTCTGTATGGAGATGAGCGATGGCATTAGTGATCGCTCCTCCCCATACTGGGGAGGAGATCGCTGCGTGTAATAGCAGTGGTCTCCTTCACTGACAAGCAAGCAATTGCCAGGAAGGAATGCTTCCTTCCCAACAATTGCCTGCTCTCTTGAGCAATATAAAGGAACCTTAAAGGGGTATTCCCATCTCACCACTTTCATTTCCTGCTGTCTACTTTTGCGCATCCTTGTTCCCCAGCTCTGAAGCTATGTGGCCGGTACTCTTCCTCTTTTATCACATGATGTGCACAATATGCTCCTACAGAAACTTGTAACAGCAGTGCTTTAGGAGATTCTGCTCCTTGTAACCCCTAATAATGTTATGTCAAAAAACACCAGCACAAATGTGTGTGTGTAGGAGCCCTATTCTATAAATGCCATTGGGGCCTATGGTACAGCAGTTATGGGAAGCGTGTTGTATGTCTGCATTTAACACTGATGCAGTGCACTCATAGGTTCTGCTGTATGGAATTGCATGCCCTATGTATAACATTTCACTGTAGTCATGGTTTCTGTGATCTCAACTTGGGAAGTTAACTTTTGAAAAAATGTAGTTGGTAAAGAGGAAACATCAGAACACCAAAAAAATGACCATATACAAAAGCGTATGCATCATGCGTGGAACCATGACAATAGCTGCAAAGATAAAGGGGGTCAGTCAGCACATCCCAAAGCGCAGGGGCACGTTGCTATGGCTGAGAACAAGACTGTTAAACAAAACATGCAATGCAACAGCTCACTGCAAACCAAATAAAGTACAAAATTGCATCATAATTGCAAATGCTATACTAATAAGTTAGAGATGCTTGGCAAATCGATTTGTACCAAATTATTTGAGCCCGTCTGCCGCACGTCAAGGCGATCTCTAGTTAGACGGGTTCCTAACACTAAATTTTACCTGTTATGTGCCATGACGGCTATTATATAATTCAGAAAGTGCAGGTTCCACATGCATGCTGGATCCGCCTGAATTTCTGTCATTTTTGGTGCCAAAATGGCCTCCATTATATCCACGGAAAGCAGTTACCAGCATGCATGCCGGGCCCCATGTGGAACCTGCACTTTCTGAATTATATGATAGCCGTCATGGCACATAACAGGTAAAATTTAGTGTTAGGAACCCGTCTAACTAGAGATCGCCTTGACGTGCGGCAGACGGGCTCAAATAATTTGGTACAAAACGATTTGCCAAGCATCTCTAACTTATTAGTATAGCATTTGCAATTATGATGCAATTTTGTACTTTATTTGGTTTGCAGTGAGCTGTTGCATTGCATGTTTTGTTTAACAGTCATGACAATAGCTGAACCCAAAAAGGAAAGCCACTAGAACCACTACTTTTTGGGTTCCGCAAAGAGGAAACATCTCACTTAGGTGTGCACAGTGTATATATTGTTTTTATATAAATAGCCCCTATTTCATAAATGATAGTTAATTTTAGTTCAGATCCCATTATTAGAATGTACAGTAATAAATAAAGTCTTACTTTGCTGTACTGCAATGCCTTATGAAAGACTTCTGTTGTGGTACCAATCAAGCCGACTCCCAAGGTGTCTAAAATCATACGCTTGCTTCTCCGAATCAACTCTTCTGTTAGATGACTAGTGGTCAGACCATGTATAATCCCAGCAAAACTCCCAGTGACTGACTGGAAACAACATGAAAGCAAATATGCTGACTGTACAATCTGCATGGTTAAGTCTACTGCATCAGTCAAATAAAGTTCTTACAGGGGGTTCCTACAAACCACATTTATCACCTCTAAACCTTGACAGCTTCCATCATTTCAATAGAATTGCATGGAGAGATACAGCAATTGCTCAACCACCCTCACCATGGTCTTATTGATGAGGAATTAGGGACTTGTGATCCCTGTCCAAGTGTTTCCTGGGGTTCCAACTGTTGGTCCCCCAGAGTTGCTTGCATTTATCTATAACCCCATTACATAGGGCAAAAGACTGTTACAGTCCGTTATATCACACTATCCTCTTCTTTCCGGTCTTTATAGTTTATGGTAATTGAAATAATACAAAATATGAACATAACTGGTTACATTTCAACAGCTGTAAACAATATAAAACACTCAACAGTTACCCAAATCGACATGTACAGTCACTGACTGAGATTTTGTTAGTTAACTGATATCACACATAGTTCGGTTCATTCTTATAATATTAGATTTATTGCATGGACAATTATTCATAGCTTGGTGAAATTAGTTACATGTACAATATACAGTACTATAATACACTAAAAGCAAACAGCAACCAGTTGCTAACCAGTAAACCATGTTACAAATAAAATTCAAGCAATGTTATTGCTAGTTGTGCATAATACAATACTAATAATATCCATAGTAGAGTAAGGGCAGAACAGTACCTTAGTCGCGAGCATGTTTCTTAGAATAAATGAATGCTAGTGCTTTCTGACCTAGGTTCCTCTTCTCATTACTTCAAGCATCTTGTCTCATTTTATACCCTAACGATGTGGAAACTGATAGCAGCCTTCATGTATGTTTCTTTCTTCCCTTTTTTTTTTACCACTGGGCTTTCCAGTTTACATAATTTTCAATATCCAAGTCAGCGGTAGGTGAAGGAGTCATCATATTGAAGACTTTGAAATGTTACTCACATGATGGTGACGTATTCCACGCATAATTTCCCACTTATTTATATTTTTATCTTGGTCTTCTACACCACTTTATTTCAGTCTGATGTGGTACAGCACATTGGCCCATTTTCATTCATATATTGTTTAAATTGTCAGTATAAACTTTATTGAACATGCTGTGATATAACATTTATTTATTTATTTTATGCACTTATATAGGGCTACTATATTCCGCAGCGCTTTACAGACATTAGCATCAAACTGTCCACAATGGGGCTCACAATCTAAGTTGGAGATGAGTACATTAAAGAATAACTGTTGTTTCAGTACAACTATTATAAGAAACGTTGTAACATATATTATCAAAGAAAGGTGCTTTCTTCTCATTGAGGCTCCTCTCCTGCTCCCCCCCCCCCCCTTTACTAACACTCAATTCAATGTTCAGAGGTCTATGCAGAGTTGATGGGTTGCTGGAGACAGGCAGAGGCAGACAGACTAAGGGTCCATTCAGAGGTCTGTTAGTGTTTTGCGGTCCGCATATTGCGGATCCGCAAAACACGGATACCGGCCGAGTGCGTTTCGCATTTTGAGGACTGCACATGGCCGGCCCTATGACAGAAATAGGACATGGTCTATTTTTTTTGCGGGGCCGTTAAACGGAACTATAGATGTGGACAGAAATTAATGGGTCCGCACTCGTTCCTCAAAATTGCGGAACGGATGCGGACCCAGAACTATGGATGTGTGAATGGACCCTAAGAGACTGCAGCTTGTTTGTAAGCGATTTAATGTCTTATCTAACTCCTGGATTCACATCTTAACAACTTAGTTATGCTGTGTAATGTCCTCAATTATTGCTGTTGCTTCTGACGGTGTGAGCTCGGGAGCAGGATCCCCTGTTTATCTATTTCCTGTGTTCCTGTGTCCAGGCAGACATGAAAAGAGCTAAGCTCAAGGCATTAGCTGAAAAAAAAACTGAGAATTACAGACAGAGGGGAAAACTGCTAAGGCTACTTTCACACATATGCTAAAGCAATCAGGCTGTTCCAGCAAAGAAACCCATTATAGTCTATGGGCTCCTGGAACAGCCTGCTGGATTGTTTTAGCATTATTGTGAAACAAGCCTAAAATTTGCAAGATATAAGTGATATAATCCAGAAACTTTACAAAATGCACTTTACAAAATACCATTGCCTTCTACAAAATTTGTCTAGAATAGTGGGAGGTAGACTGGGAGGTAAACTTCACTGGTGAAGGTCCCCCAGTGGCTGATAAGTTGTAGCTGGGGGAGGCAGTTTTGTCTGAAGTGACCTTATGCTGCACAGATTTTTCATTGTAGCAGTCTCTGCTTTACCAACTGTTACATTATTTCAGGAGACAAATAAAAGATAAATTCAACAATATGTTTAATTTTCAAAAGGACTTTGACCACTGATGAGGCTCAAGATCATCATGTTCTGGCTGGAAGAAAATGTCTAAGAATACTAATACATTGTAGCAGACCATCAGGACAAGAGAGATATTTCTGCTACTGTTATGTGCGTAGACCATATATATAATGGCTGAAAATTCTCTTTGGGAAAGTACAGCTAGGGCTACATGGAAACTACGGGTATGTGACTTCTGTGCAAGGGTACAGCAACACAACTGAGTCACACAATTTGTGCAGCTTCATGCTTTGGAAATGTTTGCTTGCCCTAAAGTTGCAGCTGACTGCAGCACAACAATCATGTCTCTTTCATTTTAATGAGGGATACATGTGATTTACCAGTACAATGAAAAAAAATATGGGAAAATAAGACACAAAGCCAAGTTACATGAAAGTTGTACCATTTGTGACAGGTAACGTGGAATCACAAAATCAAAATTCTCGAGTAGAACTAAACTTTAGGCCTCTTGCACACGAACGTGTGAGCCCCGTGGTCGTGCTGCGGCCCGCAAAATGCGGGCAGCAATGCACAAGCACATTCCGTGGGGCAGCGGATCGCAGACCCATTTATTTTAATGGGTCCGCGATCCGGCCATTCCGCAAAAAGATAGGACATGTTCTATCTTTTTGCGGAACGGAAGTATGGGACGAAACCCCACGGAAGCACTCAGTAGTGCTTCCGTAGCGTTCCGTTCCGTGCTTCCGTTCCGCACCATTCCGCATCTTCGGATTTGCAGACCCATTGAAGTGAATAGGTCTGCATTCGTGGTGCGGAATGCCCACGAAACGGCACCCGTGTATTGCGGATCCGCAAATGCAATCTGCAATACGGCAACAGGGCGCACACGTTAGTGTGCAAGAGGCAATCTGTATTGGTTTTCAGCCTCCAGACGTAAATAAGGATGTTCCCTTTCACTGACAGAGATCTTGAAAATGATAAGACACAGATATGGGGCATATTAGAACATTTCAGAACCTTAATTATATAGAGATTACCACTTTAAACAGCAAATTATGAGATCATCTTTTTCTGTTTAGTTTCCTTGTTTCTCTGACATCTTATTGATAAAATAGAAAAAATTACAGTGTTAAACATTCCCTATGTATCATACCACATTTTGGAATTAGAGAATTGTGACAGCTCCTCGAAAATATGGACTGTTCAAACTTATTGGCCCAGATTTACTAAAGTATTTTCTCCAAAAGTCTGGCTAAAAAAGTGGCACAAAATGGTGCAAATTGGTACACTTTTAAACATCAAGGGTTTCTACACTTTTTTTCCGACATGCTAGGAAAAGGGGGGCTTAGTGGAAAGCGAGCTGGGCTTCATGGGCAATAGGCAAGCCTAAGATGCACCATTTTGAACCAAAATTTTGCCACAATTCAGGCATAAAAATCTGTCACAAAGTAAGCCAACCAATAGTTAGTATAGAGTCAGAGCAAAGTGTCTATCCCTGCACCAAATTTATCATCCAGCCTGAGCCCCTGTGATAAATCTAGTGCAGATCTATACAGCTTGAAGAAGAAAAAATCCAGCATGTGGTGTCTCCATGTAAAATCCAGTGTTTAATTAAGTCCACATTAAAAGCAGCATATCATGAGTAAAAGACTGCAGGAAAGTGTAATGACCCAGAGTGCCATTACCACACTTTTGCACCTTGTTGTTACCTCCTATGAGCTGAGAGCTGAGAGTGTGTCATCCGATACATTTGTATCATGTCATTCTCACTGTGTATATTTATTCCTATGTAGATGTAATGTTAACATGTAATGTGCCTTCACCAGCAGGTGGCAGCAAATCTGTGTAGAGATAGTTTCTCTGGAGAGGAACTTTTAGTTCCATTCCAGCCCTCTTTAGAGAGGGAGGAGTTTAGTTAGTGAAAAGTCATTCTAGCCTACCCCTTCCTGGGGAAAGGTTCTGTGTTGGCCAGCAGAGCACTGCTTACTCTGCTAGGCCCACAGGCCCTGCCTGTGAAGTGTTACATCATTGCTTGTCCCCTCCTGGGCTTGCATTGCCTTCATCCAAGCTGAAGCTAGAGCTTGAGGTACTCAAAGCAAGGACAAGAAGTTCCTAGGATTGCAGATAAAGATAAAGTAAAAGACAGACTACAGACCACTAAGCTAAATTCCATCAGAAAAGGAAAAGTTCCTATTTACTCCAGCCAGAATAGCAGAGCTGAGAAAGCTACCGCATAATAGAGCTGAGATTGTTGCAGAAGTGTTTGCCTGCCAGAGTTAAGCCAATACCTGCTGATGACCAAGATAAAGTCTGGAAACCGTTTGGATTACCGTTTATGCTAAGTAAAGCTGTGTTCAACGTTACTACAAGTCTGGACTCAATTATTCCTTCATCATCCAAGTTAATCACCCCCTTTGTTTAAAGAATATGAGAACCGCACTCTATTCGTTCAGCGTTTAGGTGCCAGTCAAGGGCTATGGATAGCCAATAAATATAGAAGTAAATTTGAGGCACACAATTTTTCCGATTTGCAAAATTGGGGCATTTATTCATTAGCATATAATGCTGTCATCCATAGGCCCAATCTTTTTCAGATTACACACATATTGGCAGAAACCGTACATTTCGGTCGCGCAGGACATTCATCTGCGGTTTTATCTACGATACAATAATGGACATGAGCTGGATAGTAGCATATATAGCAATATAATTAAGTACATATAATGATATTTAAAAAAATATATATCATTATATGTACTTAATTCTATTGCTATATATGCTACTATCTAGCTCATGTCCATTATTGTATCGTAGATAAAACCGCAGATGAAGGTCCTGCGCGACCGAAACGTACGGTTTCTGCCAATATGTGTGTAATCTGAAAAAGATTGGACCTAGGGATGACAGCATTATATGCTAATGAATAAATGCCCCAATCACCCCCTTTGCACTTGCTTCGGACTACACCAAGTCTGGGATCCAAGGATATCCAGGTAGTAGCACCGTGATATGTGCATTACAACATCTACAGAGACATTGTAGGCCACCAACACTACCATCTACAAAGGGGACTCCAGGTCCTTGTTGCTTAACTGCAACTGGCGTCACGTTTACTTGCTCTATAAGAGGGACATATTTCGTAGAAACCTCCTAAGGGGCAAGGTATACCCTAGACGCTGGGAATAGCCCGCTGCAAAAGGTCTAAGCAAACTTCTTAAGGTTTAAGAACTGTTAGTTCTTAAAGTGTAACTGTGATTCATTTTTTTTATTTTGTAATGTATAGGGGCAGTGATGCTGACCATGTTTGCAATATACTTTAATTACTGAAATCGTATTTCTATGTCTTATTTGCCCTAGTGCAGTGCAGTTATATGTTTTCAAGCATTTTTTGGCTTGTATTAGTGGGGGAAAAGGGCTTATTAGCCGTTGTGTGATAAAGTGAGAAAATTACAGCCCTTTTTGTTGTGTATTAGTGGCAAAAAATATATATTATTTGCCGTTCAGTGGTGCAGTTATATGTTTTAAAGTCCTTTTTGGCATGTATTAGTGACAAGAATATATATATTATGTGCCGTTCAGCGGTGCAGTTATATGTTCTAAAGCCCTTTTTGGCAGGTATTAGTGGCATAAAAAAAAGAATTTGACGTTGTGTGGTGAAGTGAGAAAATTACAGCCCTTTTTGGCGTGTATTAGTGGCAAAAAATATATATATATTTGCCGTTCAGCGGTGCAGTTACATGTTCTAAAGCCCTTTTTGGCGTGTATTAGTGGCAATAAAATATATATTTGCCGTTCAGCGGTTCAGTTTTATGTTCTAAAGCCTTTTTTTGCCATGTATTAGTGGGAAAAAAAGGGCTTATCAGCCGTTGTGTTGTGAAGTGAGAAAATTACTTGATCTAACAGTATGTCAGACAGAGAAGTGCCAGGCCCTGCACAGGGGAGTGGCAGAGGCCTAAATGTTTCTGGCGCAGGCACAGGTCGCAGCAGAGTAAGGGGGTGTGGCAGCAGGAGTCGCAGCGAGAGACCTGAGCTCCCAGTGTCATCTAGCGGCCATGTCTTGACCAGCAACCCAGCGGTTCTTGAATGGTTGACTCGGTCATCCACTTTGTCCCAAGTGACATCAGGCACCCCCAGCCAGGAGTCGGTGGGTTCATCAGACACAACCCTTAGTTGGCATGGCCCGGGAGCAGGCCCTGTGCCTTTACCTGTCCTCAACCTGCCTCTGTCCTTTGCTGTTCCCTCAGCCACAGAACTCTTGTATGCTGTGGGCTCAGCTCCACTGTACAGTGAGGACAAGCTGCTAGAGGACAGTCAGCAGCTACTGCCCAACCAAGATCTGGAGGAGACATCCGCTGCTTCCTCCGCTAGGTGGGCAAGTAGTGATGAGGATGAGTGGTGCAGGAGCTTGTGATGCGAACGGTCAAGCTCCTGACCCAGAGACAGTTGAGGAGGACATCAGTGACGTGCAGACACTTCTTGATTATGATGAAGCTGATCACACTTGGGATCCAGGTGCAGAAGGGGCTTCATCCTCATCAGAAGAAGGTGGCAGCTGAGCCAGCTGCATGGTAGCATGGCTGGGAGTCAGCAAAGTGGCAGCAGTGGGAGGTCGGGAGCCAAACGTGCCCAGGGTAGACCACCCGCTTCACAGTTGCCTACCTGCCCGGAAAGTAGTGGTGCAGGGGTTCACGGAAGCAGTGGCGGTAGCAGTCAGTCAGAGTGTTAGGGGTAAAATCACCTACTCGGCGGTGTGGCAGTTCTTTGTTAAGCCGCCGGAGGAGGTGAACATGGTCATTTGTAGAATCTGTGGGCAGAAAGTAAAGAGTGGCCAAGGTGCCAATGTTGGCACCACGGCCCTGCTTTAACATATGCAGCGTCACCATAAAGTGGCCTGGGAGAACCGTGGCTGCGATGTGGTGGTTCAGCCTGCCGCAGCAAACGCTGCATCACCCAGTGGCATGAACACGATTTCAGGCAGTCAAGGCTCCACCACCTCAGCCGAAGGGAGCTGTCTGTCCTTTCCCTCATCTGCTGGTCCTGATGCTCCTCCTCCTACTCCTCGTCAGTCATTCCGTCAGCAATCGATCACCAAAGCGATTGCCAAGAGACAACCGTATGCGTGCACTCATCCAAAGGCGCAGAAGCTGAATGTGCTCCTGGCCAAGTTGCTGGTGCTGCAGTCCCTCCCTTTCCAAGTGGTGGACTCTGCACCTTTCAGAGAACTGATGGCCTGTGCCAAGCCGAGGTGGAGAGTCCCAAGCCGTCATTTCTTTGCCAAAAAGGCAGTACCAGCCCTGCACACGTATGTAGAACAGAAGGTGGGCCAGTCTGCCAAAGTGTATGGAAGCGCCGATGTGTGGAGCTGTAACTACGTTTCGACCATCTCTGGTATTTCTCAAGCAATGAAATCACACAGTATAATGAAAACTTTGCATGCACTTCAGCCACTCCTACACCACAAAGCACACCCTCTTTGAGCTGCATAACGGCATCCTCCAATATAGGCTGATATGCGATGTTTCCACCCATTTCTTGATGATCCAAGCGGACAGGAGTACTCCCCTGTGTAACTTCGATGTCATTCAGTAGAAGCTCATACGTGACACCTGCCATTTGCTCAGGCCCTTTGAGGAGGCCACGTTATTTGTCAGTCGCCAGGACTACGGGATGAACAACTGTGTAGAATGAAATGGCCGGCACTGCTCCTGGTTGTTCGGCGGTGCACGTGTCAGCGGGCAGGCATCCCAGTGATACAGCTGTAAAGGAAGGACCGGCACTCCCACTTGATTTTTTAAATGCAGAATTTAATTTCAATCACATTAATTCATAGTGACGCGTTTCAGCACTCAAATGTGCTTTTATCAGACTATGCAATTAAATTCTGCATTTAAAAAATCAAGCGCGAGTGCCGGTCCTTCCTTTACAGCTACGGGATGAACAACGTCATTCCACTGCTTCATGTCCTGGAACAGATCCTGGTAAATCTGGCTGGTCAGGGGACTGGAGACGTGGCGCATAGATCTCATGGCCACATGAGACTTGTGGGGGCTGAACTGGAGGAGGACATTGGAGCACAAGCAATGTGTAGTGAAATGGGTGCTGGGTGTACACAGGTGACAGGAGAGGAGGAACAGGAGCAGCCAGAGGAGCTACATGGTGATGAGGAAGACGAGGCAGAGGACCCAGACACACCGGGGCAGTATGGAGAGGAGATAGAGGCAGGGAGTCCCTCTGAGTCACTTGTACAAATGGCCCGATGCATGCTCACTTGCTTGCGAATTGTTACCATTCGGCAGAGGGATGACTTCTGGCTCTCCCCTCACTACCGGTCCAAAATGGGGGCCTTTTTTACACCCGCTGAGAGGGAGGACAAACTGAACTACTATAGAGACATCCTATGTAGTCAGTTGGCCGCTGCCTATCTGCGCCACCATCCATCCTCTCGCAGGTCTGATCGGGGGGCCCTCTGTGCTCATGTTCCTCTGCCATGGCTGCTGTGGCAGGGTGGGGGGTAGGAGCAGTTCCAGCTCCATCAACAGCAATTTGAGTCTAGAGTTGCTGATGAGCAGCTTTCTTTACCCGCCTAGTAAAGAAACTACTCACCAGCAGCAGTAAGAACTGGAGCAGGACCTAAACCAGCAGGTGGTGGCATACTTGGACAGCACCCTGTCACTCCACATTGAAGATCCGCTGGACTACTAGGCAGCCAAACTAGATTTGTGGCCGCAACTGGCAGAGTTGTCCTGCCCGGCCAATAGTGCGGCAGGGGCCATAGTTACCCCAAGAAGAACTCACCTGTCCACCCAAAATTTGGAGAGACTGACCTTTGTCAAGATGACTCAGGCGTGGATCAGTCAGGATTTACACCCACCAATGCCTGATGCATCAGACTAGATCATCCATGGTGCCACACCAACACTTTGACAAAAGAGACCGGTTTCTTCTGGCTACCTGCCTCAGCTACTATTCTGATGCTGCCACCTGCCTGATGCCAAACATCTGATGCCAAGTGCTCCTTCATTCACCCACCATCTTCAGCTGGTACTGGCATTGGCACCCACCTCCCCACTCTGTCACTGGGTCACTCTGTGGTCTCCTGATGCTGCTGCCACCTCCACACTATGTCACCTTGCCACTCTGTGGTCTCCTGATGCTGCTGCCACCTCCACACTATTTCATCTTGCCACTCTGTGGCCTCTTGATGATGCTGCTGCCACCTCCACACTGTCATTGTGCCACCCTGTGGCCTCCTCCTGATGATGCTGCCACCTCCAGACTCTGTCATTGGGCCACTCTGTGGTCTCCTCATGATGCTGCTGCTACCTCCACACTGTCATTGTGCCACCCTGTGGCTACCTACTGATGCTGCTCCTGCCGCCACCTCCACACTGTCATTGTGCCATTCTGTGGCCTCCTCCTGATGCTTCTCTGTCATTGGGCCACATTTGGTCTCCTCATGCTGCTTCCAACTCACCAGAATGTCATACGGCCACTCTGTGGACTTCTCATGCTGTTCCCACCCTCCCCACTTCATGACTGGGCCACTATTTTGCCTTTCAGCCTGGCTGACATCATTTACTTGACCCTTCTTCTGATCTGTTAGAATGAAGAAAAAAACGAGACACACAATGGACCCTGTCTATGTAACATCTGTAAGGCCTGCATGACATGTTCCCTATTTTGCATCAGAATTGGCTTATGATTTGGTAGCCAAAAGCAGGAGTGGGTACAAAACACAGAAGACATGCAAATATTCCATTCACATGTCATCTCTGTTTTGGTTCCACTCCTTTTTTTTGGGCTTTAGCGATACTGATGGATTACTGACCAAATGCTGACTGAGGGAAGGCGGATGCTCCATGGACAGGATTCGTGTTTTTGGGGGTTATTGTTCTGACGAATCAAAGGAAGGGCAAAATAATCAGTGACGTCAACACCAACTTACTGCTGACACCCTCTCTACTCTGTCGGGGGGCTCTACTTGTATAAGCGTTTAATAGAACAGGTTCTGTAGACATCTATGTGGAATCAGCTGTGGACGGTGTAAAAGGAATGCGCTGCTTCTTGATGCACACACTTGAGTTCACAATTGAGTTATTTGGTCAGTTTTGGCCCCGTAACTGCCCAAATAAGTGAAGTATGCAGTGACTCTAAGCGACGCCTGTCACCTGCGTGTTATACTGACTCACAGTATTGTTTCACTACCACAGCAGACTCTCTATGCGTGTTACTGCAAGGCACAGTGTTCTACACCACTATAAAGGCTCTCTGCAGCCAGGAAAGCATTTTTTTTAAAAACGTGATTAGCCGCGAATAAATTCTGATCAAACCGAATTTTTTCGAAAAATTTGGCGAACGGGCCAAATCAAGTTTTTGCTAAATTCGCTCATCTCTATCTAATAACACAGCGTGATTAAAGGTCTAGGGTTCATTGGTAATTCACGCAGAAAGAAAAATAGCTGGGTGTATTTTACATAACATTCTTCCCCATTCTCCCTCCTAGGTTAATGGTAAATGTTCATTTATGTTCTCCAGGCTGTCTATACTGCACCCAGATTTAGCAGTGTATCACTTGCTTGTCCATATAGTGTAGTTTTCATAAAAGTTTATCAGGTGCAATCCTATCATTGATATTCATAAGTCTTCCATATTCATGACCAATGGACAGTTTTTTCCCTATGGACAGTAATCGGGAGAAAGCTGTCAATCAGGGCAGTGGGAGCAGCAACTCACGAATACTGAGAACTCCTGGCTCACATAGTGTTCAGCTCGTACTCTACCCAATGAACTGTGATTTTATGAAAACTTCCCCATTTTACCAAGTGGCAGAGAACTGAAGTCAGGACATCTGCCACTATGTTATGCTGCTGTCAGGGCAGAAAAAACTGGTGACAGATTCCCTTGAAGCTAAAATAAAAATGTAATAAAGCAATGAAGTGATCAGCTGGTAAACCGAGAGACAGTCACAACTTAGTAAATCATAGTCTGATCACGGCTACTTTAGTCATCCATTACTTCCTTTTGTTGTTTGGGATGTAAATACAGAAAATGAAACAAATGCATTCATATTATAATAAAATGATAAGATTTTTACTGTTTGCAGAAGCCGGAGATGAATTTGTCGGCAAAAGACTAAAAGGGGGACCAAACTGATACAGCAACGACCCATCAATACAATGATTCACTGTCATTACGCTCAACATAAATGAGTGTGATCCATAAAGGATCAATTTAAAAATAAAAAAGCAATCCCATTCATGACCTCCCGCTATGGGCCAGACCGGAGAGTCACTATGTATCATTACTGGAGGACCTGGTGTCTTTGTATTCCATTCACTTAAAATGACTTGGCTTTAAAAAGCCAGTCGCCATCTAAATTACTAAAAGGGGTCGTCATAGTAAGACAATTAAATTAATTGATGACAAATAACTTGAAAAAATGATATGTATTTAAACAATTCAAATGTACTGATTAGGATTTTCTTGCTTTTTGACCTGAGGCTAGCATTATTTTCTGTGTAATGTTGTAATCATTTAAAGTAAACTATGTTGCAAGTACATGGCTCCTAGATGACCGCATCCCTAGGTCATTACCCAGACAGCAATGGCAGCAAGTCCTGTTCTGTAACAAATTTACTGCAAATTACCACACTTATTGCTCCTAGCGGAGCACAAACATTACATGTGTGTAAATTCTGGTAAGTAAACTATGTTAAATTGCATAATGTGTAGTGTAGATGTCTGTAAGCATGCACTTTAAAGGGTTTCTGTCACCAGAAATACCTAAATTAAACTAGCTGACATTAGCGATGTGCTAATGTCAGCTGAACCTAACTAACCTATTCCTACTTTTATCTATGCCCTCGTTACTTCATAAATGTAACTTTTATAATATGCAAATTAGCCTCTAGGAGCAGGGGGGGGGGGGGTTGTTCCTGCTCCTAGAGGCTCCGTTCTCCCACCTCTGTCACCTCCCTCCAAGTCTTGACTGACAGGGCAAGGCAGCGATCGCATCCTCCTGCCGGCCCTGAGTGCATGGTAAATCTCGCGCCTGCGCCGTGCCGTTTAGTATTCGGCGCAGGCATAGTGAAGGAAGGACGCTCACTGGCGACTTCCTTACTGCACCTGTGTGCTGTCCGCATTTTTTGCAGACCCATTGAAATGAATGGGTCTGCATCCTATCCGCAAAAAAAACTGAACGGACACGGAAACAAAATACGTTCGTGTGCATGTAGCCTTACTGTAATGTACTGTAATGTTTTCAAAAAGTGTTGAGCGCGAATAGTCGAATAGTGAATTTTAATCTCAAATATCGGCACTTTGAGAATTCGCAAATATTTTGAATATAGTGCTATATATTTGTTTTTTAGAATATTCGTCATTTTTTCCAACTGAACACATGATTCCTCCCTGCTTAAGTTGCTTGTGGGCCAATGACTCATTGGCCCACAAGCAAGAAGCAGGGAGGAATCATGTGTTCAGATGGAAAAAATGACGAATATTCTAAAAAACGAATATATAGCACTATATTCAAAATATTTGCTATATATTCGTTTTTGACCCACGCCTGTATTTAGTGCGTAATATTCACATATTACACGATCATTACCTTGCCGATTTTCACGTAAAAAAAATAAAGAATGTAGAATATAACGAATATACGAATTTGCGAATATATGACGAATATTCTACAAAATATTTGCCAAATATCACGAATTCGAATATGACCCCTGCCGCTCATCACTATTTGCAAACAGTAAACACATGGGCAAAGTGGTCATGCATCCGCAAAATACGGATGACATACGGATATGTTCCGTATGCATTCTGTATTTTTTGCGGACCCATTGACTTGAATGGAGCCACGGACCGTGATTTGCGGACAATAATAGGACATGCACTACTTTTTTGCGGAACGGCCAAGCGGACATACGGAAACGAAATGCAAACAGAGTCATTTCCGTTGTTTTTACGGACCCATTGAAGTGAATGGTTCCGCATAGGGTCCGCAAAAAAAAACGGAATGAGCCCTTATGGAGTAACGGGGGCATGGATAAAACTAGGAATAGGCTAGTTAGGTTCAGCTGACATTAGCACATCGCTAATGTCAGCTAGTTTAATTTAGGTATTTCTGGTGACAGAAACCCTTTAATATGAGAGGTTCATCCTGACTCTCACATACCTCCCAACTTTTGAAAAGAAGGAAGAGGGACAGTATGTGCATCAAGCAAGTTTTTTCTGTGCTAGGCCATGCCTCTAACTCCGCCCAAAACATAACTAAAAACCTAAACCTACTCAGTCCCCTAAATGCCACACATAGTAATTATTCCCCCTTTATGCCACCACACAGTAGTTATGCCAGAATTGTGCCTCCTTCACTGTAGTTATGACAGATATGTGCCCCCTTACAGTAGCGATGCCCATATATGTGCCCCTCAGAGTAGCAATGCCCAGATATGTGCCCCTCACAGTAGCAATGCCCAGATATGTGCCCCTCACAGTAGCAATGCCCAGATATGTGCCCCTTACAGTAGCGATGTCCAGATATGTGCCCCTCACAGTAGTTATGCCAGCATTGTGCCTCCTTTACAGTAGTTATGCCCAGATATGTGCTCCCTTATAGTAGTTATGACAGATGTGTCCCCTCACAGTAATATGCCCAGATATGTGTCCCCTCACAGTAGTATGCCCAGCTGTGCCCATCACAGTAATATGTCCAGCTGTGCCCCCTCACAGTAATATGCCCAGTTGTACTACCTCACAGTAGTATTCCCAGTTGTGCCCCCTCACAGTAATATGCCCAGTTTTGCCCCTCACAGTAATATGCCCAGATGTGCCCCCTCACAGTAAAGTAATATGCCCAGCTGTGCCCTCTTCACAGGCAGTAAAAAAATAACAAATAAACTCCACATACTCACCTTATTCCCCAGAAGCAGCAGGATGTACACTGGAACAAACGATTGGCAGGGATGCAGGGTGTCGAACTCCTCCACTATTAAATGTATGTGACCAATATTATGAACCAGGTGTTCAGGGCGTTGAAATTGGCCTTCCCAAGCCTTTCATTCTCAGCTTTTTCACAGATACCACAACGGTCCGGTTTATATCCAAACTTTATCCAATCTTCTGCATAAATTATAATACAATATTGAGATTCATATCACATATGTCCATAGATCATAGTATTAGAAAAGTCCATAAAAACACTAGATGTACAAAAATACCTTTAAAAACTAGGATACGGAGGGTATTCCTGAAGATTGGCCATCACTTAGTAAAAGATGGACAATCCCTTTAAAAAATGTTTTCTTAATTTACTTCACACTTCTTCAATATCTAAATGTGACTATGTCCTGTCTGTCTGGGGATCTCCACAGCGGCGTTCCTTGTAGGGGCCGGTTTTTGGTTTTCAGTTATATTAGTTTTTATGTTCACGAGAATAGCATGCAGAAAGATTTCACTTGGATGCACCTGCTCCTCTAATAAATATATGCATTTTCAACATCATATGCTCATGATCTCACCGTCAGATGGACATTGTGTCTCTTAGGATGGGTTCACACGGGCGTTGCGGGAAAATGCGCGATTTTTCTGCGCGAGTGCAAAGCGTTTTAATGCGTTTTGCACACGCGTGAGAAAAATCGTCATGTTTGGTACCCAGACCCAAACTTCTTCACAGAAGTTCGGGTTTGGGATCGGTGTTGTGTAGATTTTATTATTTTCCCTTATAACATGGTTATAAGGGAAAATAATAGCATTCTCAATAGATAATGCTAAGTAAATTAGGGATGGAGTGGGTTAAAAAAAAATAATAATAAAACTCACCTCATCCACTTGTCTACTCAGCCTGGCTCATCTTCTTTCAAGACCTGGGAGGAAAAGGACCTTTGGTGAAGTCACTGCACTCATCACATGGTCCATCACCATGGTGATGGACCATGTGATGATCGCAGTGACGTCACCAAAGGTTCTTTTTCTCCCAGGTCCTCAAAGAAGATAGAAAACGAGCCGGGCTGAGCGAACAAGTGGATGAGGTAAGTTAAATTATTATTATTTTATTTATTTTTTTAATCCCTAATTTACTTAGCATTCTGTATTAAGAATGCTATTATTTTCCCTTATAACCATGTTATAAGGGAAAATAATAAAGATCGGGTCCCCATCCCGATAGTCACCTAGCAACCGTGCGTGAAAATCGTAACGCATCCGCACTTGCTTGCGATTTTCACGCAGCCCCTATTCACTTCTATGGGGCCTGCGTTGAGTGAAAAACGCACAATGTAGAGCATGCTGCGATATTCACGCAACGCACAAGTGATACGTGAAAATCACCGCTAATGTACACAGCCCTATTGAAGTGAATGTGCCCGGAATCACCTCACGCATTGCACCCGCACGCTATTCTCGCCCATGTGAAAGGGGCCTTAGATGGACTGCCTTTTGTTGGGGGTGGGAGAATCTGTAATTTTGGGGATTGGCATTGACGTCTGTGTGCGGCTCCTTATGCATTTACTATATTATTTTCAATAAAAAGAGATTTATGGAAAAAATAATTCTAAAAATATGTTTAAAATAGGTTTTGTAAAATAAGTCATGAACCTGACAGCAAAGGTGCCTCCTTGCTAGTGACGCATATTTGCATTGATAGACATAGCCTTTGCTCATGATGTACCATGTTCTTCTGATTTCATATGGAAGCACATGTACTGTATGTCCATCACATTACCACAATTTAATCCACTGCAAGAACCAATAAAGGTTCCTACTGAATGACTGCAAGCAGAGATCTCAAGTTCCATGAGGGATTGATAAAAAATAAGTATATTGGAAATACTTGTTTCTTTTTACAACTCCCACAAAGTTGTATGCTCGATCAACACTTCATAGAAACTCCTGCTTATGTGGATGAACAGAAGACTCAGGACTCCTGGATTGTCCCAGTAATGGAACCGCAGTAATCTAACATTTTTCATCTATCCTGTGATTAGGTGTTACATGTTGATTGTGGAAAAGCACACAAAGGGAATGTGTCACCACCCCTGAGCCCGGAGAGGTGCAGTACTACATAAATAATACTGTTACTCCTGACTCTGGATCACTAAGCTGGATATTCACAAACCAGCACTGAAATACGGTACATTGAAAGGACTCATCCTGGAGTCTATCCATTATATGTGCATGCTCATGAGTCCTCGCAATGTATCCCAGTGCCAGATTGCAGGTGAGCATGGATATATAAATTAGTGATCCGGGGTCAGGGGCAGCAGTACTATTCATGCAGTGCTGTACTTCACATGGCTTGGAGGAGGTGTCAGACTCCCTTTAAGTTAGAAGTTACTGATAATCTGATAATCATAAGAATTTTTCACCTTTTCCAGAGACAGTCCAGTGAGGAAACTACAATGAAATGAGGAATCAACCTGAGCCACATGGTCTGTAGTCATTTTGGTGGGTTTATTAGGATATGATAGCCAAAAACACTGATTGATTCATGTAAGGCTGGGGTACTTTCCATTGTTCTGCTCAGTTATAGGAACAGAACAACAAAAATATCTGACACAAACGGATGTGACTACAATAGAGTCCATTCACTTTATATTCAGAAAGCAGTTTTTTTTTACCTGACAAGAAAAAAAAAGTCCTGACTTTTTTTGTTCGGTCTTTTTGATGGAATCTGCAATGGGGGTCCCGAACTGAGCTTTTAACGCACACCATGCCTGCTGCCGATGATAGGTGTGCGGGAACGAAAACTATCATTGGTGCCTTATTAAAGACTTCAATGCACCACTGTTCACTATATAAATATAGGCAAATTGATCCCTTTATAGACTTGTATCCGTATGCAAAGGTTGTTACCGCTTCTGTTGCACATATTTGGGATAGATGTGGACACAGGGATGGACTGGAAACTAAAAGTGGCCCCATGTTGTAGGGGGGGACCAAACTGACAGAAGGAGGGGCAACACAAGTCGGCAGAGCCAACACATGTAGGCAGGCACAACCGAAGTAGGCGGGGACAGCAGTACTATAGTGCAGAACAAAATACCGCCCTGAGGACGGCAATACAGTTGAATTCAGGAGGGCATCTGCAGCCGCTGGCCAGGTGCCTATGTGCCTGATACTCCGACATTAATTAATGCTTAGAGCATCGAATGTTTATGTACCTGGCTGGCAGGCATGAGGAGGCCTCAGGTGGCCCCCTGGACATTGGCTACTGGGCCATCCTCCAGGTTTTTATTGACCTCCATGAAAAGCAAATATTCGGCTGGATATTTGAGATTTGAGTGTCCAGCCACAGCCTTAGGCCTCTTGCACACGACTGTGTGTCCCCATGGCCGTATTGTGGACCGCATACGGCGGGTCCGCAATACATGGGGCACTGGCCGTGTGCATTCCGCATCACGGATGCGGACCCTTTCACATGAATGGGTCTGCAAATCCGGAGATGCGATGCGGAACGGAACGGAAGCACTACGGAGTTCTATCTTTTTGCGGAACGGAGGGATCACGGATCCCTTTCAAGTGAATGGGTCTGAGATCCACTTGCGGCTGGCCCACGGTCGCTGCCCGTGCATTGCGGACCGCAATTTGCGGTCTGCAGCAAGAGCCCGGCCATCACACATTAGTGTGTAAGAGGCCTTATTGAGCTACCATGGAGCAGACATCCAGGAAATTCTCCATTAAGGTCTATGATATTATCAGGGCCGGCCTTAGGTGTTCAGGCGCCCTGTGCGAGCTAACTTTGTGGCCCCCCCCCCCCTTACCCCTGTTTTTTTGGGACCCATAATGCTGTTACACGATATCTGAATCTATGGGACTCCTGTGGATATACCATAAAAGTTTCATCTGCAGTCCTATGTAACACCAAAAATAACACATAGCTCTCTGAATACAGATAACACAGTGATGGCTCTCTGATTTCCAAAAATGTAGTAGTGTTGTTACCTCCGGTCCTATGTAAAACCACAGATAACACTAGTGCTGATAATGTGGTAGTGTTACCTGCAGTCCTATGTAAAACCACAGATAACACTAGTGCTGAAAATTGTGGTAGTGTTACCTGCAGTCCTATGTAAAACCACAGATAACACTAGTGTAGATCATGTGGAAGTGTTACCTTCGTCCTTGGTGTGCCTCCCTGTGTCTATCGCACGGACTCCATGCTGGTGCTGCCTCCTCTTCCATCTTCTTCTTGCCCCGCACAGAACGTTCTGAACTTCTGATGCAGCTGCGTCAAGACATAGGAACACTGTGGGCATGGTGATACACACAGGGAGAGACACACACGCACACACACAGGGACGGACAGTCACACACACACACAGGGACGGACACACACACAGGGATGGACAGTCACACACACAGGGACGGACAGTCACACACACACACACACACACACAGGGACGGACACACACACACACAGGGACGGACAGTCACACACACAGGGATGGACAGTCACACACACAGGGACGGACACACACACACACACAGGGACGGACAGTCACACACACAGGGACGGACAGTCACACACACAGGGACAGACAGTCACACACACAGGGACAGACAGTCACACACACAGGGACAGACAGTCACACACACAGGGACAGACAGTCACACACACAGGGACAGACACACACACACACAGGGACGGACAGTCACACAGGGACGGACAGTCACACACACACAGGAACGGACACACACACATACATACAATAAATATGATCACCACACGGCTCCTGCCTGTCTGCTTTGGTAAAGTATGGCATAGCTGGGCTATGCCAGGCTTTAGCAGAGTGGGCACAGGACAGAGGACACAGGGCACAATATGTATGCGAGCACAGCAGAGCGAGTGCAGGGCAAGGGCCCGCATACACATCGCCCCTTCTGCCTGTCATACCACCCCCCCACCGGGCATTTTTGGGGGCATTAGGGGTTGGATGATGGAGTGTGCACATAACCACCAATCATATCCCCCCCTCCTAAAGGTAACTGATGTGCTGGGGGGAGGGGAATATGATTGGCGGCACACTCAACATCAGCAGCGAGGAGTTAAAGTCCAACCCTTAATGGCCCCTGATGTAGTAGCAGGAAAGCACACACTGTCCCCCGTCCTCTATGAGCCCCCCCCCCCCCCCCCCAATGGCACATTTCTCCCCTCCATGGGCCAGTGGCAGCAGCAGCACATCTCTCCTTCTGCCCCCCCCCCCCCCCATTTCTCCCACTCCATCATAGGCCAGTGGCAGATGGGATTGGGATCCATCCAGTTGTTATCTTTGTACTACTAAATACCTGTAAGGCTGTAACTTCTGTTGGAACTTGGCTCAGCCTCAGGCTGTGTCGTGGGCCTTCCCTGGCAGAGAATGAGTCTGCTGTGGCTGCTGGCTGGCGCTCGCGGGCTCTCTCCTTCTTCTCTCTGGGGCCCTGGGGGCGGAGCTCAGTGGCAACGTCAAAAGCGAAGGAAGACGTGCCTGTGCGGCAGCTGCGGCACGCTCCAGCAGCCACTGGTCTGCTCTCTTAAAGAGACAGGCAGGCCAGGCAGCAGAGCGGAGCTCAAAGCGGCCACCAGCCCCGCCCCCTCCTCACTATTTCCAATAGTCCGTGCACTTTCAGCGCTGTTAGTTAGCCGGCGGCCGCAACAAAATGGTAAGTATACTTAGTTTGCGGCGGGCTGTCGGCCGCCCGGCGCCCCTGTTGCTATGGCGCCCTGTGCGGCCGCACAGCGCGCACACCCCAAAGGCCGGCCCTGGATATTATGGAGGGTAGTGATCCCTGGCTGCATAGATCAGACAGCAACTGCTCTGTGATTGATTTGTTTTTGAATCTTTCCAAAAATACCCCTTAGGCCTCATGCACACGACCGTATTTTGTTTCAGTGCCCGATCCGTTTTTTTTTGCGGATAGGATGCGGACCCATTCATTTCAATGGATCCGCAAAAAACGCGGACAGCACACCGTGTGTTGTCTGCATCAGTATGTCCGTTCCGTTGCGCCGCAAAAAAAATAGTGCATGTCCTATTTTTTTCTAGTTTGCGGACAAGGATAGGCATTATTACAATGGATCCGCAAAAAAAACGGATCCGCAAAAAAAAAACGATGCCATACGGGACGTCATCCGTTTTTTTTTGCGGATCCGCAATTTGCGGACCGCAAAACACATACGGTCGTGTGCATGTAGCCTTAAATAGTAAGACCAGAATTATGTTTTTGAGAAGCCAGTGAACTACTCATGGCCTGAAAATAGGAATAGACAAAAAGGAACCACTGCGTGGTTTTCTTGAATGATTCACAGCATTACAACATAAGGTAATGAGAGAATTGTGAAATTGTAAAAAATTCTCTCTTCACACTTCAGTCAGTAAGAGACTATACACTCGCATTTGGGTGGCAGAGATTCTGTCTTCTGTTCTGGAGGTTGAAGAGGTCAATTCCTGTCATTATGATAAATCCCCACTAAAGCTGGAGAGGCAGCAAATAAAAAATTAATAAAAATAGTATTAATGCTCTCTAGGCAGCCATTAAGTACATTAAATATCAACTCTGCAAAATTCATTGACACCAAAAAGTGTTGTATAAGGCTGGATTTACACAAGCGAGTGTCACGCTCCGGACTCGCAACGCAGCACTGGCAGGAGTCGCATAGCATTATATTGATTTATGATGTTATGTAACCCTTACAGTTCTGGAATGTATTGGACAACATTGACAGCATAATGCCAGTGTTATCCAATACATTCCAGACCTCTAAGGGTTACATAGCATCATAAATCAATATAATAAAGTAATAACTGGAATGGGGCAACTACAGTACCCTGAAAGATTATCAAAATTAGGGTTATTCACTTAAGAAAAAAGACGACTGAGGGGAGATCTAATTACTATGTATAAATATATCAGGGGTCAGTACAGAGATCTATCCCATCATCTATTTATCCCCAGGACTGTGATTGTGATGAGGGGACATCCTCTGCGTTTGGAGGAAAGAAGGTTTGTACACAAACATAGAAAAGGATTCTTTACGGTAAGAGCGGTGAAACTATGGAACTCTCTGCCTGAGGAGGTGGTGATGGTGAGTACAATAAAGGAATTCAAGAGGGGCCTGGATGTGTTTCTGGAGGGTAAGAATATTACAGGCTAAGGCTACTAGAGAGGGGTCGTTGATCCAGGGAGTTATTCTGATTGGAGTCGGGAAGGAATTTTTTATTCCCCTAAAGTGGGGAATTGGCTACTACCTCACAGTTTTTTTTTTCCCTTCCTCTGGATCAACTTGCAGGATGACAGGCCGAACTGGATGGACAAATGTCTTTTTTCGGCCTTATGTACTATGTTACTATGTTACTAATGCTATGTGAACCTGACCGTGCTGGAAGTTCAAGACGGGAGCTGCACTGCGAATCCAGAGCGTTACACTCGCTCGTGTGAAACCAGCCTAACACTCGACAATTTCTCCCACAAAAGGTCAAGAACAACTGATCAAAAGAAATGAATCCTTTAAAATCCATCAACACACATAAAAAACTATTGTTGGTACCCACGTTCCATCTCCAGAAGCCTGTATCTTTACTGAAATATGGCAGGGATGTAGCGACAGTGTCTCCCTCTTCCCAGGAGAGTCCTTGGGACGGCTTTATCTCGTACACTTCAGTGGCTGATAAGTACTGCAATACCCTCCTGGATTTTTATCTTTTATGGCTGTAATAAAATAAAAATTGAACTGGATTTGTCCTAATATTTCAAAAAAAATGAATTGGATAATGAATGTTCATGAAACTGACAGACACTTTATATACTTTCTATCTCTCCCTCAAAGCTGCTATATAACAGATAAATAACTTTCATCACACTGAGTTTAAAATGCACCATATAACGCAAAAGGGATAGATGCAGTACTATATTTATTCACTAGGCTCATACATATAGCATACAGTCAGGTCCATAAATATTGGGACATCGACACAATTCTAACATTTTTGGCTCTATACACCACCACAATGGATTTGAAATGAAACGAACAAGATGTGCTTTAACTGCAGAGTGTCAGCTTTAATTTGAGGGTATTTACATCCAAATCAGGTGAACGGTGTAGGAATTACAACAGTTTGCATATGTGCCTCCCACTTGTTAAAGAACCAAAAGTAATGGGACAATTGGCTTCTCAGCTGTTCCATGGCCAGGTGTGTGTTATTCCCTCATTATCCCAATTACAATGAGCAGATAAAAGGTCCCGAGTTAATTTCAAGTGTGCTATTTGCATTTGGAGTCTGTTGCTGTCAACTCTCAAGATGAGATCCAAAGAGCTGTCACTATCAGTGAAGCAAGCCATCATTAGGCTGAAAAAACAAAACAAACCCATCAGAGAGATAGCAAAAACATTAGGCGCGGCCAAAACAACTGTTTGGAACATTCTTAAAAAGAATGAACGCACCGGTGAGCTCAGCAACACCAAAAGACCCGGAAGACCACAGAAAACAACTGTGGTGGATGACCGAAGAATTCTTTCCCTGGTGCAGAAAACACCCTTCACAACAGTTGGCCAGATCAAAAGCACTCTCCAGGAGGTAGGTGTATGTGTGTCAAAAATCAAGAGACTTCACCAGAGTGAATACAGAGGGTTCACCACAAGATGTAAACCATTGGTGAGCCTCAAAAACAGGAAGGCCAGATTAGAGTTTGCCAAACGACATCTAAAAAAGCCTTCACAGTTCTGGAACAACATCCTATGGACCAGGGGCGGACACAGACAGCAGAGGGCCCCTGTGCAAAGAATGTACCTGGGCCACTACGCTCCGGCCATCTGATCCAGCTGAAAATGCAAGGAATCGGCTGGACACAAACCGCAGCATGCGGTCCCGATGATTCTCTGCATTTTTGCCAGATTGTGGCCGGATCTCTGCCGTACCCCATTATAGTCAATGGGGCTGGCGGGCATTCTGTCTGCATCCAGCAGTGCAGGATCCAGTGAATTCCAGCAGGCTGTTCTCTGCTGGAACAGCCTACCAGAATCACTAATACAGATGTGAAACTAGCCCAATACAGGTCCACATACCTCGTACATCCAGTGATGTCTCCTTTGATGTAGATGTTCTCTGTCCTCATCTTTTCCTTTCAGACCAGACCGCCATGATGATTTTTCAGCCATCTCTTCTCTCTGCAGAGTTTGAAAGACAGACATCTTAGTTTCCTACTTTTCCATCATCCTCCCACATTCTGAACATCCCATCCTGCCACCCCCAATACTGTGCCCACTGTGCTCCCTATACAGGTTACACACAGATAGTTCCCCTTCAATAATTATTGGCACACAGTGTCCTAAAAAATAACTGTGCCTAGAAAACAGTGTCCCTGACACTAATAGTGTGAACATAATGTTCCCCAAAAATAATTGTGCTAAGCTGATATCGTGCCAGGGTGCCCCCTACAGTAACAGTGCTCCCCAAAGTCCCACCAATAGAAATAATTATCTACCAGACAACACGTAGTAGTACTAGTGCCCCTACAGTAATAAAATCCCCACTGTGTCCCAGAAGTAATAATACTCCCATAGTGCTCATACTAGTATTCAAGTTCCTCATAGTCCCTCAACTGTAATAAAGCCCACCATAATGCCCCCGGTAGTAATAATTCTCTTTATAATGTGTTACAGTAAAAATAAAAGTGCCCTGTTGTGTGGCAGTATAAAAAATACCTCCTATTAGTGCCCACTGTAGAGCCAATGTCCCCATAGTTCCTCATAATGTGTGCCAATGCCCTTTACTGTGTGCCCAAAAAACCTTTTAGTGCCCCCAGTTGAGACAAGGTCCCCATAGTGCCCTATAATTTGCGGCAGTATAAAATACTCCTATATCGTGCCCCAATAGTGCGCCTCCCCTCATCCCCATGGTGCCTGACAATGTGCCATAATAAAATGCCCCCATAATGTGTGCCAGTATAATTTCCCTATATAATGACCCCAATAGTGCTCCTCTCCTCCCTTCTCCATAGTGACCCCCATGTGGGCCAGTATATAAGATAGGGTCCCCAGTAGATGCCCCCATAGTGCTCCCCCTTCTCCATAGTGCCCATGTGTGCTAGTATATAAGATAGGGCCCTCAAAGTGCTCCTCCCCTCCATTGTGCCCCCCATTTCAGCCAGTGTATAAGATAGGGCCCCAGAAGATGCCCCCATAGTGCTACTTTCCCCCCTTCTCCATAGTGCCCCCTATGTGTGCCAGCATATAAGATAGGGTCCCCATAGTGCACCTTCCTTTCCATAGTGCCCCCCATGTGTTCCAGTATATAAGATAGGGCCCCTCATATTTCTCCCCCCTCCATAGTGCCCATGTGTGCCAGTATATAAAACAGTTATTTTTCATATTACAGTATATAAAATAAGCAGGCCCCCCCCATACCATATGTCACTTGCTCAGATAGGCCCCCATAACTGTTGCTCAGGACCCCCCCTATCAGATGCCCATTAACGCCCACATATCAGTTGCACAGACCCCCCCCCCCCCCCCCCCCATATGCCAGTTGACCAGGACCCCCCCATATCAGTTACTCAGGAGGACCACCCCAATATCAATTGTTTATTTATTCAGCCCCTTCCCCATATGTCAGTTGCACAGCCCCCCCAATATCAGTTATTTATTTATTCAGCCGCCCTCCAATATCATTTATTTATTCAGCCCCCCCATATGCTCATTCAGGCGCCCCCCCCCTTGCTCAGTCAGGAGTCGGACCCCCAGAGTCAGGCACCCCCATATGCTTATTTCAGCCCCATAATGTGACAGACCCCAGGGCCCCATGATATCAGACCTCAGATCAGACTAAAATAAATAATTAAAACTTACCTCTCCTGCTCTCCCTGTCCTGTCTCCAACAGCCCGCGCTGCACACGTGACCTGACTGCGTACAGCGTCAGGTCATAGTGCGCGCTGTACGCAGTCAGGCTGGAGGAGACCAGCGCCGCAAGGGTAAGTAAGCAAGCGCCGATCTCTTGCATACTAGTGAGCGCTTCTGGATGCGCTTACTAGTATGATACTAGTGAGCGCTTCCAGAAGCGCTCACTAGTATGAATGGGCCCCCTCACACGCCGGGCCCCTGTGCGGCTGAACCGGCTGCACCGGCTTATGTCCGCCCCTGTATGCAATGGCCAAGTCAATCACTGGACCTGAATCCGATTGAGCATGCATTTCACTTGCTAAAGACAAAACTGAAGGAAAATTGCCCCAAGAATAAGCAGGAACTGAAGACAGTTGCAATAGAGGCCTGGCAGAGCATCACCAGGGATGAAACCCAGCGTCTGGTGATGTCTATGCGTTCCAGACTTCAGACTGTAATTGACTGCAAAGAATTTGCAACCAAATATTAAAAAGTGAAAGTTTGATTTATGATTATTATTCGGTCCCATTACCACATCTTGTTCGTTTCATTTGAAATCCATTGTGGTGGTGTATAGAGCCAAAAATGTTAGAATTGTGTTGATGTCCCAATATTTATGGACCTGACTGTAAATCCATTCATCATTCTCTATATCATGGTGTCTAAAAATAATGATGATTCCACAAATGGGATCCAGTACCAACTTAATTTATTTTGGAGGTAAAAAAGTTGTGTGATGGATTCACACCAGGGCACACTGGTTCCCTGATATGCAGCCCGACTTCCAAAGTGCCATGAATTAAATGTACTTCGGTTCTACCCTACACACCTACCCGACAGCACGGCAAACACGCCGAGAGGCGGCCGGGATAAAACTACACTCCGGCCCGCCCCCATGATAGTCAAAGGGACCGGAGCGGATCTCAAGCGGCACGTATGCCCTAGCGGCAGCACGGATCCGGCAGGCTGTTCACCCGCTGGAGAAGGCTGCTGCTAGTGTGAAAGTAGCCTTACATGTGCACTTGGCAGCTGAAGGCATCTGTGTTGGTCCCATGTTCATATGTGTCCGCATTGCTGAGAAAAATAAAGTTTTAATATATGCAAATGAGCAATGGGGGTGTTGTCATTTCACCTAAAGGCTCTGCTCTCTCTGCAACTGCCGCACCCTCTGCACTTTGACAGGGCAAGGCAGTGAAAACATCATCACACCGGGACCTGTCAAGAGTTCAGAGGGCGCGGCAGTTGCAGAGAGCAGAGCCTCTAGGTGTAAAGGCAACGCCCCCGATGCTCCTAGAAGCCAATTTGCATATTTTAAAACATTTTTCTCAGCAATATGGGCACATATGAACATAAGACCAACACGGATACCTTCAGCTGCCAAGTGCACATGTAACAGGTCAGACAGTACAAATCTGCTGACATGCCCTTTAAGAATGAACCCCTAGGATCATCACTGAGTGACTGATTGAAATACAAAGATAATTAATGTTTGAGAACCCTGTATTTATATTGTATACAGTACTGGGCAGATGTACTATTGAAAATATGGCAGTTTTTTTTGCACAATTTGCGCCAAAAACTGGCATACATGTTTTGCACCACATTTATCAAGTGGTGCAAAACTTTTTTATGCCTCAGACAAGGAGAAGTGACTTAAGTGTGCCATCTTCTGCAAAATAGGGTCAACATTTTGTGTATTTTTTGGAGTAAAATTAAGTCAACTTGTAGGTGGTGTAAACTTAAACTAGACAGTCTAAAGATATGCCAGAATTATCATTCCTCATCAGCCACTGTAAAAAATCTTGCACAGTTTAAGGGTCCATTCACACGTCCATTTTTTCTTTCCTGATCTGTTCCGTTTTATGCGGAACAGATCTGGACCAGTTCTGTACCCATTCATTTTCAATGGGTCCTGGAAAAAATCGGACAGCACAATGTGTGCTGTCCGTTTCCGTTGTTCCGTTCCGCATGTCCGAAAAAATATAAAACTTGTCCTATTCTTTTCTGCAAAAATCGGATCCTGGACCAATACAAAGTCAATGGATCCGCAAAAAACGGAAGACATTCGTATGTCATTACGTATGTCATCCGTTTTATGCGGATTCCGTTCCTGGAAATTAAATGGCACCTGAGGTAACACATAACTAGACTTTTATTCACTTTTTTTTTTCAATTTTTTTTTCAAAGAAATCCAAACAACTTTATTTGCTTATTGAAATTTATACATGTTTCCGTTTTTTGCGGGTCCGCAAAAAACGGATGACATACGGAAACATTTTCAGGAACAACGGATCCGCAAAAAACGGACCGAAAATCGGGATATAGAAAAATACTGACGTGTGAATGTAGCCTAAGACTGTCTATATAAGTTTACACGGTCTTACTTATGGACAGTATTAGGCTACTTTTACACAGGCGTTCAGTGCAGATCCGTCTGGTATCTGCACAGACGGATCCGCACCGATAATGCAAACGCTTGTATCCGTTAATAACGTATCAGTTTTGATTATTCATTCAAAAAAAAGTCTAAGTCAAAACGGATCCGTCTTGACTTCTATTGAAAGTCAATGGGGGACGGATCCGTTTTCAATTGCACCATATTGAGTGAGTGAAAAACAGGTCCGTCCCCATTGACTTACATTGTAAGTCAGGACGGATCCGTTTGGCTCCGCATAGACGGTCACCAAAATGCTGCAAGCTGCGTTTTAGTGACCGCCTAAAAAATGCAACGGAGACCAAACGCAGTCAAATTGATGCATTCTAAACGGATCCTTATCCATTCAGAATGCATTGGGGCCAGGGCCGGCGCCACCTTTAAGGCGACCTAGGCAGCCGCCTAGGGCGCAATTTAGCAGGGGGTGCCGGAACCGTGCGGTTTAAAAAAAAAACGTTGGTTAAGTGGCCGGCAGCGCCCCTCATGCTGCGCCGCCGCTCTAGTAAGCAGGGCCGGCATTTCCATAGAGTCCTTAGGGGCCCCCCCGCGCCGGCCCGCAACTAACTATAGGCAGGACAGGTGTCACACGGAGATGAGCGCTTCCATTGTGGAAGCGCTCATCTCCAGTCATCTGTATCGCTGTCCTGAGGACAGCCAAATGATTGTTCAGTCAGCAGATATCTCTTCTGACTCCTTTCAGACTCTCCCACATTCATACCTGTTTAGTTCGTCTGAGTATGTATATGTTTTCAATGCGGAGAGAAGCCAAAACCACTGCCAGGCAGTGGCTTATCTGGGGGCATAGGGCAAAAATATTCACTTCGCCCTGTACTTCTCTCCCCCCATATCATCTGTCAGGGGAGAGTCGGGAGCTGCCCACACACATTTGATTTGGCCGAAGCAGCCTTTCTTGGTGGGCTCAGGCAACAATACACTATAGCTGATACATGCCCCACATATAAAGACACATTTTACACAGTCAGGGGCGTAACTAGAAGTGCCTGGGCCCCACAGCAAATTTTTGTATGGGCCCCCCCAGCCCCCCGCCCAATTTTTGATATACTATTTTTACCCCTACCTGTCCTTTTTATTTTTGATAAAAATCTTTATTTATATGCAAATTACCTTCCTAACGTGCCCAAAGGGCTGTCCCTCCGGCCGTTTGTGCCCAGCTGGGTCCATTATCGCCAAGCCCAGCGCCGTCCCGCTATTAATTATTCACTGCTGTCCTCGCCCGCGCGGTGTCCTGGCAGCAGCCTCAAGTAATGTAATCGCGCATTCGCCAGAAAGCGGAGAAAGCTGGCGCATGCGTGATTACACTACTTGAGGACACCGCATGGGCCCGGACGTGAGTAACATCAGCGCATGCGTGAGACTACGGCACACTTAGAAAAAAAAAAAGACGAGGACAGTAGTGAATAATTAACAGCGGGGCGGTGGTGGGCTTGGCGATAATGGGCGCTGCTAGGCACAAACGGCCGGAGGGACAACCTCTTGGGCACGTTAGGAAGGTAATTTGCATATAAATAAAAAAGATTAACCTTGACTGACACGCTGTCGGGCGCCGGGCCCCTTGTCAGCCAGGGCCCCGAAGCAGCTGCTTCCCCGGTAGTTACGCTACTGTACACAGTCAAGTCACATTATTATAACAACCAGCTAATATCTAGAGTAACTGCCATGTGCAGCAGCTATACTGGTAGGTTGTCACAGGTATCTGGAGCCAAGCTGACTGCAGTGCACCCCACAGCTGCTGGAGGGTGCGTGAAGTAGGATCCATAGAGCAAACATGACGATCGAGATGGTTCCACAGATGCTCAATTGGGTTCAAGTCTGGGGAATTAGGTGGCCAGGGCAGTACTTTGAGGTCTTACTCTCCCAACATTTCTAGCCATGTGACACAGGGCTGGGACAAGGTCCACCACCAACAGAGGCTGAGCTGCCAAAGTGCGTTCCTTGTAATTTTACCCCATCCAGAACCCCATCAGACCTCAGATCAGACGGAAAAGAATATTATCTTTATTCAAGAACTATCTTACTTCACTTCAGGGCAGACTCTCACGCTCTATCCCTGCTGGGGCCTGGGCTGGGTCGTGACACAGTGCTGTGCTGCTGCTGCTGCCCGCGCTGCTCCTGGGCTCCAGAGGGCGCACATGTGACCTGACTGCGTACAGCGCGTCAGGTCAAAGTGCGTGCTGTACGCAGCCAGTCAGGCAAGCGACTGAGCAGAGACCAGAGCAGCGGAGCGGCCGAGCCAGGAGGCGGAGCGGGGAGGGAGCACGTAAGTCAGTGCCAAGTGCTCACTACTCCCGTTGTCCTCCAGCGCGGCCGGCAGCCCGGCAGGCGCGGCAGCAGCAGCAACGTGGTCAGTGACCTGCCTGCCGCCCAGAGGCTGGGGAGCTGGCCTGCGCCCGTGAGGCTGGAGCCTCCCCAGCCTCTGTGTCGGCCCGGCCCTGTTGTGACATGTCACATTGTCTTGCTGGAAGATCCCATACGCTCCAGGGAAGACAATTAGCATGTATGAATATATGTGATCTGCAGAAATGGATTCATACCCAAATCTGTTGAGAGTACCTTCCCCATGGATGAGTGGGCCCAGAGAATTACACAAAAACATTCCCCAGATCATAACGCTGTGTTCCGCAGTTTCTATATTGCTTATTCACAATGGTGCCATTTGTCCACTCATGATACACTTTCACCACAGCAGCAGCAGAACAGTTCACAAACTGCACAGCTTCAGAAATACTGCCACCCTTGTCCTGAAAGCCAACCATTCCTTTCTGCAGCTCTGATAAATTGCCCCTTTTACCCAATGAGGGATATGAGTGCAGACAGCCTATCACACACCGTATATACCCACCAAGCCAGCTCACAACACTTGAGTTCCTTCATAAGCTACGTCTGTTGACATCAAAAATAGGAAGTCATCATAATAATGTGACTTGACTGTGTAGTTAACCAAGTTATTAGAGCTGGTACAGATGGTGACGGTTTCATTGAGGTTTAGTTGGCAATATAGAACCTACTTTTTATCATTGCAGCATAGGTCAAAGTTCCTGGGATAATCTGTCTTATTTTCCATGCTGACTGTCAAATTGGAGTTCTAGCTTGATCATCTGTCCATTACTATATTTATTCTTCTGTTTATTGAAGACTGTCTGTGAAGTTCCCTAACTCTGGAAAGTACGCTAGAAAAAAGTACCTTTTCCTGGTATTGTTTTTATTTTTAAAAAAAAGGCTGTGTTATTTTAGATGCATCTTCCTCAAATGTATTTTAATTTGTACAGTTATGTTTTAGACATCTATATTGTCCATCATGGCAGCTAATTAGCCACAGGACTATGGAGTGTGTTGCACTCAAATTTTCAGTCAAATATGTAAATCCAAAAAGTATATTGGTAAATCACTAATACGTACCTCTCAACTTTTGAAAAGCCCAAGCAGGGACAATAGTAGTGGCACCCATAGCACGTTGCAGCAATTTTTTTTACTCTAAGGCCTCATGCACACGGCCGTTTTTTTTTGCGGTCCGCAAAACGGATTTCTGTTGTTCAGTGATCCGTGACCGTTTTTTCTTCCATGGGTCTTCCTTGATTTTTGGAGGATCCACGGACATGAAAAGTGAAAAAAAAAAAAACTAAGTCAAGTTTCCATTGAAAATTATAGGAAAAACGGACACGGATGACTATCTTGTGTGCATCCGTGATTTTTCACGGACCCATTGACTTGAATGGGACCCATTCCGTTGTCCGTGAAAAAAATAGGACAGGTCATATTTTTTTCACGGACTGGAAACACGGATCACGGACGCAGAAGCCAAACGGTGCATTTTCAGATTTTTCCACGGACCCAGGGAACGGAAAACGGAACAACGGCCGCGGATGCACACAACGGTCGTGTGCATGAGGCCTAAGTCACACATCCCACTCCGCCCAATGCCAATTGATACATGCTTAATCTGGCCCAGTCCTTTTTGTGCCCCCTTAGTGACTCCACACAGTAGTTATGCCACTTTAGTACCCCAACACAGTAGTTATGCCCCCTTAGTACCCCAATACAGTAATTATGCCCCCTTAGTACACCAATACAGTAATTATGCTCCTTTAGTGTTCCCAGACAGTAACGATATACCCTTAGTGTCTCCACACAGTAATTATGCCCCTTAGTACCCCCACACAGTAGTTATGATCCCTCAGTGCCCCTACACAGCAGTCACGCCCCCCTTAGTGCCCCCATACAGTAGTTATGCCCACTTAGTGCCCCACACAATAGAATGCTCTCTTAGTTCCCAGTTACATTAAGGGCTCATTCACACGACCGTATGTTTGTGTTCGCATCCACTCCAAAGTTTTGCAGACCCATTCGTACTTCCGTTCCGCGGCCCCGCAAAAAAGATAGGAAATGTCCTATTCTTGCCCACAATTGCGGAGGAGAATAGGCATTTCTATCAAAGAGCTGGATGTTCTGTTCCGCAAAATGTGGAACGCACACGGATGGTTTCCATGTTTTGCGGACCACAAAAATGGATACGGTCATCTGAATGAGACCTAAAAATGCCCTTTTACTGCCTCCCCCAGTAAGTACCCCCACACAATAAAATGCCCTCCTATAAAAGTGCCCACACATTAGAATTTCCCTTTAGTACCCTACTTACAGTAGTGATCCCTTAGTGTCCCCCTTACAATATTGTAAAATATTGTTATACTCACCTAGTCTCATTTCCCTGATTAAGGGAGCACATCATGCTGTCCCTAGCACCAGGTGTGATGCAGTGAAGTCGTCCTGCCTGCTGAGCAAGAGGAAGCACAGGCCAGGGGATGGTGGAGCAAGGAGCTGATGGCTCCCTGCTTCACCACTGCACTGAACTGTATGTGCGTCCTCTAGTAAATATAACCTGTAATGTTATTACTAGTGTTGAGCGAGCATGCTCGGCTGAACTGCTGTTCGGCTCGAGCATCGCTATGCTCGGCAGATCCGAGTGCTCAGCCGAATACTTCGGGTGCTCGAGTGCAATTTAATACAATAAAAGTCAATGAGAAACCCGAGCATCAAACCAGGCAAATTCGCAATAAAAATTTGCGATTAGAATATTCGTGATCTACACTAGGATGATATCTGACACTGGGAAAGCTGGGTAATAACTCAGTGAAAATATCTGACACTGGGAAAGCTGGGTAAAACCTCACTGTAGATCGCGAATATTCTAATCGCAAATTTTTATTGTGAATTTTTCATGCAAAAGGCTACACTAATAAGCTTGTCATAAGACTCATAGTCTAATATTCTTGTCAGAAGACTATGAAACCAAAAGATGGCGCTACTGAGTTATGAAGAGCGCCATCTATTGGTTTCATAGTCTTCTGACAAAACTATTAGTCTACTCTTGTCATAAGACTGTGAAACCAATAGATGGCGTTGTTCATAACTCAATAGCACCATCTATTGGTATTCATAGTCTTATGACAGCTGAAAAACAAGGCAGATTCTACTCATTTGCATGTCTTTCCCATATGCCCATGTTTATGCAAATTAGTTTTTACATGACAAAATTGTATAGAAAGGTTATTGAATATTATGTTAGGACAACCAGAAAACTTTTTGTCGCCCTAATGATATTGATCTAGGTGTGCAGGTCCACCCAAGCCATCCAACAGATGCAAAATAACTTTGAGGTTTACTGGTTCTCAGTCAGATGAGAGCTGGTTTGGAATATCTCATAGTGCACAAGGCTGCCATTGTAAGGTATGGTGGCTGTTATCTGTCTCATGGATAGATTGATAACTTGCACATATCTGGCTTATGGCATATAGCCTTTGTGTGATTGTCTATTGTATGTCGTACATAATAGGAGTCTAAGATGCATCCAGCTATCCTCTTAATGCTGTTTCCAAACTATTTTGATGGGGTTTCCATCAATTTCTAACCTTTTTTTATGAACCAGACACCCTCTTCTCTTCCGAGCAGGGGGTGCCTGGGGTTCTCCCATTGACTTCCATTGTGCTCGGTAGCATACCAATGTGTTCGGCCAGAGCACACTAGCACTTTGGTGCTCTCTCAACACTAGTTATTACACTCCAGAAATACATCCAGCGCTTTGCGAGTTCACCATCACCACCTCCTCAGGCATAGAGTTCCATATTCTCACTGCTCTTACAGTAAATATTCCTCTTCTATGTTGATGGAGAAACCTTCTTTACTCTAGTCGTAGAGGATGTCCCCCTGTCACGGTCACAGTGCTCCAAGGACCACAGGATAGCTGCCAAAATCCGGTACTGTCCCACTGGGTCCGGGATGGTTGTGAGGTGTGCTAATATGTCAGGTGAAAGGCAAGTTATACAGGGTAGGCCACAAAAAAATGCACCCCTGTTTCCCTTTTGTGGTTTGTACAGGATAATGCTTATCGGGCCTCATTCATCAAAAGTTCCTTACAGTGAATATGCCCACAACAACCAAAGCTCAGCGTTAACTTTACCAGAGCAATTTAAGAAATTAATAAGGGTCCATTGTGTCCTTCCCTGCCAGATAAACATGTTTTTATACACCCGTTATTGTTGCGCACAGCCAGGTGGGGCACAATGTTAGAATGACTTCTGTGGGGGCACAATGTGGGCATATCTACATTTGGGGCACAATGTGGTCATATTTACAGCAGAGGCATAATGTAAGCATATCTACTGGGTGGGCATAGTGTGGGCATAACTACTGTGTGGGCACAATGTAGATATAACTTCTGTGTGGGGGTACGCATGCTATTGTCCCTCAGATTTTCAGCAGTTGGTAGGTATGTAATAACTTTCTCTACATGATAAATGCCATTTGCTGAGGTGAGACAACCCCTTTAAGGGATGGGTTTCAGTTAAGTTTACCCAATCAGTTGTTGACAGTAAGCGGATTGTCAGGAGTATTATCTGACATTTTTGGGCAGTTAATAATTCATGTATTTATTGGGTGCCTAGACAGCCAGCTAGTGTTAATGCTGTTTCTTATGATTTTTTTAGCTATTAAATCGAACCAGTGAACCTGGCTACTCGCATTGCATTGCATTATAGACAAGCTACTTCTATCCATTTTTTGGTTAAAAGAAATGCGGCGATTTGATGTAGCAGTGAACATTAGGGAGCACTCCAACATTTATCTGTTTCAGGCACATCTAGTTATGCCCTGCATGTCACACATAGTAGCATGGACTAGAAAATAAAAGCTTCACGATATGTGACTACATCCCAAAAGAGGAAATATTAGGTGAATTTAATTTCAAGGGGATCTGTCAGCAGATTTGTACCTATGACACTGGCTGACCTGTTACATGTGCACTTGACAGATGAAGGCATCTGTGTTGGTCCCATGTTCATATCTGTCCGCATTGCTGAGAAAAATTATGTTAACATTTTTTAATATATGCAAATGAGCCTCTAGGAGCAGCGGTAAACACTGAATATCTGTAGCCTAGCAAGGCCAGGACAAAGGGTTGGCGAGGGTTCCATAAGGAGGGAGGGGGCGCAATCATGGCTGCATCTGTTCAGCCTCATAGGCCGCCAGGCCTGAAGCAGAGGTTGCAATAACACCTGTGCAGGCGCCATAAACACTCGTTCAGGCTGTTTTACTCTCTGAAAATAGTTCCATGTGTATTCTTAAGCACAGTGTTTCTCTAGTCAGGAGAGTCAGTAAGGTCTGCCACAACCCTCCATCCTAGTCTGAGGTGTACGAGGCTCCACCCTTCTCCTGAAAAGCTCTGCCGCTCCCTGTTACATACCAGGAGCAGCTCCATAGTAAACTTATGGTTACAGAACCTGTGGTGCTGTCACAGTCATGTGATCAGTCATATGAGGGAGGAGTTAAAGGGGTTCTCCGGGGATTACTAAAATAAAAAATACTTAAAAATTACTTTATTATAAATATATTCTCTAATACCTATCATTAGTTATAAATGGCTTGTTTTGTCTAGGGAGCAATTATTAGGAGAAATAAAATGGCCACCGTCCTATCAGTACACACAAAACCTCTCCTAATCACACAGGAGGACAAGTTACTTCACAACACTGAGCAAAAGAACTGGCTCATCCTCCTCTCTGCTCTGCTTGTCAGGGATTATGATCCTGTACACAGTTGATAAGATCTTCAGCTGAATCTCTATAGGAATGGAGTTCATAAGGAGACATGAAGTACAGAGGACGGACAGAAGAATACATACAAGTGCTGCTGCTCATTAGCCACATCTCCACCCATCTGTCCTCTCTGTACTTTATGTCTCCTCATGAACTCCATTTCTACAGAGATTCAGCTGAAGATATTGTAACACCCCAGAGTCCCCTGCATAACGGAAACGGGACGGATCCGTTTTGCAGCCTATAGACTTTTATTATGATGGAATGAATAACGAAATGCCTCTAAAGGCATTCCGTCATGCATTCCGCCATAGAATTGCGTTATGGTCCGTGGTTATTGAATCCAAGAAGCAATTCACCTTTTACCGACAAACGAATTGTGAACGAATTTCACAAGCGGAAATTCGCTCATCTCTACTAGGGTAGACTGCACAATTTACCTTCCCTAAAGGGCTCTTTTTCAGACTAAGGCTACTTTCACACTAGCGTTCGGAGCGGATCCGTCTGATGTTTCATCAGACGGATCCGCTCCTATAATGCAGACGTTCGCATCCGTTCACAACGGATCCGTCTGCATTATAACTTAGAAAATTTTCTAAGTCTGAAAGTAGCCTGAGCGGATCCGTTCAGACTTTACATTGAAAGTCAATGGGGAACGGATCCGCTTGAAGATTGAGCCATATGGTGTCATCTTCAAGCGGATCCGTCCCCATTGACTTACATTGTAAGTCTGGACGGATCCGCTCGCCTCCGCACGGCCAGGCGGACACCCGAACGCTGCAAGCAGGCTGAACGCTGGCAGGCGGATGCATTCTCAGTGGATCCGCCTCCATTGAGAATGCATCAGGGCTGGACAGCTGTGTTCAGGACCGCTCGTGAGCCCCTTCAAACGGAGCTCACGAGCGGACACCTGAACGCAGGTGTGAAAGTAGCCTAAGAAACTAACGATCTACCCTCAGGATAAGTCATCAATATCAGATTATTTGGGGTTCGACACTGGACACCCCAATGATCAGCTGTTTAAAGCAGCCGCCAGCACAGTGGATGGAGATGGAAGCAGAAGGCTCCTTTTACTGTGTAGTGGTCGTGCCGGGTACTGCACCTCAGCTCCCAGAGTAGACAGAGCCTTCCATCCACTATATAGTGTCCAATGCCGGCGGTTGATCGAAACAGCTGATCGATGGCGGTGCCAAGATCGGATATTGATGGCTAGAGAGGAGCAAACTTCTCAAAATTCAATTTTGGGTCCGATCATCAGATTAGATTCAGGTCCGAATAAATTTTATCCAAAACAAACATGTCCCAATAGCCCCGAAAAGTTGTGTTTGACACTCTGTGTTCTCCTAGGACTGTATCCAAACCCTTTTAGGCTTCTTAAAGCTGAAGCCAGAATAGTAACGCCAAAGTGACAGTGACATATATGGCTGAGGGTAAAAGCATGGTAGCCGGTGGTAACAAACATTCTGTTTAAAACACACTGCACTGTAAGAGTTTTATTTTTTAAGTTTTTTTGTTTTGTAAATTTGTAAATGAGTTTGATTTGCGGCAATTCAATTCACTGGTCTCTATTGATGACCTCTCCCGAGGATAGGTCATCAATATCTAAGTCCTGTAAAATCCCTATGAAGGGTTGCCCCATCTGGACATTATGGTATAGACACATATTGGACCACATCTAGGACCCACTCCTATCAGAAGAATGGGGCCCTATTGTGCACTGCTGAGAATGGAGAGGAGGTCTTGCAATATGGAATGTAGAGCATATTAGCAAGGCTGCCAAAGTCACATGCCATGAAGTGTGAAGGAGCTTTGCAGATGATTGTATTATATTTGTGTGTTTTTTCTAATCATAGAAAGTTTTTTTTAGGGTTTTATAAACCTATGTAATATTCATTGGGTTACATACATTGATTTACCTCATATGTATACGTAGGTCATAAATGTGTTTGGTTCAATAACCACTTTAATTAACTTCCAAAACACAACAGGGAATACACAAAGCACATTAACACATCATATAGTATTGCACAAATATTCAAAAGAGAACTAAAAACTGCTGTGCAATCACCACTATTACTGTTTAGGAAAAAGCTGTTTCGTTCTAGGAAAAAACAGTACAGCTAAGTTTAGAAACCAGGGTTCCCTTTAGTTACCAGTTGCCTACCGCCGCAAAACTTTACACGACGTGGTGGTAGGCTGTTAAGTGAAATCCCACTTATAAAAGCGTTGGGTTGCCTTACAATCTGCTAGTGCGCAACTACTACCATGGGCAAGACCAAAGAGCTGCCAAAAGACACCAGAGACAAAATTGTGGACCTCCACAAGCCTGGAAATTGCAATTGCCAAGCAGCTTGGTGAAAATAGATCAACTGTTGGAGCAATTGTTAGAAAATAGAAGAGGCTAAAGACGACTGTCAGTATCCCTCGGACTGGGGCTCCATGCAAGATCTCACCTCGTGGGGTATCACTGATGATAAGAAAGGTGAGAAATCAGCCTAGAACTACAAGGGAGGAGCTGGTCAATGACATGAAGAGAGCTGGGACCACAGTTTCAAAGGTCACTGTCGGTAGAACACTACGCCGTCATGGTTTCAAATCATGCATTGCACTGAAGGTTCCCCCTGCTCAAGTCAACACATGTCCAGGCCCGTCTGAAGCTTGCCAATGACCATCTGGATGATCCAAAGGAGGCATGGGAGATAGTCATTGTAACGGAACGACTAGCACCCCGACCGGGTACCTCCGTTGATAGATGCTCCTAGTGCTTTCCGAGGACTCCAAGCACTCCACTTGACACCGTACGCACTGCAGACCCCGCGAACCGCCGAAGCTTGGTTGAGGTCTCGCCGTCTCCTACCCACCCTGGACCTACGACAAGGCTCCAGGCTCCAGTGGGTGAACCTCTCCTAAAACCAGAGAGCAGGAACAGCTCTTAAAAGAGCTAGTAGTTATAGCCAGGGGAGTATAGCAAATCTCCCAGCGTATAGCAATCCCCCAGTGTCGATCAGTTACCCAAACACCAGCCTCAACATGATGAAGGATAAAACAGGAACACTTTATTGAGGGCTACCCGCCCGTATTTATGCAGGTCCCCATCTGGTGGACACGCCCCTAGGGGACCAGAAGGAAGACTGTGACACAGGACAGATACGTAGCAACTCAAGATACACAGACACAACACATCCCCACAATGCATCATAGTTTCCTCCTCTCTGCCCTGGAGACACCCGAGGAGCAATTCAATTGTCTCTCAGGACAAAGGGAAATCGCCAATACACATGTGGAGACAACAGGACAGAAATCACCACCCAAACACACAATGTCACACCCCCACAGAAAACACAGACATTTAACATATCCCCAGATAGCTCAAGTCTGAGTGCATATAATTAGGTGAATGGCACTCAGAATACACGAATACAATAAAATTTGCTATCTGGGTACCCTCACATAACAAAATACAATTCCAAAGACAGATTTAAGCTGTGCGGCCGGTCTGTCTTCTCCTTTAAAGTTAGTATGGGCCATAATCCTGAGGCAAGAGGCTGGTAGCCAGGCCTCTCCAAAACCCAGTGGCGAGGTTGGTTTTGCCACAGTCATGTGGTCAGATGAGACCAAAGTAGAACTTTTTGGTCTAAACTTCACTCATCGTGTTTGGAGGAAAAAGAAGGAGTTGCATCCCAAGAGCACCATACCTACTGTGAAGCATGGGGGTGATAACATCATGCTTTGTGGGTGCTTTTCTGCAAAGGGGACAGGACAACTGCACTGTATTAAGGAGAGGATAAATGGGGCCATTTATTGTGAGATTTTGAGCAACAACCTCCTTCCCTCAGTCAGAGCATTGAAGATGGATCGTGGCTCGGTCTTCCAACATGACAATGACCCGAAGCACACAGCCAGGATAACTAAGGAGTGGCTCCGTAAGAAGCATATCAAGGTTCTGGAGTGGCCTAGCCAGTCTCCAGACCTAAATCCAATACAACATCTTTGGAGGGAGCTGAAACTCCGTGTTGCTCAGCCCCGAAACCTGACAGATCTAGAGATCTGTGTGGAGGAGTGGGCCAAAAGCCCTGTTGCAGTGTGTGCAAACCTGGTCAAGAACTACAGAAAACGTTTGACCTCTGTGATTGCAAACAAAGGCTTCTGTACCAAATATTAACACTGATTTTCTCAGGTGTTCAAATACTTATGTTCAGCAGTGCAAGACAAATACATTTTTAAAAAATCATACAATGTGATTTCCTGAATTATTTTTTCCCATATCACCATGACGGCCACAAGGAGATTGACCCATGACCTCTGTGGGGGCAGGAAACAGAGAAGAGGTTAAATTGCCCCCTCCCACCACCACACCTCAGTGTTCCTGTCCCCACTGTGGCCAGGGTCAGAGAAGAGTCTCCCTGCGGACGGCAGGGAGATGAAGATAGGAAATAGTCTCCTTTTTTATTTTTCTTAGTCTCCAGGAGGGTCCGAGGACGGTCTCCTGGTTACCTGAAGCTCATCGGAGCTCCCCCAGTCCGCCGGCGGCCGCGTGCTTATGCTGGGCTGGGGGATATCGGGAGGTCTCGCTCCGGCTGGTCTGGAGCCTGCTCCCAGGCCGCAATCTCCTCCTCCTCCTCCCCTGTGGGTCGGGCTGGTGCGGCCGGCGTGTGCGCACGCCGACGTCAGTGACGTCACTTCCGGGTTCGGTCATGTGACGCAACCCGGAAGTAAAGCGCAGGAGGCTGAGCAGTTTGAATAAAAGGCGGGACGGCCATGGGAACGCCGATCTGAGGTCTGTGAGTACTGCAATTGCTTTGCTTGGAATATGTCAGGTCCTGAGATACAAACTGTTATGGAGCTTGATGCCCCCTCTCTGCCTCCTGTAAGTATCCCTCTGGGGGTCCGCTTTTCTTATAGCACTGTATTTTTACTAGGCCTATTTCTGATGCCTCTATTCCATATATATTTCAGGCTAAAGAGGCGCAAAAAAAGTTTAATAAACCTCCTCGCTGCATCTCTTGTGCTAAAAGACTGCCTGAGGGATATGGAAAGAAGCTGTGTAAAGCATGTATTTCTGATGTGGTCCAGCAGGAACAGTCGTCCCTTATGGAGAATATCAGATCTGTGGTTCAGGAAGAAATTAGGGCCGCTAGAGTTGCTCAGTCTGATCCCCAGGACGAGCCCTCTCGCAAGCGTCCGCGTTCTAGGATCATTACCTCTGGATCCGAGGATGCTGACGATAAAGCCTCCACTTCCATGCAGTGGGAGGATGATCTCTCTCTCTCCGAAGGAGAAATATACGAAAATAATAAGAAATTTTATTTTTCCTCTGAAGAGATGAGTGACTTATTAAAGGCAGTCAGAACAACAATGGGGATTGAGGAAACCCCTAGGTCCTTATCTATTCAGGACGAAATGTTCGGGGGACTCAAGGTGAAAAAATCCAGGGTCTTCCCCATAAACGAACACATTAGACAAATGATTCTGGAGGAATGGTCAGAACCAGAAAAACGTTTGGGGATTTCCAAAGAATTTAAAAATCGACTGTTGTTCGACCCCTCTCAGTCTAAGTTGTTCGACGAGACCCCTAAAATAGATGTGCAGGTGGCGAAGGTTAATAAAAAAACTGCCCTGCCGTTTGAGGATGCCGCCCAATTGAAAGACGCTATGGAGCGGAAGGCAGATGCCCTTTTAAGGAAAGCTTGGGAGGCCTCCATGTTTAACATCAAGACCAACATCGCAGCAACGTCTGTCGCCAGGTCTATGTACTTATGGTTAGGAGAGCTTGAGAACCACCTAAGCAGTAAGACCTCCAGGGAAGAAATCTTGCAGTCCATCCCGCTACTTAAATCAGCTACGGGGTTCCTGGCAGATGCATCAGCTGAGTCTATTAGATTCTGCGCTAAGGAGGCAGGGCTTTCCAATGCAGCTCGTCGGGCTTTGTGGATGAAGTCTTGGTCGGGCGATAGAGTTTCTAAACAGAAGTTAATATCTATCCCCTTTTCAGGAGAATATGTATTCGGGCCGGTCCTAGACGGAATTCTTGAGAAAGCGGCCGACAAAAAGAAGGGATTCCCTGAGGAAAGGTCCTTTAGAAAGAACCAGTCCTTTCGGTCTTACGGTGGACAAAACAAGTCTGTTAGAGGGAAAGGCAAGTCAGGCCGCTGGTCTTATCCCAAAGGGGGTAGAGGGAGAGGCTTCCTTCTCAAGCCCCAATCCAAATTCGAGGACAAACAATGACGCCATTGTAGGGGGGAGACTGAAGGATTTCCTGGGTCCATGGTCTCTAACATCAAGAAATCCCTGGGCCTTGGATATCATTCGGCAAGGTTACAGGATCGAGTTCACCTCTCTCCCCCCTCCAAGATTCGTCGTCACAAAGATGCCTACCAGATTCTCCAACCTAAATATTTTTCAAGGAGTCCAGGACTTGGTGAAGAAGGGTGCAGTAATCCCAGTTCCTGCGTCTCAAAGAGGTCAAGGGTACTATTCAACCCTATTCTTAGTAAGGAAAAAGGAAGGAGACTTCCGGACCATCATAAACTTGAAGCAACTGAACAAGTTTATTCTTTACAGGAAGTTCAAGATGGAGTCTCTCAGATCCATAGTACCATTGATAAAGCTAGGGGCATTTATGTGCTCTGTCGACCTGAAGGACGCCTATCTGCACGTCCCCATTCACCCAGATCACCAGAGGTTTCTAAGATTTGCTATCCTAGATCCTTCCAATCGGATTCGTCATTTCCAATTTATAGCACTACCCTTCGGGATTTCAGCCTCTCCAAGGCTTTTCACCAAATTAGTGATAGAGATGATAGCCCCACTCAGACAGGAAGGGTTAAATATAGTGCCATATCTGGACGACTTTCTAATTATAGCAGACTCAAAAGAACTCCTGCTATCGGACTTGGAAATATTTCTGTCCCGCCTGTCTCAACTAGGATGGATAGTGAACGAATCCAAGTCAATGTTGGTTCCATCCGAGAAGGTGAGGTTCCTGGGAGTTACTCTGGACTCCGTAACTCAGTCAACCTTCCTTCCACAGAGCAAGGTCCAGTCCCTGATAAACAAGGTGAGGCACTTCCAACGCCGGAAAGGATGTTCAGTGAGGGAAGCAATGAGCCTACTCGGCCTCCTAACCTCCTGTATACCTTCTGTCGAGTGGGTACAGGCTCACTGCCGAGTGATACAGAACTGGCTATTGTCCCACTGGAACAAGAAGGGCTCTCTGGACTCCAAACTTCCAATTCCAGGATCAGTAAAGAGCTCTCTCTCATGGTGGATGAAGGAGAAGAATCTTTCCCAGGGAGTCCCATGGATCAAATCGCCCTCAATTACCATCTTCACGGATGCCAGCCAATCCGGTTGGGGAGCGAAAATCGACAAAGCCTATTTCCAGGGGACGTGGAAGCATCTGATATCTGCCCAATCCTCAAATTTCAGGGAGCTGTATGCGGTAAGAGAAGCTCTACTCTCCGCCAGACAGTTGATAAGAAATCAGCATGTAAAAGTCCTATCGGACAATGTGACCGTGGTCTCCTACTTGAAACACCAGGGAGGTACTCGATCAAGGAAACTCCAGAGTATCTCAGAGGAAATTTTCTTCTTTGCAGAGAAAGAACTAAAATCCATCTCAGCAATGCACCTGAAGGGGTCCCAGAATCTAGAAGCGGACTTTTTGAGCAGACAAGTGGTAGATCATACAGAGTGGGCACTGAATCCAGAGGTCTTCAATATGCTAACCCAGAGATGGGGGCTTCCTACAATAGACCTGTTCGCATCAAGGAGAAATACGAAAGTTCAAACATTCTGCTCCCTAAATGCAGGAGATCATCCCTGGAGGATAGATGCCTTCTCCCTAAAATGGTGCTGGGATCTAGGGTACGCATTCCCTCCGTTGCCTCTCATCCCAAGGGTCATTCAGAAGATTCAGGAGGGGAGAACCACAGTAATATTGATCGCCCCGTTCTGGCCGAAGAGAAGTTGGTTCGCTCCTCTATTGAAACTAGCAATAGACGAACCAGTGAGACTCCCACTCAGAGGGGACATCCTATACCAGGGTCCTTTGCTGCATCCTCATCCGGAGTTCCTGAAGCTCACGGCTTGGATCCTGAGGTCTCCCTCTTAAGGTCTCAGGGCCTGTCAGACAAAGTTATAGCCACCCTGAGATGTTCCAGAAAAAAAGTAACTTCCGCAATATACTTGAAGATCTGGAAAAGGTTCTGTTCATGGTCGGGCGAAGAGAATCCAAATTTTGTAGGGCCTAATATCCAGAAAATTCTGGAATTTCTACAGAAAGGTCTGGACATGGGCCTCTCTCCATCCACCTTAAAAGTTCAGATTTCGGCATTAAGCGCTTTCTTTGACGCCGACCTGGCAGACCATAGATGGGTCAAACGATTCATACGAGCTGCCCGCAGACTTAGACCCACGCTAAGATCCCGCAGCCCAACCTGGGACTTAAATTTAGTTCTCAACAACCTTATGTGTTCCCCATTTGAGCCATTGGAGAGTTGTTCAATTAAATTGCTTTCCTTCAAAACTGCTTTCCTTATAGCAATTACCTCTGCCAAGAGACTGGGAGAAATTCAAGCTCTCTCCATTAGGGAACCATACCTTACCATCACTGAGGATAAGATTGTGCTTAAACTAGACCCAGGTTTCCTGCCAAAGGTAGCCTCAGACCGCAACAGAGGCCAAGAGATCCTCCTTCCATCCTTTTTCAACAATCCCAAGGATCAGGAGGAAGAGAAATTTCATTTCCTTGATGTTAGGCGTACAGTCCTTAGATACTTAGAAGCCACTAGGGACTTCAGGAAGTCTGACAGCCTGCTTGTCCAATTTGCTGGAAATAATAAAGGATCCAAGGTCTCAAAATCCTCCATTGCAAGATGGATTAAAGACACTATTACCCTTTGCTATAAGAATCAGAATCTGGATCCTCCTTCCAATATTAGAGCTCACTCTACCAGAGCTGTCTCCACTACTTTTGCTGAAAGAGCAGGGGCCTCCCTGGATGATATATGCAGGGCCGCCTCCTGGTCTAGTATTCACACATTTGTGAAACATTACCGTTTGGATTTATCTGGAACCTCTGGCCTCTCCTTTGGTCGGAAGGTTCTCCAAGCGGTTGCCCCCACCCTTAAAAAATAATTTTATAACTCTCCTTGTGGCCGTCATGGTGATGATATGGGAAAACCGGAATTAGACTTACCGGTAATTCAGTTTCCATGAAATCACCATGACGGCCCATATATTCCCTCCCTTTCTTTTAAGTTCTTTTCACCGGTATTTTCTGGTATGATGTAATACTGGGAAATACTAAGACACTTCTGGCACTTGATATCTTTGGAACACTGAGGTGTGGTGGTGGGAGGGGGCAATTTAACCTCTTCTCTGTTTCCTGCCCCCACAGAGGACATGGGTCAATCTCCTTGTGGCCGTCATGGTGATTTCATGGAAACTGAATTACCGGTAAGTCTAATTCCGGTTTTTTTAAATTCTGTCTCAGAGTGGGAATGCACCTACAACAATTTTAGACCCCTCCATGATTTCTAAGTGGGAGAACTTGCAAAATCGCAGGGTGTTCATATACTTCTGTTCCTCGCCCATTCACAGGAAAGGTAGTAGGAAGGAATCGGGCAACTATAGGTCAGTAAGCCTGGCATCAATAGTGGGGGAATTAATGGAAACCATACTTAAAGGGTTTCTACCACCACATTTTGATCTAATTAGCTGTCAGACACTAGCGATCTGCTAGTGTCTGCTGTACCTAACCATGCTATTGTAATTCCTTTCTGTGCAGCGGTTACCCTAAAAAACGTTGTTTTATTGGTATGCTAATGAGCCTCTAGGTGCTATGGGGCGTCTTTTCAGCACCTAGAGGCTCTGTCCACTCACTATTTCTGCCGCCCAGCGCGCTCCAGCCCGCCCCTCTCCTCTAGATTGACAGCCCACTCGCGCCTGCGCCGTGTGCTTCTGTATTCGGCGCAGGCGCAGTGACTGTTGGACTGCTCCCTGCGCCGTAACCGACGCAGGCGCAGTGAAGATGCCGACGCAGGGAGACAGTCACTGCGCCTGCGCTGAATACAGAAGCACACGGTGCAGGCGCGAGAATTCGGCCGAGATGCAGAGAAGTAGTCTGTCAATCTAGAGGAGAGGGGCGGGCTGGAGCGCGCTGGGCGGCAGAAATAGTGAGTGGACGGAGCCTCTAGGTGCTGAAAAGACGCCCCATAGCACCTAGAGGCTCATTAGCATAGCAATAAAACTATGTTTTTTAGGGTAACCGCTGCACAGAAAGGAATTACAATAGCATGGTTAGGTACAGCAGACACTAGCAGATCTCTAGTGTCTGACAGCTAATTAGGTCAAAATGTGGTGGTAGAAACCCTTTAACCACCTCAGCCCCCAGTGCTTAAACACCCTGAAAGACCAGGCCACTTTTTACACTTCTGACCTACACTACTTTCACCGTTTATTGCTCGGTCATGCAACTTACCACCCAAATGAATTTTACCTCCTTTTCTTCTCACTAATAGAGCTTTCATTTGGTGGTATTTCATTGCTGCTGACATTTTTACTTTTTTTGTTATTAATCGAAATTTAACGCTTTTTTTGCAAAAAAAATGACATTTTTCACTTTCAGTTGTAAAATTTTGCAAAAAAAACGACATCCATATATAAATTTTGCTCTAAATTTATTGTTCTACATGTCTTTGATAAAAAAAAAATGTTTGGGTAAAAAAAAAAAATGGTTTGGGTAAAAGTTATAGCGTTTACAAACTATGGTACAAAAATGTGAATTTCCGCTTTTTGAAGCAGCTCTGACTTTCTGAGCACCTGTCATGTTTCCTGAGGTTCTACAATGGCCAGACAGTACAAACACCCCACAAATGACCCCATTTCGGAAAGTACACACCCTAAGGTATTCGCTGATGGGCATAGTGAGTTCATCGAACTTTTTATTTTTTGTCACAAGTTAGCGGAAAATGATGATTTTTTTTTTTTTTTTTTCTTACAAAGTCTCCTATTCCACTAACTTGTGACAAAAAATAAAAAGTTCTATGAACTCACTATGCCCATCAGCGAATACCTTGGGGTCTCTTCTTTCCAAAATGAGGTCACTTGTGGGGTAGTTATACTGCCCTGGCATTCTAGGGGCCCAAATGTGTGGTAAGGAGTTTAAAATCAAATTCTGTAAAAAAATGACCTGTGAAATCCGAAAGGTGCTCTTTGGAATATGGGCCCCTTTGCCCACCTAGGCTGCAAAAAAGTGTCACACATCTGGTATTGCCGTACTCAGGAGAAGGTGGGGAATGTGTTTTGGGGTGTCATTTTACATATACCCATGCTGGGTGAGAGAAATATCTTGGCAAAAGACAACTTTTCCCATTTTTTTATACAAAGTTGGCATTTGACCAAGATATTTATCTCACCCAGCATGGGTATATGTAAAAAGACACCCCAAAACACATTCCCCACCTTCTCCTGAGTACGGAGATACCAGATGTGTGACACTTTTTTGCAGCCTAGGTGGGCAAAGGGGCCCATATTCCAAAGAGCACCTTTCGGATTTCACAGGTCAATTTTTACAGAATTTGATTTCAAACTCCTTACCACACATTTGGGCCCCTAGAATGCCAGGGCAGTATAACTACCCCACAAGTGACCCCATTTTGGAAAGAAGACACCCCAAGGTATTCCGTGAGGGGCATGGCGAGTTCCTAGAATTTTTTTATTTTTTGTCACAAGTTAGTGGAAAATGATGATTTTTTTTTCATACAAAGTCTCATATTCCACTAACTTGTGACAAAAAATAAAAACTTCCATGAACTCACTATGCCCATCAGCGAATACCTTGGGGTCTCTTCTTTCCAAAATGGGGTCACTTGTGGGGTAGTTATACTGCCCTGGCATTCTAGGGGCCCAAATGTGTGGTAAGGAGTTTGAAATCAAATTCTGTAAAAAATGACGAGTGAAATCCGAAAGGTGCTCTTTGGAATATGGGCCTCTTTGCCCACCTAGGCTGCAAAAAAGTGTCACACATCTGGTATCTCCGTACTCGGGAGAAGTTGGGGAATGTGTTTTGAGGTGTCATTTTACATATACCCATGCTGGGTGAGATAAATATCTTGGTCAAATGCCAACTTTGTATAAAAAAATGGGAAAAGTTGTCTTTTGCCAAGATATTTCTCTCACCCAGCATGGGTATATGTAAAATGACACCCCAAAACACATTCCCCAACTTCTACTGAATACGGAGATACCAGATGTGTGACACTTTTTTGCAGCTTAGGTGGGCAAAGGGGCCCATATTCCAAAGAGCACCTTTCGGATTTCACTCGTCATTTTTTACAGAATTTGATTTCAAACTCCTTACCACACATTTGGGCCCCTAGAATGCCAGGGCAGTATAACTACCCCATAAGTGACCCCATTTTGGAAAGAAGAGACCCCAAGGTATTCGCTGATGGGCATAGTGAGTTCATGGAAGTTTTTATTTTTTGTCACAAGTTAGTGGAATATGAGACTTTGTATGAAAAAAAATAAAAATCATCATTTTCCACTAACTTGTGACAAAAAATAAAAAATTCTAGGAACTCGCCATGCCCCTCACGGAATACCTTGGGGTGTCTTCTTTCCAAAATGGGGTCACTTGTGGGGTAGTTATACTGCCCTGGCATTTTCCAGGGGCCCTAATGTGTGGTAAGTAGGTAAATGACCTGTGAAATCCTAAAGGTGCTCTTTGGAATGTGGGCCCCTTTGCCCACCTAGGCTGCAAAAAAGTGTCACACATGTGGTATCGCCGTATTCAGGAGACGTTGGGGAATGTGTTTTGGGGTGTCATTTTACATATACCCATGCTGGGTGAGAGAAATATCTTGGCAAAAGACAACTTTTCCCATTTTTTTTATACAAAGTTGGCATTTGACCAAGATATTTATCTCACCCAGCATGGGTATATGTAAAATGACACCCCAAAACACATTCCCCAACTTCTCCTGAGTACGGCGATACCACATGTGTGACACTTTTTTGCAGCCTAGATGCGCAAAGGGGCCCAAATTCATTTTAGGAGGGCATTTTTAGACATATGGATACCAGACTTCTTCTCACGCTTTGGGGCCCCTAGAATGCCAGGGCAGTATAAATACCCCACATGTGACCCCATTTTGGAAAGAAGACACCCCAAGGTATTCAATGAGGGGCATGGCGAGTTCATAGAAATTTTTTTTTTTGGGCACAAGTTAGCGGAAATTGATATTTTTTATTTTTTTTCTCACAAAGTCTCCCGTTCCGCTAACTTGGGACAAAAATTTCAATCTTTCATGGACTCAATATGCCCCTCACGGAATACCTGGGGGTGTCTTCTTTCCGAAATGGGGTCACATGTGGGGTATTTATACTGCCCTGGCATTCTAGGGGCCCTAAAGCGTGAGAAGAAGTCTGGAATATAAATGTCTAAAAAATTTTACGCATTTGGATTCCGTGAGGGGTATGGTGAGTTCATGTGAGATTTTATTTTTTGACACAAGTTAGTGGAATATGAGACTTTGTAAGAAAAAAAAAAAAAAAATTCCGCTAACTTGGGCCAAAAAAATGTCTGAATGGAGCCTTACAGAGGGTGATCAATGACAGGGGGGGTGATCAATGACAGGGGGGGTGATCAATGACAGGGGGGGTGATCAATGACAGGGGGGGTGATCAGGGAGTTTATATGGGGTGATAACCACAGTCATTGATCACGCCCGTGTAAGGCTTCATTCAGACGTCCGTATGCGTTTTGCGGATCCGATCCATCTATCAGTGCATCCGTAAAAATCATGCGGACATCTGAATGGAGCTTTACAGGGGGGTAATCAATGACAGGGGTGTAATCAATGACAGGGGGGTGATCAGGGAGTCTATATGGGGTGATAACCACAGTCATTGATCATGCCCCTGTAAGGCTTCATTCAGACGTCCGGATGCGTTTTGTGGATCCGATCCATCTATCAGTGCATCCGTAAAAATCATGCGGACATCTGAATGGAGCTTTACAGGGGGGTAATCAATGACAGGGGTGTAATCAATGACAGGGGGGTGATCAGGGAGTCTATATGGGGTGATAACCACAGTCATTGATCATGCCCCTGTAAGGCTTCATTCAGACGTCCGGATGCGTTTTGCGGATCCGATCCATCTATCAGTGCATCCGTAAAAATCATGCGGACATCTGAATGGAGCTTTACAGGGGGGTAATCAATGACAGGGGTGTAATCAATGACAGGGGGGTGATCAGGGAGTCTATATGGGGTGATAACCACAGTCATTGATCACGCCCCTGTAAGGCTTCATTCAGACGTCCGTATGCGTTTTGCGGATCCGATCCATCTATCAGTGCATCCGTAAAAATCATGCGGACATCTGAATGGAGCTTTACAGGGGGTTGATCAATGACAGGGGTGTGATCAGGGAGTCTATATGGGGTGATAACCACAGTCATTGATCACGCCCCTGTAAGGCTTCATTCAGACGTCCGGATGCGTTTTGCGGATCCGATCCATCTATCAGTGGATCCGTAAAAATCATGCGGACATCTGAATGGAGCTTTACAGGGGGTTGATCAATGACAGGGGGGTAATCAATGACAGGGGGGTGATCAGGGAGTCTATATGGGGTGATAACCACAGTCATTGATCATGCCCCTGTAAGGCTTCATTCAGACGTCCGGATGCGTTTTGCGGATCCGATCCATCTATCAGTGGATCCGTAAAAATCATGCGGACATCTGAATGGAGCTTTACAGGGGGTTGATCAATGACAGGGGTGTAATCAATGACAGGGGGGTGATCAGGGAGTCTATATGGGGTGATCAGGGGTGATCAGGGGCTAATAAGGGGTTAATAAGTGACGGGGGGGTGTGTGTAGTGTAGTGTAGTGGTGCTTGGTGGGACTTTACTGAGCTACCTGTGTCCTCTGGTGGTCGATCCAAACAAAGGGGACCACCAGAGGACCAGGTAGCAGGTATATTAGACGCTGTTTTCAAAACAGCGTCTAATATACCTGTTAGGGGTTAAAAAAAACACATCTCCAGCCTGCCAGCGAACGATCGCCGCTGGCAGGCTGGAGATCAACTCTCTTACCTTCCGTTCCTGTAAGCACGCGCGCCTGTGTGCGCGCGTTCACAGGAAATCCCGGCTCACGCGAGATGACGCGTATATGCGTCGCTGAGCGCAGGGCTGCCACCTCCGGAACGCGAATCTGCGTACAGCGGTCCGGAGGTGGTTAAGGAGAGGATTGTGGAACATCTAAAATCCCATGGATTGAAAGATGGATGAAAAACAGCATGGGTTTACTTCAGGGAGATCATGTCAAATGGCGGAGGTGCAGTAGAAATCACTTATCTAGACTTTAGTAAGGCTTTTGATACTGTCCCACATAGAAGGCTTATCAATAAATTGCAGTCTTTGTGCTTGGACTCCCAGATTGTTGAATGGATTAGGCAGTGGCTGAGGGACAGACAACATAGGGTTGTAGTCAATGGAGTATATTCAGACCATGGTCTTGTTACCAGTGGGGTACCTCAGGGATCTGTTCTGGGACCCATATTGTTTAATATCATTATCAGCGAAATTGCAGAAGGCCTCGATGGTAAGGTGTGTCTTTTTGCTGATGACACAAAGATTTGTAACAGGGTTGATTTTCCTGGAGGGATACACCAAATGAAAAAGAATTTAGGAAAACTAGAGGAATGGTCAAAAATCTGGCAACTAAAATTTAAAGGGATTCTGTCATGAGATTTTAGCCCTATAAGCTAAACATATGCCCATGTCCGTACTAATTGTCATGGTCTTACCTGCTTGCTGCTCTCCTTCGTTTGACATGTGCTGGCGGCCATCTTGGGTCCTGGGTTTCTTGTAGCCTTCCACCCTGCGGCTCCTCCTTCCCCTGGGAGGAGCTGGATGCCTAGCTCATATATATAGGAGGTCTGTGGCTTCAGTTCCTTGCTTGGTCCTCTTGTGTTCACATGCTTCTAAGACTGCTGCTGCTTCTGGTTCCTGATCCTGGCTTCGTCTGACTACCCTGCTGGTTCCTGATCCTGGCTTCGTCTGACTACCCTGCTGGTTCCTGATCCTGGCTTCGTCTGACTACCCTGCTGGTTCCTGATCCTGGCTTCGTCTGACTACCCTTCTGGTTCCTGACCTCTGGCTTCGCAAAGACTCTGCTCGGTTTCACCATCCGTTTGGACTTTTGCTTTACAGCTTTATTTTCAATAAAGCCTTCTTATTTTCACTTATCTCTTGTTGTACGTCTGGTTCATGGTTCCGTGACATTAGGACCAAGCCATGAATTCTGACGGTACAGGGCCATCCTCGCTACCCACGCTGGTTGCCAGACTTGATCAGCAGGATCACCTGTTGGGTCGGTTCGCTGTGGCGTTGCAAACCCTGCTTGAACGCACGGCTCATTTCGCTCCCGTTGCCGATGGGTCGGTTGTCGCTCCTGGGCTCGCTCCTACTGCCGCTCCGGTTGTTGCGCCAGAGTCTACCCCGACACCTGTAGTTGCGCCTGCGGTGTTTCGGGGTATGACCGGTTCTGCCCCTCTTCCACAGCGCTTTGGGGGAGAGCCAACTCAGTGCCGAGGTTTCCTTAACCAGGTGGGCATTTATTTCGAGTTGCTGCCACATGCCTTTCCTACTGAGAGATCAAAGGTGGGCTTCTTGATCTCGCTGCTCTCGGACAAGGCCTTGGCCTGGGCCAGCCCTTTATGGGAGAACAACAATCCGGTGGTTGCCGAGTTTTCCGGTTTTGTTGCTTCTCTTCGGAAGGTATTCGATGTGCCGGCTCGTGCTGCCTCTGCTGCGAAGCTCCTTATGTCCATCAGACAGGGTTCACGATCCGTAGCTGAATACGCCATTGAGTTTCGTACCCTGGCAGCAGAGGTGGGCTGGAATAATGAGGCTCTGGTCGCTGCTTTCTCTCATGGTCTCTCGGATGCCTTGAAGGATGAGGTTGCAGCTAAGGACCTACCAGTTGAGCTCGAGTCTCTTATTTCTTTCCTGATTTTGATTGACACCAGACTCAGGGAGAGACCTTCCTTTAAGGAGAACCTGCGGAGGTCTTCTAACAGATTGGTGCCTACGTTTGCTGTCCCACCCGTGCCTCCCTCTCCTCCCACGCCTTCTGGGGATGACTTGTCTGGGGGTGAACCCATGCAGCTGGGGTTTGCTCGCCTGTCCGAGGGGGAGAGGGCACTCCGGAGGCGCGAGGGCCGATGCATGTACTGTGGTCTCGGTGGGCATTTTCGGTTGGCATGTCCGAACCGTCCGGGAAACGCTCGTACCCTGAGATCCTGTCGGGGGCAGATCTTGGGTGGAGTCTCCTCGTCCCCGGTTTCCCGTGTTGACAAACCACTGATCACTGTTGTCCTCTCCTGGGTCGGGGGCTCGGTGACGACCCAGGCGTTGGTGGACTCTGGTGCTGGTGGTTTGTTCATTGATAGTGTGTTCGCTGCCGCCAATTCCATTCCTCTGCAGGCTCGAGGTTCCCCACTGGCTCTTGAGGCGATAGACGGCAGACCCCTTCTGCCACCACACGTGACTCATGAGACCCTTCCAGTGGGGATAGCCATTGGTGCCGTTCACAGAGAGTCGGTCTGCCTCCAGGTTATTTCGTCTCCACACTACTCGGTGGTCTTGGGGTACCCCTGGCTCCAGAAGCATAATCCGACTTTCGATTGGAGATCGGTCGAGATCCTCTCGTGGTCACCGCAGTGTGGGGCTAGTTGCATCCATGGGCCTGTCAAGTTGCTGTGTACTTCCTCGGACTCTCTGTTGCCTCCTGAATACGAGGAGTACCGGGATGTATTCGATAAGGTGCGCGCGGTTGCCCTACCTCCGCACCGCCCATACGATTGTGCCATAGAGTTACAATCTGGTGCCGTTCCTCCTCGTGGCAAAGTCTATCCACTGTCGGTAGCGGAGAATGAGGCCATGGAGGAGTACGTGAGGGAGGCGCTTTCACGCGGACACATTCGCAAATCTTCGTCCCCGGCAGGGGCTGGATTTTTCTTTGTGAAAAAGAAGGGCGGTGAGTTGAGGCCTTGCATCGATTACAGGGGTCTCAATCGCATCACGATCAAGAACGCTTACCCGATACCCTTGATTTCCGAGCTGTTCGATCGCCTTAAAGGGGCCACGGTCTTTACCAAACTCGACCTGAGGGCGGCATATAACCTGGTAAGGATCAAGGCGGGCGATGAGTGGAAGACCGCGTTTAACACCAGGACCGGTCATTACGAATCCTTGGTTATGCCCTTTGGGTTGTGCAATGCGCCCGCAGTCTTTCAGGAATTCATCAACGATGTTTTCCGTGACCTGTTGCAGCAGTGTGTGGTAGTCTATTTGGATGACATCTTGGTATATTCTGAATCCATGGAGGCCCACATTCTGGATGTCAGACGAGTGTTGCAACGGTTACGAGAGAACAAGCTGTTCGGTAAGCTTGAGAAATGCGAATTTCACCGATCCCAGGTAACCTTCTTAGGTTACATCATTTCCGCTGAGGGGTTCTCCATGGATCCTGAGAAGGTTTCGGCTGTCTTACAGTGGCCCCAGCCCAGTGGTCTTCGTTCCCTGCAGCGCTTTTTGGGCTTCGCCAATTATTATCGGAAGTTCATCAGGGACTTTTCCATGCTGGCCAAGCCTCTCACGGATCTGACCAGGAAGGGCAGTAATTCCCAGGTCTGGCCGCTCGAGGCCATCCGAGCTTTTGAGGCCCTAAAGTCCGCCTTTGTGTCGGCTCCGATTCTGTCGCATCCCAACCCTGGGTTGCCCTTTGTCCTCGAGGTGGACGCGTCTGAGACGGGAGTAGGCGCCCTTCTGTCTCAGCGTAGAACACCAGAGGGTCCTCTGCTTCCTTGTGGGTTTTACTCCCGGAAACTGTCTTCCGCGGAGTGCAACTATCAGATTGGTGACAGGGAGTTATTGGCCATCGTGCAGGCCCTTAAAGAATGGAGGCACTTGCTCGAGGGTTCGGTGGTTCCGGTTCTCATCCTGACGGACCACAAGAATCTGACCTACCTTTCTGAGGCCAAGAGATTGACACCACGTCAGGCCAGATGGGCTCTGTTCTTGTCACGTTTTAATTACGTGGTCTCCTACCTACCCGGTTCCAAGAACATCAGGGCGGATGCCTTATCACGGCAGTACTCCGAGCTGTCCAGGGAGGAGTCGATTCCGACTTCGGTCATACCTCCGAATCAGATCCTGGCCGCCATTCGCACCAGCCTGACCTCTCCCCTGGGTGAGCAGATTTTGGCGGCTCAATCTGGTGCTCCCTCTGGGAGACCCAACGGCAGATGTTTTGTGCCTGAGGAGTTGCGCACTCGGTTGTTGCGAACCTACCATAACTCCAAGACCGCGGGGCATCCTGGAAAGAATCAGCTGTCCTGGGCTGTTTCACGTCTGTTCTGGTGGCCTTCCCTACGTTCCGACATCGCCGCATATGTAGCGGCATGCTCCGTTTGTGCCCAGAGTAAGTCCCCTCGGCACCTTCCGTTGGGCCTTCTGCAACCCATAGCCACCGGGGAGCGCCCATGGTCACACCTGGGGATGGATTTCATTGTGGACCTCCCTGCATCCCGAGGCCATACGGTCATTCTCATGATTGTGGATCGGTTTTCCAAAATGTGCCACTGTGTTCCTCTCAAGAAGTTACCCTCTGCACAAGAGTTGGCCACGATTTTTGCCAGGGAGGTCTTCCGGTTGCACGGTTTGCCTAAGGAGATTGTGTCGGATCGGGGGAGTCAGTTTGTGTCCAGGTTCTGGCGCGCCTTTTGCTCCCAGTTGGGGATTCATCTCTCCTTCTCCTCGGCCTACCACCCTCAGTCCAATGGGGCCGCAGAACGATCCAATCAGGCCTTGGAGCAATTCCTTCGTTGCTATGTCTCCGATCACCAAGACAATTGGGTTGACCTCCTGCCTTGGGCTGAGTTTGCCAGGAACACGGCGGTGAACTCTTCCTCTGGGACGTCTCCCTTCATGGCCAATTATGGGTTCCAACCTGCCGTGTTACCGGAAGTATTCTCTCCCCAGGATATTCCGGCTGTGGAGGATCACCTTTCCGTCCTACGTGCTTCTTGGGTACAGATCCAGAAGTCCCTTGAGGTCTCTGCGCAGCGCCAGAGATTCCAGGCTGATCGCAGACGAGCGCCTGCTCCTTCCTACCAGGTCGGAGACCGTGTATGGTTGTCCACCCGCAACCTCAACCTTCGAGTGCCCACTCCCAAGCTGGCGCCTCGCTTTGTTGGTCCCTTCCGAGTGCTTCGCAGGGTAAACCCGGTAGCCTATGCCCTTGCGCTTCCTCCTGGCATGCGGATCTCCAACGTGTTTCATGTCTCCCTGTTGAAGCCACTGGTGTGTAATCGTTTCACTTCCTCGGTTCCTCGGCCTCGTCCGGTCCAAGTGGGCAATCGTGAGGAATATGAGGTGAGCAATATCCTGGACTCACGCCTGGTCCGCGGTCGGTTGCAGTTTTTGGTCCATTGGCGTGGTTATGGTCCAGAGGAGCGTTCCTGGGTTCCCTCCGCAGATGTTCATGCTCCTGCCTTGCTCCGAGCCTTCCACGCACGCTTCCCTCAGAAACCGTTTTGTGCTCCGCGGAGGAGGGGCCCTTGAGGGGGAGGTACTGTCATGGTCTTACCTGCTTGCTGCTCTCCTTCGTTTGACATGTGCTGGCGGCCATCTTGGGTCCTGGGTTTCTTGTAGCCTTCCACCCTGCGGCTCCTCCTTCCCCTGGGAGGAGCTGGATGCCTAGCTCATATATATAGGAGGTCTGTGGCTTCAGTTCCTTGCTTGGTCCTCTTGTGTTCACATGCTTCTAAGACTGCTGCTGCTTCTGGTTCCTGATCCTGGCTTCGTCTGACTACCCTGCTGGTTCCTGATCCTGGCTTCGTCTGACTACCCTGCTGGTTCCTGATCCTGGCTTCGTCTGACTACCCTGCTGGTTCCTGATCCTGGCTTCGTCTGACTACCCTGCTGGTTCCTGATCCTGGCTTCGTCTGACTACCCTTCTGGTTCCTGACCTCTGGCTTCGCAAAGACTCTGCTCGGTTTCACCATCCGTTTGGACTTTTGCTTTACAGCTTTATTTTCAATAAAGCCTTCTTATTTTCACTTATCTCTTGTTGTACGTCTGGTTCATGGTTCCGTGACACTAATAACATGAATCCTAAACTGGCCTTATTAAACCTGCTTGTGGCTCTATTAGCCCAAAAAACAGGTTTTTATAACCTGACAATCACCTACCTAATATGCCTAAGGGGACGTCCGTTAATACAGGGTGCCCGGCCGTCTGGTGCCCAGCGCCTCCTTCCTAGTCTTAATCGCCCCCCTCCCTGTCTACCGTGCTGCCTTCCTCACCTCAGCGCCGCCTCCTTAATCCTCCCGTCCCTCTGCCAGATCCGGCGCCTGCGCACTAGGCTCAGCCTGATGCGCTGCGGACTCCTGGCAGCGGCTTCGTTGAGCAAAGTGAGCATGTGTATCAGGCCGGGCGCATGCGCACTTTGCTCAACGAGGCCGCTGCCAGGAGTCCGCGGCGCATCAGGCTGAGCCTAGTGCGCAGGCGCCGGATCTGGTAGAGGGACGGGTGGATTGCGGAGGCGGCGCTGAAGTGACGAAGGCGGCACTGTAGACAAGGAGGGCGGCGATTATGACTGGGAAGGCGGCGCTGGGCCCCAGACGGCAATGGGTGCGGCCAGGCACCCGGTATTAACGGAAAACCCCTTGGGCACCTTAGGTAGGTGATTGACAGGTTATAAAAACCAGTTTTTTGGGCTAATAGAGCCACAAGCAGGTTTAATATGGCCAGTTTAGTATTTATGTTATTAGTACGGACATGGGCATATGTTTAGCTTATAGGGCTAAAATCTCATGACAGAATCCCTTTAATGTTGATAAGTGCAAGATAATGCACCTGGGGTATAAAAACCCAAGAGTAGAATATAAAATCGGTGATACAGTCCTAACCCCAGTATCTGAGGAAAGGAATTTTGGGGTCATTATTTCAGAACAAATATTGAAGAGGGACGTTAAAAGGGCAAAAATAATAAAAGGTTTATTAGTGCTACAGGGATGGGGGTGAATGCCTACATTAATCATGAGACATAGTAACAAATCCGTCTAACCAGCTAGTACAACCAAAATATTGTTATTCAGGAACCAACCAGACCAGGGTTAATTGGAGGATCACTGTATAGTAGTTAGCGGATAGACGGACTAATATGTTAAAAAATATATATAAATCCACTGCATAGAAACCATTTGTGGTCTATTGAGATTCATGGGGAATGTCACTCAGTGGTAACCTATGCAGACGGACTATGGACAAAATGGTATGGTCACTGAGTTGGTCAAAGTGTGGATGACCTATATAACCATCAGGACCCTACCACATACAGCGCACATCTACCACTAACCAGAGACAGTGGTATCGCTGGGCAGTAAGGGATAGTATGAGGAGCAGTAGTATGTAATACCGTGCCTCCCAATACCTATCTCCGATGTGGAAGTGTATAATCACAGGTGAGAGGCTATTGCTGCCAAAGCGCATGCAGCAAACCGCCCACCCGTGCGAACTGAGCTACGGCTCGGAGCTGTTGCCGTCGGAGTATATGCAGCAAACAACCCGCCCGTATGTGTTGAACTACGGCTCAACGCGTTTCCATGCACTTCATCAGTGCATTTCTTCAGGAGCCAGCGTATCTATAACACATTCGCCTGCCTGAGCCGATACCCTAGTGTGGGAAACGGCGAATAATATGAGGCTAATTATAGAGTGCCGCCGAGTCCTAGTGTAGATCTCGGTGCACTGTTTTTAACAAACAAAGTCTCGGCATTGTAATGGCCGCAGAGCGGCCACGCCAACACCGTGATTTAAAGGGGCAGTATCCCGCCCCCTGGACACACCTCCTGCCGGCAGCCAATCCACCGCAAGGGTATGCATGATGGGCTGGTTGACTGACAACAACGGAGGAATAAGGATGTGTCCAGGGGGTCAGCGCACAAGCGCTGCAAGGTAAAAATATAAACGGGAAGATCAACGGCGACTTTATATATATGACGAGGTGGCAATGTATAATTTGCAAAACGGTGATCACAAAATAATCAGTAAATAGGTACAGCACTATTAAGAGGGTAGATGTATAAAACAAATAGCCACATATGACCTGAGGTGACATATATGTATTGGACAATTAGCCCTATAAGATTGCATATATCACTCATCAAGTTCAAAATGAATAAATATGCATATATACTTGTCCCAAAAAATAGCGGATTACAACTCCACTGGTACAGTATGTCCACAGTGAATAAATAAGTAAAATAGTACAACATCCACTATAACTAATACAAATCACAATGACTATTTGTGAAAAAGGTCTAAACAGGAGTAACCATAGCATACTATTCACAGGAGGACAAAGAATGATCACAGTAAACCACAATGGAGCCCAGAACTATTATAAAAATGGGACAAAGGAAATTGCATCATTTAACCCATTGGGTTTAGTGGTCCCCAGTCTAAAGATCCATTGAGCCTCCTTTTGTAGGAGGATACGATCTAAATCTCCTCCTCGCGGAGTTCTCTTGACCATATCAATGCCCTGAAATTTAATGACTGAAGCCTGGCCACTGTGGAACTCATCCACATGACGAGCGATAGGAGTATCTTGAGAGTTGTTAATATCTGATACGTGTTCCCCAATCCGCCGTCTAAGCTCGCGTATCGTTTTACCGACATATTTTACGCCACATCTGCAAGTCATTAAATAGACCACACCGGTGGATTTACAATTCACAAAGGGTCTAATGAAATATGTTCTGTCAGAGGTAGAGCCGGTGAATGATTTGTTTTTATTGATGTAAACACAGAACTTGCAATTTCCACATGGGAAAGTACCTGACTGATTTCAGAAAGGCTGCGGGTGACCTTCGTGACAGATTTCGATCTCGAGGATATCCGCTCTACTTACTCAAACAGGCCTATCAACATTCTTTGAGCCTCAATAGGGATTCGCTATTATCCCCAAAACAAAAACTGCAAGGGGGTGATGATGTGCGGATCATTGGAACGTTTGATGGTGCACATGACCAAGTACGTCATGTATTAACGGAATACTGGGATATTCTTAGATCTGACTCAGATATAGGCCATCTTATTCCTGAGAAACCAGCAATTACTTTCCGCCGGAGTCAGAACTTGCGGGATATCTTGGTTCATAGTTTGTACCAGAGTCCCAGACAACATACCTGGTTACATAAATCCATCTCAGGTACTTTCCCATGTGGAAATTGCAAGTTCTGTGTTTACATCAATAAAAACAAATCATTCACCGGCTCTACCTCTGACAGAACATATTTCATTAGACCCTTTGTGAATTGTAAATCCACCGGTGTGGTCTATTTAATGACTTGCAGATGTGGCGTAAAATATGTCGGTAAAACGATACGCGAGCTTAGACGGCGGATTGGGGAACACGTATCAGATATTAACAACTCTCAAGATACTCCTATCGCTCGTCATGTGGATGAGTTCCACAGTGGCCAGGCTTCAGTCATTAAATTTCAGGGCATTGATATGGTCAAGAGAACTCCGCGAGGAGGAGATTTAGATCGTATCCTCCTACAAAAGGAGGCTCAATGGATCTTTAGACTGGGGACCACTAAACCCAATGGGTTAAATGATGCAATTTCCTTTGTCCCATTTTTATAATAGTTCTGGGCTCCATTGTGGTTTACTGTGATCATTCTTTGTCCTCCTGTGAATAGTATGCTATGGTTACTCCTGTTTAGACCTTTTTCACAAATAGTCATTGTGATTTGTATTAGTTATAGTGGATGTTGTACTATTTTACTTATTTATTCACTGTGGACATACTGTACCAGTGGAGTTGTAATCCGCTATTTTTTGGGACAAGTATATATGCATATTTATTCATTTTGAACTTGATGAGTGATATATGCAATCTTATAGGGCTAATTGTCCAATACATATATGTCACCTCAGGTCATATGTGGCTATTTGTTTTATACATCTACCCTCTTAATAGTGCTGTACCTATTTACTGATTATTTTGTGATCACCGTTTTGCAAATTATACATTGCCACCTCGTCATATATATAAAGTCGCCGTTGATCTTCCCGTTTATATTTTTACCTTGCAGCGCTTGTGCGCTGACCCCCTGGACACATCCTTATTCCTCCGTTGTTGTCAGTCAACCAGCCCATCATGCATACCCTTGCGGTGGATTGGCTGCCGGCAGGAGGTGTGTCCAGGGGGCGGGATACTGCCCCTTTAAATCACGGTGTTGGCGTGGCCGCTCTGCGGCCATTACAATGCCGAGACTTTGTTTGTTAAAAACAGTGCACCGAGATCTACACTAGGACTCGGCGGCACTCTATAATTAGCCTCATATTATTCGCCGTTTCCCACACTAGGGTATCGGCTCAGGCAGGCGAATGTGTTATAGATACGCTGGCTCCTGAAGAAATGCACTGATGAAGTGCATGGAAACGCGTTGAGCCGTAGTTCAACACATACGGGCGGGTTGTTTGCTGCATATACTCCGACGGCAACAGCTCCGAGCCGTAGCTCAGTTCGCACGGGTGGGCGGTTTGCTGCATGCGCTTTGGCAGCAATAGCCTCTCACCTGTGATTATACACTTCCACATCGGAGATAGGTATTGGGAGGCACGGTATTACATACTACTGCTCCTCATACTATCCCTTACTGCCCAGCGATACCACTGTCTCTGGTTAGTGGTAGATGTGCGCTGTATGTGGTAGGGTCCTGATGGTTATATAGGTCATCCACACTTTGACCAACTCAGTGACCATACCATTTTGTCCATAGTCCGTCTGCATAGGTTACCACTGAGTGACATTCCCCATGAATCTCAATAGACCACAAATGGTTTCTATGCAGTGGATTTATATATATTTTTTAACATATTAGTCCGTCTATCCGCTAACTACTATACAGTGATCCTCCAATTAACCCTGGTCTGGTTGGTTCCTGAATAACAATATTTTGGTTGTACTAGCTGGTTAGACGGATTTGTTACTATGTCTCATGATTAATGTAGGCATTCACCCCCATCCCTGTAGCACTAATAAACCTTTTATTATTTTTGCCCTTTTAACGTCCCTCTTCAATATTTGTTCTGTTTGATTACTAGGGACGTATACTTTCATACATAGTTTTATCATTATTTCAGAAGACTTAAAGGTGGGCAGACAATGTCATAGAGCAGCAGGAAATGCTAGCAGAATGCATGGGTGTATAGGGAGAGGCATTACTAGTAGAAAGAGGGAGGTGCTCATGCCGCTCTGCAGAGCACTCGTGAGACCTCATTTGGAGTATTGTGCGCAGTACTGGAGACCATATCTCCAGAAGGATATTGATACTTTGGAGAGAGTTCAGAGAAGAGCTACTAAACTAGTACATGGATTGCAGGATAAAACTTACCAGGAAAGATTAAAGGACCTTAACATGTATAGCTTGGAAGAAAGACGAGACAGAGGGGATATGATAGAAACTTTTAAATACATAAAGGGAATCAACAAGGTAAAAGAGGAGAGAATATTTAAAAGAAGAAAAACTGCTACAAGGATACATAGTTTTAAATTAGAGGGGCAAAGGTTTAAAAGTAATATCAGGAAGTATTACTTTACTGAGAGAGTAGTGAATGCATGGAATAGCCTTCCTGCAGAAGTGGTAGCTGCAAATACAGTGAAGGAGTTTAAGCATGCATAGGATAGGCATAAGGCCATCCTTCATATAAGATAGGGCCAGGGGCTATTCATAGTATTCAGTATATTGGGCAGACTAGATGGGCCAAATGGTTCTTATCTGCCGATACATTCTATGTTTCTATGTATATATTATATTTTTTTTTTTTTATTCAAAATGTGCCCAGGAGGCTAATCCATTTATTTTATTAACCTTTTCCCCATAACAGTGACATCCACAGTACCCCACCCCTTTAAATGTTACCTCCACAGTGCCCTGCGCATCTTAACAATACCCTCCACAACATCTGCCCCTTTAACAGTTAACTCCACTGCACTACACCCCTTTAACAGTAACCTCCACAGCACCCCACCCCTTTAGCCGTGACCTCCACAGCACCCTTAACCCTTAACAGTGAGCTCCACAGCACCCTGCCCCCTTAACAGTGACCTCCACAGTACCCTGCCCCTTTACAGTTACGTCAACAGTGCGCTGCCCCTTAACAGTGATCTCCACAGCACCATGCCCCCTTAACAGTGACCTCCAAAGCACCCCGCCACCTTAGTAACCTTTACAGCACGCCAACACCCTTAACAGTGGCCTCCTCAGCATCCCGCCCCCTTAACAGTGACCTTCACAGCGTCCCATCCCCCTTAACAATTACCTCAACAGTGACCTCCACAGCAACCTGCCTCCTTAACAGTGACCTCAACAGTGCCCTGCCCCCTTAACTGTGACCTTCACAGTGCCAGCACCTAAACACTGACCTCCATAGTTCCCAGCCCCCTTAACAATTACCTCCACAGCGGACTGTCCTCTTAACAGTGACCTATAAGGCTAGGTTCACACCTGATTGTTTTACAGCACGTTCCTACGCACTGTAAAACGCTCAACAGGCAAGAACCAATGATTCCCTATGGGAATGGTTCTCACCTGAGCGTTTTGCAGCGCGTACGAACGCGCTGTAGAACGCCCTACGCCCCAAGAAGTACAGGAGCTTCTTTGGGGCGTATTGTCGCGTGTAACACCTCTGTTTTTCATTGTACGCCTCTGTGGTCAATAGCAAGAACGCGCGTACGATGCGCGTTTCCAAAATACAAAAACGCCCCAAAATACGCCTCAAAAACGCTTGATAAAAACGCTTGTAAACAGCGCTTATCAAATACGCTCAGGTGTGAACCCAGCCTAACAGTGAATAAAATGGCTGAGTTGCTAAGGAAATCTGGTGTAAAACTATGTGTATGGCAAGACTTAAGGACCTGCAAGCTTCTATTGGCTAATAAGGGTCATGTGTCCGTGTGTATGGAAGTTACGATATGGCTAATAAGGGTCATGTGTCCGTGTGTATGGAAGTTACGATATGGGTGAAGGACCCTGTGAACTTCTATTGGCTAATAAGGGTCATGTGATTATGTGTATAGCATGTAGGATACATACCTCCCAACTTTTGAAAAGAGGGAAAAGGGAGACTATGTGTGGAGCTGCAGCAATTTTTTTCTGCACTAAGCCAAGCCTCTAACTCTGCCTAAAACATAACTAAATACCTAATCTCACCTAGTCTAAATCCCCCCACAGAGTAATTATTCCCCCTTCATGCCAGCACACAGTATTTATACCCACATTGTGCCCCCTTCACAGATTATGCCGAGATATGTGCCCCCTCACAGTAATATGCCCAGTTATGTGCACTGATATATGCCCAGGATTGTGACCCCTCACAGTAATGATGCCCAGATATGTGCCCCCTCACAGTAATGATGCCCAGATATGTGCCCCCTCACAGTAACAATGCTCAGATATGCGCCCCCTCACAGTAATATGCCTAGGATTGTGCCCCCTCACAGTAATATGCCCAGGATTGTGTCCCCTCACAGTAATATGCCCAGGATTGTGCCCCCTCACAGTAATATGCCCAGGATTGTGCCCCCTCACAGTAATATGCCCAGGATTGTGCCCCCTCACAGTAATATGCCCAGGATTGTGCCCCCTTCACAGAAAGTAAAAAGATAGATAAATAAATTCCACATACTCACCTCGTTCCCCAGCGGCAGCAAGATACACTTCGGCTGCTCTGGTCTGTGTAGGAGGAGGAGCAGAGGCTTCATCATTACAGGCAACTGTCTTTGCTGAAGTAGAGACAGCTGACTAAGAGTGGGATATTACTCCCCCATACCAGGACCGTGGGACAGTCACTGAAATCCGGGACTGTCCAGCCGGATCCGGGATGGTTGGGAGGTATGAGGCTATGAGTGAAGAACCTGCGAGCTTCTATTGGCTAATACATTTTTGGGGAATATCTCAGCAATGGTACGTCCTAGAGAGCAAAGATCTTCACGAAAATCTTTTCAGACACCTGATGTACCTATATGCCAAATTTGGTGTCCAACAGTTCAGGTGTCTGGATGCCTATAGAGGACAATTATATATATATATATATTGTGATAATGTGTCTTGCAAGCTCACCTTTCCAGGGGTGAAAGGTAGGGGAATAGTCAGTCTATTACGCACAAGGAGGACTCAGGAGACAGAAGTGCGTTTAAACTGATGTCCTACCAGTTTTATTTCCACAGGTTGCATAAAACAAAATCATGAAAACCACACCTAGCCTTGTCCAGGCGCTAACTAAACATTAGGTCCCTCTCTAGGACGTGGCTGAACAGCAACCTGTGATACTTGCGGTTTCCTTGCATAGGACCTTCAGTGTCTCTCAGAGAGATGTGGCTTCTCCCTCTCCCAAGGCCAAGAGACCAAGTGAACTGGGGAGCCTGGTTAACTAGCACCTTGCCAGGTGCTCCTCATCAGGACCCAGGCTAGAGGTTTTAACCCTTTCCTAAATAGCTTTCCTCAGCATATGTTAGGAACCTGGGAGACACGTATACACCCTCAATTACTTCACCCTGTGAAATACATATATATATATATATATTATATATTACTCTTGTTTTGGGTCAGCGATGAATAACATAAAAATGTCTGAATGGTGTGGTCCTGGACTGATTCTCTGGTTATAATGACAATAAAGTGATAACACTAATACCTTAAGGACCCAGGACGAGCATCGTCCTAAATGGCCAGTACTTTGCGCCCCAAGACGAGCATTCTTGTCCTGTGGTCCTTCCTCCACCCAATGTGCGGTCCAGCAATAAGCAGCACGGATCCGGCTGTTACTGACAGACAGATCCCTGCTGCATCCACCAGCATCGGTGATAATACAGATGCCGGTGGATTAACCCCTAATATGCCGTGGTCAGCACTGACCGTGGCATATGGGAGGTTTGCGCTCCCTCTCCTTAGCCATCCGGTCCACACACTGCGGTGGCGGAGACCCGATGGCTGCCATGGCAGCCCCAAGCCATTCCAAGGCCTTGGGGCCCGGCATGTACGAAGGCCTATGAGGCCCAGCCTCCAGGCTGGGTCTCATAGGCAAACTATCAGTGTATTACACTGTGTAATACACTGATATAGCAATGCAGTACAATACAGATGTATTGTGCTGCATTGAAACAGGGATCAGACCCTGTAATGTTGAAGTCCCATTGTGGGACAAAAATAAAAAATAATAAAAGTGAAAAAAATAGTTTTTAACAAAAATAATTTAAGTTTCAATAAAAAAAAAGCCCCTTTCCTATAAAAAGGGACAGAAAAAATTGTATAAACAGAAAAAATAAATAAAAGACATATTAGGTATCCCCGCGTGTGTAACAACCTGCTCTATAAAAATATAATATGATCCACCCCGTCTGGTCAACACCGTAAAAATAAAATAAAAGAAATGTGCTAAAAAAAAGCCATTTTTTGTCACATTACATCACAAAAAGTGTAATACCAAGCGATCAAAAAGTTATTCGCACCCCAAAATCATACCAATCAAGCCGACATCTCATCCTGCAAAAAATGAGACCCTACCTAAGACAATCGCCCAAAAAAAAAAAAAAACTATGGCTCTCAGAATATGGAGACACTAAAACATGATTTTTTTTGTTTAAAAAATACTGTTATTGTTTAAAACTTAAATAAACAAAAAAAGTAGACATATTAGGTATATTGCCGCGTACATAATAACCTGCTCTATAAAAATACCACATGATCTAACCCCTCAGGTGAACATCGGAAAATAGATAAAATAGAAACGGTGTCAAAAAAGCCATTTTTTGTCACCTTACATCACAAAAAGTGTAATACAAAGCGATCAAAAAGTCATATGCACCCTAAAATAGTACCAATAAAACCGTCATCTCATACTGAAAAAAATGAGCCTCTACATAAGACAGTCTCCCAAAAAATAAAATAAACTATGGCTTTCAGAATATGGAGACACTAAAATATAATTTTTTCAAAAATGCTTTGTTATGCAAAACTGAAACAGACAACCAAAAAAAGTAATATTTGGTATTGTCGCGTCCCTAATAACCTGCTCTAAAAAAATACCACATGATCTAACCTGTCAGATGAACATTTTAAATAACAAAAAATAAAAGCGGTGCCAAAACAGCTATTGCCTTGCCTCACAAAAAGTGTAATATAAAGCAACCAAAAATCATATGTACCCTAAAATGGTACCAACAAAACTGCCATCTTATCCCCTAGTTTCCAAAATGGGGTCATTGTTTTGGAGTTTCTATTTTAGGGGTGCATCAGGGGGTCTTCAAATGTGACAACGCAACTTAAAATTATCCCAGTGAAATCTACCTTCCAAAAACGAAATGGCATTCCTTTCCTTCTGCGCCCTGCTGTGTGCCCGTACAGCAGTTTACAACCACATATGGGGTGTTTCTGTAAACTAAAGAATCAGGGTAATAAATATTGAGTTTTGTTTGGCTGTTAACCCTTGCTTGGTTACTGTAAAAATGGATTAAAATGGAAAATCTGCCAAAAAAGTGAAATTCTGAAATTTCATCTCCATTTTCCTTTAAATATTGTGGAACACCTAAAGGGTTAACAAAGTTTGTAAAATCAGTTTTGAATACTTTGAGGGGTGTAGTTTCTAAAATTGGACCATTTATGGGTGGTTTCTATTATGTAAGCCTCACAAAGTGACTTCAGACCTGAACTGGTCCTTAAAAAGTGGGTTTTGGAAATTTTCAGAAAAATTTCAAGATTTGCTTCTAAACTTCTAAGCCTTCTAACGTCCCAAAAAAAGAAAATGTCATTTGCAAAATGATCCAAACATGAAGTAGACATATGGTAAATGTAAAGTAATAACTATTTTAGGAGGTATCACTATCTGTTTTAAAAGCAGAGAAATTGAAATTTTGAAAATTGATAATTTTTCCAACTTTGTGGTAAATTTGGTATTTTTTAATAAATAAAAATGAAATATTTTTACTCAAATTTACCACTGTCATGAAGAACAATATGTGACGAGAAAACAATCTCAGAATGGCTTGGATAAGTAAAAGCGTTTTAAAGTTATCACCACATAAAGTGACATGTCAGATTTGCAAAAAATGGCCTGGTCCTTAAGATGAAAAATGGCCGTGTCCTTAAAGGGTTTCTGTCATCAGAAAAATCGTTATGTAGCTGGCTGACATTAGCGATGTGCTAATGTGAGTAGAACATAACAGTATGACTTATATCTCCCTGCCTGCCGCCATTCGCGCTAAATAATGACTTTTATAATATGCTAATGAGCCTCTTGGTGCTACTGGGGCGTTGCTGCAGCACCTAGAGGCTCGGTCTTCTCACCGTTTGGCACGTCCTTCACTCACAGCGCCTAATGCTAAAATGGACGGCGCAGCCGCGGGATTTGCGGGGCACGGAGGAGACCGAGGATGTCAATCACCTTTACAAGGGCGTGCCAAACAGTTAGAGGACGGAGCCTCTAGGTGCTGCAGCAACGCCGCACTAGCACCTAGAGGCTCATTTGCATATTGTAAAAGTCATTATTTAGGGTACTTTCACACTTGCGGCAGGACAGATCCGACAGGCTGTTCACCATGTCGGATCCGTCCTTCCGCTATTTCGCCGTGCCGCCGGACCGCCGCTCCGTCCCCATTGACTATAATGGGGACGGGGGCGGAGTTCCGGCGCAGCACGGCGAAAGGCCGCCGGACTAAAAGTCCTGCATGTCCGACTTTTTAGTCCGGCGGCTCTCGCCGTGCACCGCCGTGCTGTGCCGGAGCTCCGCCCCGTCCCCATTATAGTCAATGGGGACTGAGCGGCGGTCCGGCCGCACGGCAAAATAGCGGAAGGACGGATCCGACATGGTGAACAGCCTGTCGGATCCGTCCTGCCGCAAGTGTGAAAGTACCCTTAGCGCGAACGGCGGCAGGCAGGGTGATATAAGTCATACTGTTATGTTCTGCTCACATTAGCACATTGCTAATGTCAGCCAGCTACATAACGATTTTTCTGATGACAGAAACCCTTTAAGGGGTTAAAGGGGTTGCCCAGTATTAAAAAAAAACAACAGGATCTGAGTGGCTTCTACACACAGCCCTGATCTTGCAGCTCATCCTCATTCAATAAATGGAAATATACTGAAACACCACAGAAACCTCATGGTTATGTGATGTTTAAAAAAAAAAAAAAGTTAAGCTTTTTTTTCCCTCTAATCCAGGAGGGCAATCTCTTTCATTTTCACGATAGGCTGTCAAATTCATTTTTTGACCACTCTAGAGGGTAGCCTGTTGCGCTCATGCTGACATCTAGTGGCCAAAGTGAAAACTGCAATATTTTAGAACAGTCTACATTTTGAAAAAAAAAAAAAAACTTGCTTTATAATTATAGTTGGTTTCATTTAAGTAAGTATTTTGCTTCAGGGTCAGTTTCTATGAGGAGGTAAGTTCTAGACTTGACCGCGGCAAGTCAATGGATGTCGTATATCTGGACTTCTCCAAAGCATTTGACACTGTACCACATAAAAGGTTAGTATATAAAATGAGAATGCTCGGAGTGGGAGAAAACGTCTGTATGTGGGTAAGTAACTGGCTGAGTGATAGAAAACAGAGGGTGGTTATTAATGGTACACACTCAGATTGGGTCACTGTCACTAGTGGAGTACCTCAGGGGTCAGTATTGGGCCCTATTCTCTTCAATATATTTATTAATGATCTTGTAGAAGGCTTGCACAGTAACGTATCAATTTTCGCAGATGACACTAAACTGTGTAAAGTAATTTACACTGAAGAGGACAGTATACTACTACAGAGGGATCTGGATAGATTGGAGGTTTGGGCAGAGAAGTGGCAGATGAGGTTTAACACTGAGAAATGTAAAGTTATGCACATGGGAAGGAATAATGCAAGACACCCGTACATACTAAATAGTAAAACACTGGGTAAGGCCTCTTGCACAGGAACTTTTTTTTTTTCCGTTTACGTTCCGTTTTTTGTGTTCCGTATACGGAACCATTCATTTCAATGGATCTGTATGCCTTCCATTTCCGTTCAAAGATAGAATATGTCCTATTATTGTCCGCATAATGGACAAGGATAGTACTGTTCTATCAGGGGCCAGCTGTTCCGTTCCGCAAAAAACTGAATGCACACGGACTTAATCTGGATTTTTTGCGGATCCGTTTTTTGCGGACCGCAAAATACTTAAAAATCCATACGTTCGTGTGCAAGAGGCCTAACACTGACATGGAAAAGGACTTAGGAATTTTGGTGAACAGCAAACTAAGGCCTCTTGCACACAAACGTATTTTCTCTCCGTGTACTTTGGGTTTTTTTTGCGGACCGTATGCGGAACCATTTAATTTTATGGATCCGCAAAAAAAACGGAAGTTACTCCATGCGCATTCTGTTTCCGTATGTCCGTATTTCCGTTCCACAAAAAAAAAAACAGAACATGTCCTATTAGTGTCCGCATTAGGGACAAGGATAGTACTGTTCTATGAAGGGCCAGCTGTTCCATTCCGCAAAATACGGAATGCACATGGATGTCATCCATATTTTTGCAGATCGGTTTTTAGCGGACCACAAAATAAATACGGTAGTGTGCAAAAGGCCTAAGCTGTAGAAACCAGTGTCAGGCAGCTGCTGCCAAGGCCAATAAGATAATGGGGTGCAGTAAAAGGGGCATAGATGCCCGTGATGAGAACATAGTCCTACCACTTTACAAATCACTAGTCAGACCACACATAGAGTACTGTGCAGAGTTCTGGGCTCCTGTGAACAAGGCAGACATAGCAGAGCTGGAGAGGGTCCAGAGTAGGGCAACTAAAGTAATTACAGGAATGGGGGGACTACAGTACCCTGAAAGATTATCAAAATTAGGGTTATTCACTTTAGAAAAAAGACGACTGAGGGGAGATCTAATTACTATGTATAAATATATCAGGGGTCAGTACAGAGATCTATCCCATCATCTATTTATCCCCAGGACTGTGACTGTGACGAGGGGACATCCTCTGCGTTTGGAGGAAAGAAGGTTTGTACACAAACATAGAAAAGGATTCTTTACGGTAAGAGCAGTGAGACTATGGAACTATCTGCCTGAGGAGGTGGTGATGGATCATGTGATGAGCGCAGTGACGTCACCAAATGTCCTTTTGCTCCCAGGTCCTCAAAGAAGAAGAAAAAAGAGGAGCCGGACTGCACGAACAAGTGGATGAGGTGAGTTTAAGTTTAAAAATATATATTTTAACCCCTCCATGTTATAATAATAACCATGTTATAAGGGAAAATAATAAAATCTATATAACACCGATCCCAAGTCCGAACTTCTGTGAAGTCCAGGTTTGTGTACCAAACATGATGATTTTTCTCACGCGCGTGCAAAACGCATTAAAACGCTCGCGCAGAAAAATCGTGCATTTTCCCGCAACGCGCTCGCAATGCCCGTGTGAAAGAGGCCTTTTTACTGGCCGTTTTTTGCGTTCCGTATACGGTCCATATATGGAACCATTCATTTCAATGGTTCCGCAAAAAAAAACGGAATGTACTCCGTATGCATTCCGTTTCCGTATTTCCGTTCCGTTTTAACATAGAACATGTCCTATTATTGCCTGCAAATCACGTTCCTTGGCTCCATTCAAGTCAATGGGTCCGCAAAAAAAAACGGAACACATACGGAAATGCATCCGTATGTCTTCCGTTTCCGTTCCGTTTTTTGCTGAACCATCTATTGAAAATGTTATGCCCAGCCCAATTTTATCTATGTAATTACTGTATACTGTATATGCCATACGGAAAAACGGAAACACAACGGAAACAAAAAACGGAACAACGGATCCGTGAAAAACAGACCGCAAAACACTGAAAAAGCCATACGGTCGTGTGCAATAGGCCTTAAAGTGAGGAAAATTGGCTTCTACCTCACAGGGGTTTTTCGCCTTCCTCTGGATCAACTTGCAGGGTAACAGGCCGAACTGGATGGACGGATGTCTTTTTGCAGCTTTATAAACTTTGGAAAACATAATAAATTCTAAACAAAACATACAAGTGTGAATTAGGCCTCATGAACGTGACCGTATGTATTTTGTAGACTGCAAATTGCGAATCTGCAAAATAAAGATACCGTCTGTGTTGCATCTGCATTTTTTGCAGACCCATTGACTTCAACGGGTCAATGGCCTGCATTTTGCGGCCAAGTATAGGACATGTTCTACTTTTTTTCAGAACAGAACGGACATATGGATACGGTGCTACATAGTTGCCAACTGTCCCGAATTTGCCTGGACTGTCCCTGATTTTCAGAGACAGTCCTGGCAAATACGCGCTGTCCCAAGCCAAAAGTAGGCAGGGCTAACGCAAACCCCGCTTGCAAGTGGGTGTTCCCGGGCACGTTTGGAGCTGTTCTTATATGCCCCAATTTTACCAACTCAAAGTATGAAAGCAGACCCCGGTGAAGTCAGTGGGTATGCAAAATGTCATAATAAATGGATGGACAGAGCAGCATGAGAGCTGGTGCTTGCGCTGTATTTGACCCTTTGTCTGCCAGGCAGTTATTGTTTACAGATATAAAGTGTCACTATTGCTTCCCTAACCTGCATTAGATTACAAATGACTGGTAAATTATCAGCCCACAGGATCCAATGCACAATAGCTGCTGGCACAAAAAGGGTCTTTTGCGCACTTGGAGGACTGGCAGCAGGGGGAGCTGGAGAGTTTTCTGGCTGTGTCCCGCTACATAGGGCGCTATCACGGCTTTGAATCATGTGACGATCACATGACCTTGCGTCGCGTGGCAGTGACGTCATCAGGAGCTCTCTGCAGGTTCCCTGAATGCTTTTCGGCCATGTTTGATCCTGGCGGGATGACTTCTTGATAAATAAAGCTGCAGCGTACACGTCTATGTCTGGTCCCGCTGTGTTGCTGGTGCTTCTATATTAAACTGTTGAAGCTCGTGCAGGAGCAGGCAGGGTGTGAATGTAAGGCAGGCCGCAGACTATCTGTGTGCGCGCGTCTTCCTGGTCATATGATAGAGCAGTGTGGTGAGGAAGGAGCAGCGAGCATTACACGGGGCTCGGTGTTGGCATGGGTCGCTGCGTTCAGACCAAGCCGCAGCGGGCGGCAGCGGTACTGCTGTGGACGGGGCTGTTAGTGTGCGGCACCGCTGGAGAGCGGCAGTGGCCGGTGCCGTACAGGTACGTGAAGCCCTTCATCACCTTATGCCTCTGTTTTGGAGAACTTTTAACCCCTTAAAGAAAACCTGTTACTATGTTTGGGGGCACTAGTCCACCAGTATGCCCTGGTGCAGCTCAGGCCCCTTATTGTTAGTGTCTGTTCACATGTCTGATGTTGATGCGGTTATAATCCGCTGGATATTCTATTATCCCAGTGGTTTCTGCTGTGGTTGTTCGCTTTGAGATGCCGCAGACCTGCTTGTGGCTGAGCGCCATTGGAATGGACACCCGCAGCCGCGTCTGTTCGGACAGCATGCCAAGAAGGTCACTGCGGTCCTGACTTTAAACCTCCGGCCCATGTACTGCAGTTCTGCCTCCACCTGAGAACAGTGCTAGGCAGACACCACACAACCGCCTACCTACCAAATTTTGCCGCAGTGCCCACCACAATTTTCCATCCTCCAAAGTCCTTTAAAAATGTGATGTGAACGCGGCGTTATAGAGTTACTGCAAAATTCAGCGACAGGAGCATCTTTAGAAAGCTGGACCCCAGCTGCATAAGGACATGCTGATCATTTAGTGGCCCCGAACCAAGTGATTTCTTTTAAAGGGGTTGCTTGTCAAGGGTCGGACTGGGAACTTAAAGGGAAAAAAAACCTAAAAGTGGCCTCATGTTGTAGGAGAGTCCAAAGTGGCAGAAGGTTGGGCAACACAAGTCGGCGGGGCCAGCAGTGCCGCACGGTTGGCCAGGTGCTTAAGCATCAGATCATTATGTACCTGGACAGCGGCCGTGAGGAGGACTCTGGCGGCCCCCTGGGAAATTTCCCTGTAGGGTCTATGTCCTGTCCACACCTGCCACATGAGAACAGGGACCCATGCTCTCCATTCAGCTACTGCTGATGACCCCACAGAGCTGAATGGATCGGCAGCACCCATGCATGACCGCCACTCCATTAGAATGGGAAAGAGCGGGGGCTCAAACTTCCACTGGTCAGACACTTATCCCCTATCCAATTTCAGGCACACATCTGCTAGACAACCCCTTTAAGGATCCTGAGTTTTTTTTTATTATTCTGTTGACATTTCCATCTAAAGGCTTGTTTTTAACCTATTACCTTCAGGGTGAGGGCCTCTTCACTCCAAGGCCAGGACTCCTTGGCAATAAATAACTAACGCACTTGCGTCTCCTATATCCTAATGTGAGCACATGAAACAAAAGGTGTACGCATGATTTCATGTGATCACAATACATTTCGGAGCTCTGTTAACCCCTCCCGGACCCTTCCTTTTTTTTTTTTTTTGGTTTTTTATTCTCGACCTTCCCAGAGTCATAACTTATTTATTTTTCCATTCACATAGCCATATGAGGGCTTTTTTTTTTTTTTTTTGCGGGACATTTTTTTTTATGGCACCTTTAGTGGTTGTAGTGGAAAGCTGGAAAAAAATTTGGAAAAACTTTTTTTCTTTTTTTTTACATTTTTTATGTTCTTCGCCATATGTGATGAAGTCACAGTGTGATTTAAAATTTTGTACAGGTCTTTACAAAGAAGGCAGCATTCAACTCGTCTTCCGTCAGACGTATACTTCAGGACTCCAGAGTTTTGCTGACTGTAGGCAATTACCTATTAACTCCCATTGTAAAAGAATGCATACTGTAACATATACAAGCCTGACGGGGGCCAAAAGGACACTCTTGGCTTCTGTGAGGTAAGTGGAGCCCTATGGATATGTTTAAGGCTACTTTCACACTCGCGTTTTGTGCGGATCCGTCTGGTATCTGCACAGACGGATCCGCACGAATAATGCAAACGCTGGTATCCGTTAATAACAGATCCGTTCGCATTATTCATAAAAAAAAAGTCTAAGTAAAAACGTCTTGACTTACATTTATAGTCAATGGGGTACGGATCCGTTTTCAATTGCAGATTTTGTGTCAGTGAAAAACGGATCTGTCCCCATTGACTTACATTGTAAGGCTAGACGGATCCATTTGGCTCTGCATAGTCAGACGGTCACCAAAACGCTGCAAGCTGTGTTTTCGTGACCGCCTAAAAAAACGCAACGGAGACCAAACGCAGCCAAATTGATGCATTCTGAACTCATCCTTATCCATTCAGAATGCATTGGGGCTAAACTGATCCGTTTTGGGCCGCTTGTGAGAGCCCTGAAACGGATCTCACAAGCGGACCCAGAAACGCCAGTGTGAAAGTAGCCTAACGCGTATGCAGCAAATGTAGGGCTCAGACACAATGTGAACAGAGATGTAAAGCTGCATTGTTTATTACATGTACTTTTCTGTGCTTATTGCATGGGAGTTTGCGGTGTGTTCATGTGAGAATGCATCACAAGACATTGCATGTCATAAGTGGTCAAGAAAGCCTACCTTATGGGGAGGGGGTTCCTAGTATAGGACCCCACTTCTTCATATATCTGTATGCCCTGCAGTGTACATGCTGGGTAGAGCACCCTGAACTAGGGGTGGGCGATATGCGATATAAATTTAAGCCACGATATGGATTTTCGCCGGACCGCGATATGATCGCGCTCTCGGCGCGCACCATGTTCTCCTGAGCCGGCACAGTGGAGAAGGAGGGAGTCCCTCCCTCCCCACTGTGCGCGGCTGCTGCTGAACACCAATGAGGACAGAGGAGGAGGGGAGGGACTGTGGCCACTGCGCCACCAATGAATGTGCCGGCCATATCCCACAGGGTCCCCCTCCTCCCCCCCATCATTGGTGGCAGTGGGCAGTTCCGATCGGAGTCCCAGCAGTGTAATGCTGGGGCTCCGATCGGTTACCATGGCAGCCAGGAGTCACGCTACTGAAGTCCTGGCTGCCATGGTATGTTAGTGAGCAGCATTATACTCACGTGCGCCGTGGCCGCCGGTCGCTCCTTCTTCTGTCTGTGCGGCGCAGACCTATGAGAAGGAGCGACCGGCGGCCACGGCGCATGTGAGTATAATGCTGCTCACTAACATACCATGGCAGCCAGGACTTCAGTAGCGTGACTCCTGGCTGCCATGGTAACCGATCGGAGCCCCAGCATTACACTGGGGGGGAGGTTTGAGTTACCAGAGGGGGCTGATAAGAGGGAGAGGATGGTGGGGCACATGAGAGGTTGATCAGAGGCGGGGGGGGTGGAACATGAGAGGCTGGGGGGTGGATCAGAGGCTGGGGGGCACATGAGAGGCTGGCTGCCATGGTCAGCTCCCTGCTGTTGTGTGCACAAAGCACAGGGCAGCAGGGAGAGTGTGAAGTCCTATTTACCCTAATAGAGCTCTATTACGGTGAATATGACAAGGGCTCTAGCCCTTAAGTAGGCTAATAGTTATTAAATAAAAAGTAAAAAAAAAAAAGTTTAAACACCACCCCCCCCCCCCCCCAAATATAGAAAACAATATATTGTGATATATATCGCATATCGCACATGCTTAAAATTATCTCGCAGTATAGATTTTAGGCCATATCGCCCATCCCTACCCTGAACCACTTTGGTTGTGGAGTCCCAGCTGGCCCTATCTGTTGACATTTCAGAAGATGTGCTTCACCTGTCCAAACCATGCAACCAAAATACTTCATGACTAGTAAATTTGAGTCAAAATATTTCATTTTTATTTATAATAAAAATACCAAATTTTTTGAGAAAAATTAGCAAATCTCGATTTCTCTACTTTTAAAATGAATAGTAATACCTCCAGAAATAGTTATTACTTTACATTCCCCATATGTCTACTTCATGTTTGGATCATTTTTGAATTGACATTTTATTTTTTTTGGGGACGTTAGAACGCTTAGAAGTTTAGAAACAACCTTAAAATTTTTAAGGAAATTTGCAAAACCCGATTTTCTAAGTACCAGTTCAGTTATGAAGTCACTTTGTGGGGCTTACATATTAGAAACCACCCATAAATCGCCCCATTTTAGAAACTACACCCCTCAAGCTATTCAAAACTGAGTTTACAAATGCAAAGTTCTAAACTGACACTAACTGAAATTTATATATATACACTCGCCTAAAGAATTATTAGGAACACCTGTTCTATTTCTCATTAATGCAATTATCTAGTCAACCAATCACATGGCAGTTGCTTCAATGCATTTAGGGGGGTGGTCCTGGTCAAGACAATCTCCTGAACTCCAAACTGAATGTCAGAATGGGAAAGAAAGGTGATTTAAGCAATTTTGAGCGTGGCATGGTTGTTGGTGCCAGACGGGCTGGTCTGAGTATTTCACAATCTGCTCAGTTACTGGGATTTTCACGCACAACCATTTCTAGGGTTTACAAAGAATGGTGTGAAAAGGGAAAAACATCCAGTATGCGGCAGTCCTGTGGGCAAAAATGCCTTGTGGATGCTAGAGGCCAGAGGAGAATGGGACGACTGATTCAAGCTGATAGAAGAGCAACGTTGACTGAAATAACCACTCGTTACAACCGAGGTATGCAGCAAAGCATTTGTGAAGCCACAACACGCACAACCTTGAGGCGGATGGGCTACAACAGCAGAAGACCCCACCGGGTACCACTCATCTCCACTACAAATAGGAAAAAGAGGCTACAATTTGCACGAGCTCACCAAAATTGGACTGTTGAAGACTGGAAAAATGTTGCCTGGTCTGTTGAGTCTCGATTTCTGTTGATACATTCCAATGGTAGAGTCCGAATTTGGCGTAAACAGAATGAGAACATGTATCCATCCTCTGATGGCTACTTCCAGCAGGATAATGCACCATGTCACAAAGCTCGAATCATTTCAAATTGGTTTCTTGAACATGACAATGAGTTCACTGTACTAAAATGGCCCCCACAGTCACCAGATCTCAACCCAATAGAGCATCTTTGGGATGTGGTGGAACAGGAGCTTCGTGCCCTGGATGTGCATCCCTCAAATCTCCATCAACTGCAAGATGCTATCCTATCAATATGGGCCAACATTTCTAAAGAATGCTATCAGCACCTTGTTGAATCAATGCCACGTAGAATTAAGGCAGTTCTGAAGGCAAAAGGGGGTCCAACACTGTATTAGTATGGTGTTCCTAATAATTCTTTAGGTGAGTGTGTGTGTGTGTGTGTGTATATATGTGTGTGTGTATATATATATATATATATATATATCTATATATATATATATATATATATCAGGGCTTGACAAATTTCCTTGGAATCTAGGAGCCAGCTAAAAAAGTTAGGAGCCAGGCGGAGCCGCATCATAAAGCCCCTAGTAGGTGCCCCCCCCCCCACTTCTCCATAGAGCCCCCCCAATAATGCTGTATACCATGTTACATATACTGCCGCTCTATCCCCGGACCCTATTGACTATAATGGGGACGGGGGTGGAGCTGCGGCGCAGCATGGCAGTTCGCGGTAAGAGGCCGCCGGACTAAAAAGTTGGACATGCAGGACTTTTAGTCCGGCGGCCTTTCACCATGCACTGCCGTGCTGCGCCAGAGCTCTGCCCCTATTATAGTCAATGGGGACAGAGCTGCGGTCCGGCGAAACAGCGGAAGGACGGATCCGACAGGGTGAACAGCCTGCCGCATCCATCCTGCCGCAAGTGTGAAAGTAGCCTTAGTTCTATAGCTACTGAATGAGACAGAAGAAGGGATGCCTTTAACATATAGATCTCCTTGAGAAGCCAATTTGATCCTAAAGGGTTAATTCAAACTGTAATCTAAACTGTGTCCTGTCACTTCTCTCATCTCTCTGCTCCTGTCCCTAATCTTATCACTACTGCAAAAGCATCAGCGACAGCCTCAGTGTAACCTGTTCTAGAGTCTGACTGACGGTTCTTTTAACTCAAAGAATCGAATGAGTCACTAACTGAGTCGGATCTTTAGATTCTGTGACTCATTCGATTCTTTGTTACTTAGGGCTCTTTCACACCTGCGTTATTGTCTTCCGGCATAGAGTTCCGTCGTCGGGGCTCTATGCCGGAAGAATCCTGATCAGGATTATCCTAATGCATTCTGAATGGAGAGAAATCCGTTCAGGATGCATCAGGATGTCTTCAGTTCCGGTACGGAACGTTTGTTGGCCGGAGAAAATACCGCAGCATGCTGCGCTTTTTGCTCCGGCCAAAAATCCGGAACACTTGCCGCAAGGCCGGATCCGGAATTAATGCCCATTGGAAGGCATTGATCCGGATCCGGCCTTAAGCTAAACGTCGTTTCGGCGCATTGCCGGAGCCGACATTTAGCTTTTTCAGAGTGGTTACCATGGCTGCCGGGACGCTAAAGTCCTGACAGCCATGGTAAGTGTAGCGGGGAGCGGGGGAGCAGTGTACTTACCGTCCGTGCGGCTCCCCGGGCGCTCCAGAGTGACGTCAGGGCGCCCCAAGCGCATGGATCACGTGATCACATGGATCACGTCATCCATGCGCATGGGGCGCTCTGACGTCACTCTGGAGCGCCCCGGGAGCCGCACGGACTGTAAGTATACCGCTCCCCCGCTCCCCGCTCCTACTATGGCAACCAGGACTTTAATAGCGTCCTGGGTGCCATAGTAACACTGAAAGCATTTGGAAGACGGTTCCGTCTTCAAATGCTTTCAGTACACTTGCGTTTTTCCGGATCCGGAGTGTAATTCCGGCAAGTGGAGTACACGCCGGATCCGGACAACGCAAGTGTGAAAGAGGCCTTAGACTCCCTGTACTTGTGTCAGTGACTCAGAGCTGCTAGTGCTTGCCTTGCCTCAGCTCTGATTGGTTGGTGGGCGGGGAGGGGAGGGGCTGGCAGAAGCAGCTTCACTCTAGGATCAGATTACACTCCTCCCGAGCCCCTCCCCTCCCTGCTGCCAGCGTCTCTGCTATTGTGTGCTGTGACAGAGCTGTTTCACACGGTACTGCCTCCGGACAGAACGGCAGCTCCGCACCCATCGCCCCGGGCACCTTTGAAAACGGGCTGACAAATACCCAAGCGCCAGGACTAAATTCCTGGTCGACCTGGCGTCTGGGATTTGTCGAGCCCTGATATATATATATATATATATATATATATATATATATATATATATATATATATATATATATATATACACACACAAACACTACTGATTGTGCGTGCAAAAACTAGTATAAAAATTCACTACAGTGAACAATGGCTAATAATTAACTTATAATAAATATATATATATATTAGTACAGACCAAGAGTTTGGACACACCTTCTCATTCAAAGAGTTTTCTTTATTTTCATGACTATGAAGGCATCAAAACTATGAATTAACACATGTGGAATTATATACATAACAAACAAGTGTGAAACAACTGAAAATATGTCATATTCTAGGTTCTTCAAAGTAGCCACCTTTTGCTTTGATTACTGCTTTGCACACTCTTGGCATTCTCTTGATGAGCTTCAAGAGGTAGTCCCCTGAAATGGTTTTCACTTCACAGGTGTGCCCTGTCAGGTTTAATAAGTGGGGTTAGGACCATCAGTGGCGTTGAGGAGAAGTCAGGTGGATACACAGCTGATAGTCCTACTGAATAGACTGTTAGAATTTGTATTTGCAGCTAAGTAAAGAAAAACGAGTGGCCAGCATTACTTTAAGAAATGAAGGTCAGTCAGTCAGCCGAAAAATTGGGAAAACTTTGAAAGTAAGGGCTATTTGACCATGAAGGAGAGTGATGGGGTGCTGCGCCAGATGACCTGGCCTCCACAGTAACCGGACCTGAACCCAATCGAGATGGTTTGGGGTGAGCTGGACTGCAGAGTGAAGGCAAAAGGGCCAACAAGTGCTAAGCATCTCTGGGAACTCCTTCAAGACTGTTGGAAGACCATTTCAAGGGACTACCTCTTGAAGCTCATCAAGAGAATGCCAAGAGTCTGCAAAGCAGTAATCAAAGCAAAAGGTGGCTACTTTGAAGAACCTAGAATATGACATATTTTCAGTTGTTTCACACTTGTTTGTTATGTATATAATTCCACATGTGTTAATTCATAGTTTTGATGCCTTTTATAGTGTGTCCAAAGAAAACTCTTTAAATGAGAAGGTGTGTCCAAACTTTCGGTCTGTACTGTGTGTATGTATATATGTATGTATGTATATATACTCTTATATATTCTTTTTGAACACGGACGTGAAAAAAAAAAAAAAAAAGCGCAAAGAATAATCCCCAGGTGCTGATCAGACAGGTATGCACTGAACAGCACTTGCCGGTCACAGCTCACACGCAGAAAAAGTGGTACAGAGCTGGAAAATTGTAAAAAAAAAAAAAAAAAAAGCGCACGGACCAAATGGCGTCCATAAAAAAAGAACGGGGTGGGGGCGGCGGGAAGGGACAGGTATGGAGGGTCGTTTAGGGATCTGGAACAGCTGCAAATAAAAAAAATAAAATCAGTGCAGCAATTCCTTTTTTTCTTCTTCCTTCAGCAGGAAAATTTGAAATCCGTGTCAATGCACCACAAGTCCCAGCAAGCCAACAAGCAGCACAGAAAAGCACAGAACCTCTCTGCATGCAGTCACCAGCTAGAATGGCTGCATGCAGACAGGTTCAGGCCTTTCCTGTGCAGCTATAGCGCTGCCATTGGCTGGAGCGTTGTTCCAGCCAATCGCAGCGCTGGCAGGGGACGCCAAACATTGGTGTCCTCTGCCTCACATCGGAGGAAACAGGTGAAGACCGATTCAGCACCGGTCACCCCCACCCGCCCCGCAGCTCCATACTGCTCCGGTGCTGCGATGTGCCGGCCTTCATTGACTGGCCAATTGCAGCGCTTGGAGCTTCAGGGGGGTGGTGCTGCACCATCCTGCCTTTATCTGTCATGGATGCCTGCCGGTAAGAGCAGCAATGGTGCCCCGATTACCCCCTGCGATTCCCTCCCAGCACCCGGCGGACCTTGTGCCGTACATGTACGTCGCTGGTCCTTAAGTCACATCCAGCTGTGACGTACATGTACGGCAAGGGTCCTTAAGGGGTTAAAACCACTTGCTGTTTTGCTGCATGTCACACTACCACTATGAGTACTTGCAACCTTACTACTGTTTCAGTTTAACAATGATTATTGATTTTAGTCTTTTTTTTTTTTTCTTGCTCTCCAATGGTCCAATGGAAAATGAATGGCGCAGCCTTGTACATGCTTGGCTTGTCACTCCAGGAAACGGAAAGCAGGACCCTCATACTCTGGTTTGGTGGGGGTGCCAGTAGCTGGTCCGCCACTGATCAGTTAGTTATTCCCTGTCCTGTGGATAGGAGTCACTTTAACCTCTAAAGTATTATTTTAGTGTTAAGGCCCCAGGATTTTAGTTTTTTTTGTTGTTGCATACAGGCAGTTATATTTTTTTGTGGCACAGTTTGGAGGTACAGTACATGTCACTTGGTTAACTTTTATTAAAGGGTTATTCCAGTTATATAAATTTATAATAACTATTAGATCCGTTGGGTTCCTACCACCGGGACCCCCTCTTTTAGAAGAACGTTGAGTCCCCTGTAATGGACGGAGCGGCTTGTTGGAAATGTGTGCTGCTGCTCCAGGGGATTTCTGTTGGAGTACCAGAGCAAGCCCCCCAGCCATTACAGCAGTCAGTGTTGGGCTATAACTTTTCTTAGGAAAAACAGCTCAAATACAGCTTTGTCAACAGAAAAATAAAGTTATAGCTTTAGAAATTTCTCAGTGGAAGAATTACTTGGCTCTAAAGGCCTTAAATAGACCACTTCTTAAAGGGGTTTTCCAGGCTCCTGATATAGATGACCTATAGGATAGGTTATCAATATCTGATCAGTGGATGTCCGGCATCCTTCCCCCATTCATTTGTATCCTGCAGCCTCTGGTGCTGGGTTTAGCGCTTTGAATGGAGCTGGAAGTGGAGCTTCATTCAAAGTGTAGTGGCCATGCCAGGTTACTGCAGCTCATCTATCCTCTGGATAGATCATCAGCATCTGATTGGCGGGGGTCTGACACCCGGGACCCCTGCTGATCAGCTGTTTGAGAAGGCAGCGGCGCTGGCAGTAGCGCCGCGGTCTTCTCACTGTTTACCACTGGCCCAGTGACGTCACGACTAGTATCACTGGCCTGGGGGCGGCTAAGCTCCATTCAAGTGAACAGAACTTAGCCCTGCCCAGGCCAGTGATACTAGTTGTGACGTCACTGGGCCTGAGGGAACCGAGAGAAGGCCGCGGTGCGCCTGGAGCACCGCTGCCTTCTCAAACAGCTGATCGGCAGGGGTGTCGGACCCCCGCCGATCAGATGCTGATGATCTATCCAGAGGATAGATCATCATTTTAAAAGAACTGCTGAACCCCTTTAAAGAGGACCTTTCACCAAAAAATGCAATACAGTCTGAAAGCACCATGTTATAGAGCAGAAGGAGCAGATTGATGTATATTTTTGTGAGAAAAGATTCAGTAAAACCTGTAATTTCTACATTTACATCTCTGCTTTTTCTACCATCTGTTAACAGCGTCAGTGCAGGTGGGAGGAGCTATCAGTGATTGATAGCATTGGGTGTATTTAGTGTACATACAGAGACAGACACCTCCCTCCTGTACCGATAACACTTTACAGGACTGCAGATGTAAATGGATAAATTACAAGTTTTACTGAATCTTTTCCCACACATGCATTAATCTGCTCAGGTTCTCCTGCTCTAGAACATGGTGCTTTCAGATTGTATTGCATTTTTTGGTGACAGGTTCTCTTTAAAGGCAACCTGTCACATTGAATGTGGCTTCTGAACTGTAGGCAGCATGTTACAGAGCAAGAGGAGCTGAGCAGATTGATATATAGCAGGGATGGCCAGCCTGCGGCTCTCCAGCTGTTGTAAAACTATGATTTTTCCCCCCATGCCCTGCTGTAGGATGATAGCTGTAGGCAGTCTAGGCATGCTGGGACTCCCAGGCTATGAGCTGTGCGCTACGATTGGCCAGCGCTGCAGCAAGGGACAACCCTAATACAAAAACTCTGCCCCGTACAAAAGAGGGAGCTGCACACACCGGAGCCTATACCGGGCGAACCGAGCGGCGCCCAGACATACTAGTAAGTGCAGGGGGACCCCTGGGCGCCGCTCTGCCCACTGATATAGTTAGTTTTTAGTTTTTAAACTACTGAAAGGTCCTCTTTAAGGAATAATATACTCACTACTAGAATTTATTACAAACATTAGGAGTCACCTCAAAGTGACCAATGACGTATGTGAAGACTCTCAGTCTGAGGCCTTTTGTTTTAATGTGACTGTAAAGCTTCTTGTTATAGTATCCAGGGGGCGTTATCCTGTCCACTGTTTTTGAGAATGTACAGTTAGACTGTATGGAGTAGATTGCTTTTGTTTTTATTTCCAGGCGTTTTGACCATCGGCCAATGTCTGATCCATACTGTCAAGCCCAATACACGTTTTGCCCTACTGGGTATGCAGATGGATTTATTCCCCTTATGAAGAATGAAGATGTCATCGAGGTTTTCCGACTACAGGCACCTGTGTGGGAATTCAAATATGGCGATATGCTTGGACACTTTGTATGTATGATTTTATAGTGTTATTATTATTATTATCTATTTTAAAGTGCTATTAATTCCATGGTGCTATACATTAAAGGGGTTGTCTCAACTCAGACAATGGGGGCATATCGCTAGGATCCACCGCTGGGACCCGCCGCTATATCGGGAACAAAGCTCCACAAAGTGGTGGCTGGAGGACTCCGGTCCGGCCACCACCAAACGCTCTCCCCATTAAAAGGGAATGGAAGCGCACCGCGTATGACTGACCACTGCTCCCATTCATTTCTATTGGCGGCCACATAGAAAGTGAATGGAGGGCGGCTACGCATGCGCAGGCTCCTTTCTTGATATAGGTGCACGATTGAAAGAATCAAAATTACAGAAGCTTGTCATTTTCAAGTAATCTTGACATCATTACAACAAGTAGAGAACTAAAGCCACCTAACATGATAGAAAAAGGAAGGGGCGCCACCGTCTCCTAGGCGGGCTTAATCAGTTCGGTTTGCCAGCACATCAGAGAATGGGTTAGAGTGGCCAAATATTAATAGAGAGCGATGTATGACGCACGTTAGAAATAAAAGTGGGAGTTTGACCGGATGTGAGAGCTAAGAAACAGAGGGTGCAGGGCAGGAGTCATAGAGAAGTCCCCTGTGTCGGGACCAAGGTGACCATATACGAGAAAGAAAGCTAGGTGTGACCTTGATTCCCAGGAAGAAATTTCTTCAAATCTGGAGATCTGGTCCATCTCGTTTAGCCAATGTAGAGTTGAGGGAACATCTCTATGCAATGGGTTTAGAAGTCTAGCAGCTGCTAGCATGTGGTTAGAAAGCCGTATAGTTTTCCCATTTACATCTGAGGGCTACAGCAAGAGCAGAGCTATAGACTTTGCTGGTGGTCTTAAAGATCTATTGCCAAAAAGAATTGATTGTCTCGCAGTCCCACCAAATGTGTAGGAAAGGGCCCCTCATGCTCTAACATCGCCAGCAATTTGCATCTGCTGTGTCGTGTCGTACATTTGACTCAACTTAAGTGGTGTTAAATACCACATGGAGAGGATTTTGTAAGAGTTCTCTTGCATCTTCACACATCTAGAAATATGTTTGTGATTGCGTAAAAGTGATATAATTTGGGAGGGTGAGAATTTGGTTTGTAATTCTCTTTCCCACTCTCTGATGAAGTAAGGAATGGACGGGTTCTCTAAAGGGACGGAATGTTTGTTTATGGTAGAGATTAACTTGGATGGGGGTTTTGCTTGGACACATAGCCACTCGAACCAGGAAAGGGGTCATTGCTCTACACTTGAAAATTAGATAAAGGCGAATATCTTCACACGAGTATTTGTACTGTTTATCTTCTAAGAAGGAATGATTAATAGATCTGGTATTTAAGAAGCCAAAAGAAAGGTGCCCTCCCGGTCCAGCAGCTTGGCTGGATAGTTGTCTGCTTTCTTGAATGAGAGGTGGACTTTTCCTGACCTAAATTCAGCTGAGGAAAAACTCTGAGTGTTACTAATGGGGAGGGCAATTTGGAGCATAGATCAGTAATGTGATTGTGCTTCCAAACCTTCATTGTAGCGGTTGGAAGTGTCCCAAATGAAGATGGCTGCAATATATTAGGAGATTGTGTAAGTATTAGGTGTCTTAGGGGTATTTTGATTAGACCCTCTTCCAGATGAACCTAATCCTTGTGAGTGGGGCATCTGAAACCAGTCTATGATCCTGCTCAAATGAATTGCCCGATAAGTCTTATGTATTGAAGGGAATCCGTTCACACCTTTGTGAGGGGGGAATTGGAGAGTTTTGCGTGATATACGAGGTTTGACTTTGTCCCATATGTAGATGGACCAAATTCTCTCGAACTGTTGGAATACCTTCTTTGGTAGAGAGATTGGAAGGACCTCGAGGAGGTAGCTTTTGGTATGATCATGGAATTTAGTATATATTTTTTCTGCCAATCCATGAGAGGAATGCAGGTAACCAGGAATGTATAATGGATAGTAAAGATGTAAGTAGAGGTTTGTAGTTAAGGCCGAACAGCTGATTTACTTTTGCCGATATTTTAATCCATAGAAATTTGATAAAGTTATCAGGCCATTCAAAGGAGGAGTTGTTTTTTATTTGTTGTATACGTTCAGGGGCAATTGTAATATTAAGCTTGTGATTTGCTGATGTTCAATTTGAAATTAGAAATTTCACTAAACATCTTCAAAAGTGAGTCTAATTTTGAGACAGCTATTTCAGGGTTTGAGATTAGTAAGAGGAGGTAGTCAGCGTAGGCTGCTATTTTACCCGGCGCCTCCACAACGGCATTCCCAGGAGGGTGTCCCCGCCTCCAGGACAGGAAACAACGAGGAAGCACAGGATTTAAGGAGCCTCCTCCCCTTACCTTACCAGTCGTTGTTTCCTGTCCTCGGACGTGCGTGGAAGCCACTTCTGGGATTATCCAGGAATTTATCTACCGCACCAGCCTGGTCTTTTCCCTGTGATTTAGGAGGGCTGGTGCAGGGATTGGGGGCTCCAGGGACGCATTGTCTCCCTTCCTCGATCCTGCGGAGTAAGTCCTAATCTCAGGCATCCCCAGGCTTGCGAGTCCGCCGGAACTCGCGCGGGATAGGGCGTTGTGACGTCACCGGAACGAGATCTCCTTGGGCAAGAGATTCTCGCGGGAAAACGGCTCCTGCGTGCGGCGGGAAATTTAAAAGGAAGCTCACATTCATCACCGCCGCCGTTCTGCAGAGATGCCTTCCAGCGACAGAGAGTCGTCAAAGCGCTCCGGTGATCCCGCTGTTTCGGCCCTAAGCCCGGTAAGCCTCCTCCCTGGGGGAGTCATCCCTATGCTTTTATGTTTCCACATAGATATATAGGGTTAAGGAGTCCTGTACCTCTCCTCCCCCTACACGCTGGGTGTCTGTAATGTTATATACTTACCCCTCATCACCCTTACTCTGGGTCCCTCCTTTATCCTATACAAAGTTTGTTTTATTCCCTTTAGGACAGTGAGTCCAGAAAGCTTAAAACCAAAGGGGATTCGGGGCGCAAAAAGTGTGGTGGTTGCCGTAAAGGCTTGGTGTCGGATCCAAAAAAGACCCTTTGCCCCAGATGTATTGAGAAAGTCATCTCAGAAGAATCTCCTTCCTTTGTGGAGTCCATGCGAACCCTCATTAGAGAAGAAATTAAGGCTGCAGCTGATTCCAGACAATTGGCGCTTTCCCCTGGGCCTTCCCGTTCCCTAAATCTGGAAATATCAGACCAAGTGGATCTGGATGAAGGGGAGTTACTTGATGATCAGGTCTCCTTATCCTCTGAGGAGGCTGCAGGGAGGCCTATGTGCTTTCCCGAAGAAACACAATCCCTACTAAAAGATATCAAATCTACCCTTAATTTGGAAGATGTAAAAGAGACTCAGTCCCTTCACGATCAGATTTTTCAGGGGTTGGGGGAAAAAAAGAAGAGATCCTTCCCCATCCACGATAATATAAAAGCCCTTATTTCCAGGGAATGGAGGGATCCTGATAAAAGGTGGACTGTATCAGCCGCCTTCAAGCGCAAATACCCTTTTTCAGAGTCTGACTCTGATTTGTGGGATAAAACTCCCAAAATAGATGCTCCGGTGGCCCGTATTTCAAAAAATGCGAAAATCTGTTAAGGAAATCCTGGGAGACAAATACTGCGATGTTGCGCCCCAGCATAGCGTCCACTTGTACGGCCAGAACCCTCTCAGTGTGGCTAGATCAGCTAGAAAGCAATCTGTTAGGGGGTACGTCCAGGGAAGAAATCTTGAACTCCCTTCCCACCTTAAAGAGAGCATCTAATTTTCTAGCGGATGCCTCGGCCGACTTGGTTAAACTCTCTGCAAAAAGCAGTGCTTTAGCCAATGCGACCCGTAGGGCAGTATGGCTCCGTTCCTGGACGGGGGACGCAGGATCTAAGAACCGCCTATGCTCCATCCCATGTGAGGGAGATAGGTTATTTGGCTCCGCTCTTGACGATATTCTGGAGAAGGCCTCCGACAGAAAAAAAGGGTTCCCATCTGATAATCGTTACTATCAACAGAGGCGTTCCTTTCAAAATCAGAAGAGGTCAAGAGCGGATCAAAGTAAAAGGGACGGATCAAAAAGATGGCAACCTTCTAGAGGTAGAGGAAGGGGATACCTTTTTAAGCCAGAGGCCTCTACCCGCCCTACCCAGTGACATGCTGATCCAGGTAGGAGGCAGACTAAAACAATTCTCCTCCGCCTGGCAAGAAATTTATGCCTCCCCTTGGGTCACTTGTACCATAAGAGAAGGCCTAAAGCTAGAATTTGTTTCCCCACCCCCAAAACATTTTTTTCTCAACCAAATACAGCAGCCCGACAAACAGGCGTCCCTAGAGTCAGCGATAACTACGTTACTCCTCAAAGGAGTCCTCATCCCTGTACCAGAAGAACAACACGGCGAAGGATTCTATTCCCCTATATTTTTGATAAAAAAAACAAACGGCTCCTTTCGCCTAATAATAAATTTAAAGTCCTTAAACAAGTCCATCATTTACAAGAGATTCAAAATGGAGACCATAAAATCTACCACACAGATCCTTCCACAGGACTGCTTTATGGCCACTGTCGACCTTCAGGACGCTTATTACCACGTCCCAATATACCATAGTCATCAGCGTTTTCTAAGGATTGCAATTTATTATCTAGGAAAGCTGTCCCATTTTCAGTTCACAGCCCTTCCTTTCGGCCTATCCTCTGCTCCCAGAGTTTTTTCAAAAATAATGTCAGAAGTCACAAAATTTCTTCACCTTCAGGGGGTACAGATCTGTCCATACCTGGACGACTTTCTGGTGTTTGCGGAGTCGCGCCAACTTCTACAGTCACGCCTCAAGCAAATCCGGGACTGTCTTACAGATCTAGGGTGGATAATAAATCCAAAAAAATCAGACCTTATCCCCAATCAGGAAAAGGTATTTTTAGGGGTGCTGTTGGACTCAAGGCATCTAATGTCTTTCCTTCCTCAGGACAAACAATCTCACTTAATCCAAACAGTGTCTCATTTTTCCACCAGGGATCGGTCCTCGATAAGAGACATCATGGCTGTACTAGGGCTGCTAACGGCCACAATCCCGTCAGTAAGGTGGGCCCAAAGTCACACAAGAGCCCTTCAGGCCTTTCTCCTATCCTCATGGGACGGAAAGAACTCGTCTCTAGACAGAAAAATTCACGTTCCCAGACAGGTAAAACAGTCACTAACCTGGTGGAGAATAAAGGGAAACCTGAGCGTAGGGGTTCACTGGCGCCCAAAAGATGTTATGGTCATTACAACAGACGCCAGCAACTCAGGTCATTCCTCAGGATCAGTGGTTCAAGGATCCTGGGAAAAAAACATGCAGGACGCCTCCTCAAATTTAAAGGAATTGTCAGCTGTCCACAGAGTTCTCCTTTCCCTTTTCAAAACTACCTCCCCAAAGAACGTAAAAATATTGACGGACAACACTACAGTGGTGGCGTACGTAAACAAACAAGGGGGAACCAGAAGTCGCTCACTGGCGGAAGTGTCAAAAAACATTTTCTGTTGGGCAGAAAGAAACCTTCTGTCCCTTTCGGCGGTACATATCAAGGGGGAAAAGAACGTGGTGGCCGATTATCTCAGTCGACATCTCATAAGAGAAACCGAATGGTCCCTAAATCACCACGTTTTCATCCAGATCTGCCAGATGTGGGGGACCCCAGTATTAGATCTATTTGCCACCAAAAGCAACAGGCAGGTCACAAAATTCTGTTCCCTCTCGCAAAAAGATCATCCGGTATGGCTAGACGCCCTCTCCCGGCCATGGCCAAAACAGCTCCTTTATGCCTTCCCTCCATTCAGTCTCATTCCCAGAGTCCTGGTAAAAACTCAGGAAGAGAGGGTCCGTGTAATTATGGTGGCCCCCTTCTGGCCGAAAAGGGCTTGGTTTCCACTCCTGCTCAAACTATCAGCCGGAGTTTATTGGACACTGCCGTCAAACCCAGACCTACTCCACCAGGGACCAATAAATCATCCCAGTGTAAAGCAACTCAGTTTGACGGCCTGGAATCTGAACGCCTCCTGCTAAAACGGAAAGGCCTGTCAGATGCGGTTATTTCCACGATGCTAAAAAGCAGAAAACCCATAACTTCCCGGATCTACTTGAGAACCTGGAATGCCTTCTTGTCCTTTTTGGGTAGTGTGGATTTTCCTGATGTTCCTCAGGTCCTCCAGTTCCTGCAAGCTGGGTTGGAAAAAGGCCTCCGCCCGTCAACTCTAAAAGTACAGATCTCCGCGCTCAGCGCCTTCTTGGACGTAAAACTGACAGATTCCCCTCTGATCAAACGTTTTTTGAAGGGGGCAGTAAGAACTTCCTTCTTCCCCCGTCCGGTGGTTCCTCCCTGGGACTTGGGCCTAGTTCTGTCTGTTCTCACTACTCCTCCGTTTGAGCCAATTGATAATATCCCTCTAAGGCTCCTCACCATGAAGACGGTTTTTTTAGTTGCCATAACCTCTGCCAGAAGAGTTGGGGAAATTCAAGCATTTTCTTGCAAGCCTCCCTATCTTACAATTCTGGATGATCGTATAATCCTCAGACACTGTCCTGCCTTTCTCCCAAAGGTGGTATCCAGATTTCATCGGGAACAGGAAGTCTCCCTACCTTCGTTTTTTCAGTCTCCATCTACTGACTTGGAGGGAACTCTTCATAATCTGGACGTCAGGAGATCAGTCCTTTCTTACCTACAAGCCACTAAGCCGCTAAGAAAATCGGACCGCCTCTTTCTGCAATTTCAGGGCCCTAATAAGGGGCAAGCGGCTAGCAAATCAACCATAGCTAGATGGATTAGGAACGTAATATCCTCTGCCTACGTTACCAAGAACTGTCAGCCACCAGAGGTATTGAGGGCTCATTCTACAAGGGCAGTGGCCTCATCCTGGGCAGAGACGAAAGCGGTCCCTCTGGAAAAAATCTGCAAGGCCGCCACATGGGCTAACCCTATGACTTTTTTCAGGCACTATAAGCTAGATGTAGTAAGGGATCAGGACTTGTCCTTTGGTCGTAAAGTTCTATCTACTATAACCGCCCCCTGATATTTGATTACTCTGTTAGTCCTCCTGGGAATGTCGTTGTGGAGGCGCCGGGGAAAAGGGTAAATTACTCTTACCGGTAATTGGATTTTCCAATAGCCTCCACAACGGCACTGGTTTCCCTCCCAAATTTTGAATGTAGACGAATGATGTAATTTGTTTACTATAATATATAATTTTTTCTGCATCACTTCTGTGTCCTCTCTTATTGACTGGTAAGGTAAGGGGAGGAGGCTCCTTAAATCCTGTGCTTCCTCGTTGTTTCCTGTCCTGGAGGCGGGGACACCCTCCTGGGAATGCCGTTGTGGAGGCTATTGGAAAATCCAATTACCGGTAAGAGTAATTTACCCTTTTGTATTCCCTATCTCAGTGGACCAGGCCCTGGATATCTTTATTTTGATGTATGGACTGTAACAGGGTCCCCATGGCCTTAATAAACAGGGGGGAAGATGGCAACCCTGTTCCGTTGTTTATTAGATCTTTTTCGGTAAGGGTGCCATTGATTTTAATATATGCATTGGGGTTTTTGTACATAGTCATGATGGCTTGAATGAAGTGTACCAGGATGCCGAATTTTGGCTAGGGTGTTTTCCATGTATGGCCAGGAGACCCTCTCAAAGGCCTTCTCTGCGTCGGTTCCTAATCATAATAATAAAGGCCAATGATATTTCTGGAAGAAAGAGCGTTAATTATTTTATAGACGTTGTCCCTACCTTCTCTACCTTAGACAAACCCTGTTTGGTCTGGGTGAACAAAATTTGGGAGTAAAGCCTGTGATCTAGGTGCAAGGATTTTTGCATATAGTTTCACATATATTTTGCATATAGTTTTTATCAAATGTTATATCGATACAGGCAGGATTAGAATGAGAGATAAGCAGATAACTGCAGTAAAGTGATCTGTACAGACTAAGAAGTGGTGCCTATTAGCCTTAGTGGCCAGTGCGAAAACTTTTAGTAGAGAAGGGGAAAAGCTGCTTGACATCTGGAAGTTATCCCTTTATTATTACTGCAGTACAATTCCATGAACCTGATATTAATTGGACCCGACGATTGATGGATTATTGACGAGTCATAGAACAATGTATGAAAATTATTTGTAAGGGTAGAGAGCCTTGAAGAAAGCAAAATGCTAATACACAATTTGCAGCTATCCCTTTTTTTTGTTTTATCACTGAAGTTACCTAAGTGGTGATCTCTTCTTAGTTTTCCACTTGTGAAATCTATGATACACCGCCTGTTCAAAAAAAAAGTCGCCACCTGGATTTAACTAAGCAAATAGTTATGAGCCTCCTATTGGATAATTACTGAATGGGCGATTATCTTTCAGCTGGCAATAAGTTATTTAACCCCAAGAGTTGCTTCTCATTTCTTAAACAACTATGTCGAAAGACACATCTCGTGGTCGTGGAAAAGATGTTAGTCTGTTTGAGAAGGGTCAACTCATTGGCATGCATCAAGCAGAGAAAACATCTAAGAAGATTGCAGAAACTTGGGTTAAGAACTGTTCAACGCATTATTAAAAACTGGAAGGATAGTGGGGACCCATCATATTCGAGGAAGAAATGTGGCGGGAAAAAAATGCTGAATGATCGTGATCGGCGATTACCTAAACGTTTGGTGATAATCAAATCGAAGAAAAACAACAGTAGAACTCGGGTCTATGTTTAATAGTAAAAGTAAGAGCATTTCCACATGCACAATGCGAAGGGAACTCAAGAGATTGGGACTGAACAGCTGAGTAGCCGTAGGAAAACCACTAATCAGTGAGGCAAACCAGAAAAAAGGCTTCAATTTGCTATGGAGCCTAAATATTGGACTCTGGAGCAATGGAAGAAGGTGATGTGGTCTGATGAGTTAGGATTTACCCTGTTCCAGAGTGATGGGCGCATCAGGGTAAGAAGAGAGGCAGATGAAGTGATGCACCCATCATGCCTAGTGCCTACTGTACAAGCCTGTGGGGGCAGTGCTATGATCTGGGGTTGCTGCAGTTGGTCAGGTCTAGGTTCAGCAACAGTATGTGCTCCAAGAATGAGGTCAGATGACTACCTGAACATACTGAAGGACCAGGTTATTCCATCAATGGATTTGTTCTTCCCTGATGGCACGGGCATATTCCAAGATGACCGTGCCAGGATTCATCAGCCTCAAATTGTGAAAGAGTGGTTCAGGGACCATGAGACATCATTTCCACACATTGATTGGCCACCACAGAGTCCAGACCTTAACCCCATTGAGAATAATTTTTATTTAATTTTTTTTGGTGGCTGTTTTAGAAATTCGCTTGCAACAGTGGCGAGTTTTTTTTTTTTTTTTGTTTGTTTTTGACAGGCAGTGTATATTGCAGCATGCTGTGTGTTGGCTTATCGGATCCTGGTACAGCTGCTTCCAACTCCACACTGCTCATCTTCATTGCGCCTGGACTCAATGGCACAAGAGGACATTTGAAACACTCTGCTTGGACTCTGTACCTAGCGTGTACACCAGATACACTTCCCAGTGTATTCACCAGTGCATCCATAGACTACTATTATTCAAAGACTACTTTTAGCGTACATTTGGCTGGTAATTGATGGCGAACCTTTTTATTCCAAACAGTATTAGAAACTATAGTCCTGACTCCTTACGACTAGATCCATAGACGACTGCACAATATACATTTTTCTTACAATGGAAGTCAGTGGCTTAGTTCACACATACATGCCAAGCACAGTGTGAACACAGCCTAAGTCATCTTTGGTGATGTTTGTCATTTGGCAATACTGGAATGCATTTTTTGCAGCTTGGTATGTCTTGTGAGCCATGGATTCTTTATAGGCCTCATGCACACAGCCGTTTTGGTCCGCATCCAAGCTGCAGTTTTTTGCGGCTCGGATGCGGACCCATTCACTTCAATGGGGCCACAAAAGATGCGGACAGCACTCTGTGTGCTGTCCGCATCCGTTGCTCCGTTCCGTGGCCCTGCAAAAAAAATAGAACATGTTCTATTCTTGTCCGTTTTGCGGACAAGAATAGGCATTTCTACAATGGGCCGCCCGTTCCGTTCCGCAAATTGCGGAAGGCACACGGGCGGATTCTGTTTTTTGCGGATCTGCGGTTTGCGGACCACAAAAAATGGAACGGTCGTGTGCATGAGGCCATAGCCAGATGAGACCCTGGTAATGGGGTCAGTGTTTTAAAAGACTGAGGTGGTTTTTAGGGTCAGATGTCTGTATTAAAGATTGTCCATGTTGCGCCTGAAACACACGGATGATTTTATTATAGTGATGTCCATGTAGGACCCAGATCTGATCACCATCGGTACCACGTGTCTCCAGACCAAAGTAGTGCATGCCCTACATAAAAATGGAGATGTGAATAGCACCTTGTAATTCTATAGGTCCATGTGCGGTCACATATACTAGTACTAAGTTCTAATGAAACATTTCTGTTTTTTGTTGTTGTGTTTTTTTTTTCTTGCAGAAAATAATGCATGACGCCATTGGTTTCCGAAGCACATTAACTGGAAAGAATTACACAGCGGAATGGTATGAACTCTTCCAGCTGGGTAACTGCACCTTCCCGCATCTCAGGCCTGGCATGTCACAGCCATTCTGGTGCAATCAGGGAGCAGCGTGTTTCTTTGAAGGAATCGATGATCAGCACTGGAAAAGTAACGGGACTTTAGCATCAGTAGCAACAATATCAGGTAATGGAGGTGGAAGGTTCACTGCAACATGGCGTTAGGGGCTTAATAGGACTGGCATATTTATATGATCATGATTTTTACAGTCCTCCATATAATTAGTGTTGTAAATACAGAATGGTTGTCGTAAAGGGCATGCATGGCATGATTTCTTTATAAGGCTCCATTCAAGCCATCCACATCAGATCCACTAACAATCCACATTTTTCTTTCTTTATTTTACATATTCCGCAGCGCCTTACAGACGTTATTATCACTTACTGTCCACAGTCTTAATTCTCTATCAGAATCGAGCCAGAATTAATGTTTTTTTGGTTTATCCTGCCTTCTAAAAAAAAATTAGCAAAAGGCCATAATCCCACAAAAAATAAACCGTAAACGTATGGCTTCAAAATATGGAGACACAAAGACATTTTTAAAACATTTTGTTGTGCAAAAGAAGTAACATAAACAAACCTATAAATATTTGGTATATTTTGCCATAATCCTATCAGCTCGCAGAATAAAGGTAATGTTATTTATGCTGCGAAGTGAATGGCTCAAAATAAAAAGCAAAAAAGAGGAACAGCAGAATTTGTTTTTCCATTCCTCCAAGAAAGAGTTAATAAATGTTAATGTTATATGTACCCCAAAATGGTGTAGTTTAAAATGACACCTCATGCTGCAATAATAGTCTCCACTCACTAATTCAAAAAGTCTGTTGGAATCAGAAAATGAGAAATGATAATAAATACTTTGACCTTAAAGGGTTTGTCTGGCCTATGAGCCAACAATCCCTATGGTCCTAATGTGTGCCACTTAAAAAAAAAAAAAAAAAAAAAAAAAAAAAAAACGTGGTCCTGCTGTGCTGCTTTAAGTACTTGTGGCGTCGTTCCCAGCCACTTCCACCCTCAGGAAATGGCTTGGTCCTGTGACTGCTTCATCCAGTCATAGGCCTCAGCAGTCACTTGTGCTTGAATGATACACCTCTGCTGAGATGAATCTCTCAAGCAGATGTAACTGACTACTGAGGCCAGTGGTTGACCTCTTTGGTCAGAGATCCAAGCCACTTCCTCCACTTCCTGATCTTGAAGGGACTAGAAACAGACAAGAACGGGGGACCTTGGACAAGTGAGTGCATATTTTTTTTTTCTATGGGGTACACGTTAGGACCATAGGGGCTGTTGGCTCCTAGGCCAGAGAACCATTTTAAGGCCCTTTAAGGGGTTAAAAAAAAAAAATCATTATTTACTTTTTGTTTCCTTTAGGCTCCATTTTTAATCAGTTGGCAAAATGGATACGAGAGGATAACAACACTGGCATTTATTATGAGACTTGGACTGTGCAGGGATCTTTGGAACCAAACTCATCTGTGTGGTTTGATTCCTATGACTGCAGCAAGTTTGTGCTCCGAACTTACGAAAAGCTTTTTCAGCTTGGTGCCACGTTTAAGAGAAATATACCAACCAACTATACTCGCCTATTCTTGTTCAGTGGAGAACCTGTGTATCTAGGGAATGAAAGCTCAATCTTTGGTCCACAGGGAAATAAGTCATTGGCTTCCGATATTCAAAAATTTTACTTCCCTTACAGATCCCATCAATCCTTTACACAACTTCTCCTGAGTATTCTAGATATATATGGGAAGGTCATTTTAAACAAGACATTTTATCTGTATTATAACTTTGAATACTGGTATTTACCAATGAAGCCTCCTTATGTGAAGATAACGTATGAGGAAATTCCCCTACCCTCCAGATAACGTGCTGACAAGCTTGTACCTTCAGAAATTGCATAGCTTCAGTAATGTGGACTGAACTTTATTCATGCCACCTTAGCTCTTACTGCAGTAAGTTGATCTCTATAAAGAACACAATGAAAATTATATATCCGAACTACCACCAGAAAAAAGTGGAGGAGCTGCCATTTTTATGCCCTATTTTCAAACGTGTCTCTAAACAACAAAGAAAAAAATTAGAGTTTCTGCATATTTCCTCCCTGGAGCCACCTGAGTGGAAGACCATAAAAGGGCCATGTAACAATAGAGAGGCGGTGTATGATACATATACAAACCTCCTGTGACCAGCTTAAGAGTAGCTACATCTACCAACTGGTCTTCACCCAGACAGAAAGTCAAGTGGTTGCTACGTAAGTTTAAGAGACTTTGTCTCCCACTCTGATATGTCCTTGCTTCACTCCATTTTCTGCTCCTGCTCAGCTTAGCATGAAATTACTGGGATTGCCGCCCAGCCGATGAGGCAGGTCATCACTACAGGCAGGGATTGACTGAATGGCATTAATCGCTATTTCCTGCCATGTGGAGGCAGGGGCTGGAAGTGGAGTGCAGTGACCCCAGAAGCCATCAGAACAGAAGCAGCGGGATATCGGTGAGGTGAGTATGGCCTCTTTCAGATGAGCGAGTTCCACGCATCTGACTCGCAATGCGAGTATGCGGCAGCTCCCGCCCTGACCTCCCAGCACTGACCGGGTCGCATAGCATTATATTGATTTATGATGCTATGTAACCCTTAGGCCCCTTGAAGACGAGCGTTCCTACCGCAGCGAGTCCGCAACGCAGCTCCTGGCCTGAACTCCCAGCGCTGCCGGGGGTCACATAGCATCATAGATCAATATAATGCTATGTAACCCTTACAGTTCTGGAATGTATTGGATAACACTGGCATAATGTTGCCAGTGTTATCCAATACATTCCAGAACTGTAAGGGTTACATAGTATTATATTGATTTATGATGCTATCTGAATCCCGTCAGGCTGGGTGCTGCTATGCGGACTCGCTGCGGGAGGAACGCTCGTCTGCAAGGGGCCTTAGAGTGACCTAATGCTGTCAGTGTTATCCAGTACATTCCAGAACTGTAATGGTTACATAGCATCATAAATCAATATAATGCTATGCGACCCGGTCAGTGCTGGGAGGTCAGGACGGGAGCTGCCGCATACTTGGCAGGGGCCTTTAAGTTCTGTAATTTTTTTTTACAGCACATGCAGTCCATGGGACCACTTTTTTTGCACTTCATTACCCTTTTAATGAAACTTTTCCCAATAACCACTGAGTAGAGACGGGTGAATCAGTCTTTTCATTAAATAGATTTCTTCAGCAGAGGGGTTGTTCCTCGCTGATGAAGAAGTTCCCCCTTGCCTTTTGATTGACAGGGCTTAACATCTTGCCCAATCCTGACAATCTCACATTAGTACCGCCGCTCCCCTGAGTAGCCGAACAAGTGCAGAGATTCTGCTTTTGATGCCGAAGCAGCAACTGTGCATCTGCCGCTATACTTTCGGGTAGCGGTGCATAAACAGTAGCTCCTTCAGTACTGGTGGCTGACGCAAGATTGTCAGGGCCAGGTGAGATGTCCACCCTTGTCTTTCAGTTGGCAAGGGGGGGCTTTTTCAGCAGTGGGGACAGCCCCTCAGCTGAAGGACTCTATTTAATGAAAAGATTGAATTGTACATATCGATTCACTCATCCCTACCACTGAGTAATCCAACATTCTAGGAATGCCATCATGGGAAGTTGAAATTACCCTCAGCTATTTTTCTGTCTGCTAGTCTGCATCCTATCATAGTCCACATAAAAATGCAAAGGGCATCGGTGGGGGACTTGGGAAAGCCCTGCTGTATTCCCGGATAGCCTCACAGCAAATTCTGTGAATAATATTATATTGAAGAATTGCTAGCTAAGCTTGTTTCCATATTATCAATGTATTTTTCAACTGAGAAATAATTTTAAATATTAAAATGTTTTCTAAAGATAAGGTTTCCTTGTGCATAAATCAGATTTTAACAGGTAGGATCTCTGAAAATATACTTTGCGCCGGTAGCTCTAGGTGGCAGTGTTCTTCACTCTCTCTGTTTTTGATCTAACATAGTAACATAGTACATAAGGCCCAAAAAAGACATCTGTCCATCCAGTTCGGCCTGTCATCTTGCAAGTTGATCCAGAGGAAGGCAAAAAAAAAAAACTGTGAGGTAGAAGCCAATTTTCCCCACTTTAGGGGAATAAAAAATTCCTTCCCAACTCCAATCAGGCAATCAGAATAACTCCCTGGATCAACGACCCCTCTCTAGTAACTATAGCCTGTAATATTATTACGCTCCAGAAATACATCCAGGCCCCTCTTGAATTTCTTTTATTGTACTCACCATCACCACCTCCTCAGGCAGAGAGTACCATAGTCTCACTGCTCTTACCGTAAAGAATCCTCTTCTATGTTTGTGTACAAACCTTTCCTCCAGACGCAGAGGATGTCCCCTCGTCACAGTCCTGGGGATAAATAGATGATGGAAGAGATCTCTGTACTGACCCCTGATATATTTATACATAGTAATTAGATCTCCCCTCAGTCATCTTTTTTCTAAAGTGAATAACCCTAATTTTGATAATCTTTCAGGGTACTGTAGTTGCCCTATTCCAGTTATTACTTTAGTTGCCCTCCTCTGGACCCTCTCCAGCTCTGCTATGTCTACCTGTTTACAGGAGCCCAGAACTGTACACAGTACTCCATGTGTGGTCTGACTAATGATTTGTAAAGTGGTAGGACTATGTTCTTATCACGGGCATCTATGCCCCTTTTGATGCAACCCATTATCTTATTGGCCTTGGCAGCAGCTGCCTGACACTGTTTTTTGCAGCTTAGTTTGCTGTTTATTAAAATTCCTAGATCCTTTTCCATGTCAGTGTTACCGAGTGTTTTACCATTTAGTATGTACGGGTGACTTGCATTATTCCTTCCCATGTGCATAACTTTACATTTGTCAGTGTTAAACCTCATCTGCCACCTATCTGCCCAAGCCTCCAATCTATCCAGATCCCTCTGTAGTAGTATACTGTCCTCTTCAGTGTTAATTACTTTACACAGTTTAGTGTCATTTGCGAAAATTGATACTTTACTGTGCAAGCCTTCTACAAGATCATTAATAAATATATTGAAGAGAATAGGGCCCAATACTGACCCCTGAGGTACTCCACTAGTGACAGTGACCCAATCTGAGTGTGTCCCACTAATAACCACCCTCTGTTTTCTATCATTGAGCCAGTTACTTACCCACATACAGATATTTTCTCCCAGTCCGAGCATTCTCATTTTATATACTAACCTTTTATGTGGTTCAGTGTCAAATGCTTTGGAGAAGTCCAGATATACGACATCCATTAATTCGCCGATGTCAAGTCTAGAACTTACCTCCTCATAGAAACTGATTAAATTAGTTTGACATGACCGATCCCTCACGAAGCCATGCTGATATGGCGTTATTTGCTTATTTCCGTTGAGATGCTCTAAGATAGCATCTCTAAGAAAACCTTCAAACAGTTTACCCACAACAGATGTTAAACATACCGGCCTATAGTTTCCAGGCTCTGTTTTTGGACCCTTTTTGAATATTGGCACCACATTTGCCATGCGCCAATCCTGTGGGACATTTCCTGTCAGTATAGAGTCCGCAAATATCAGAAATAAGGGTCTGGCTATGACATTACTTAATTCCCTTAGGATACGGGGGTGTATGCCATCCAGTCCTGGTGATTTGTCTATTTTAATCTTTTTAAGTCGCTGATGTACTTCTTCCTGGGTCAGACAGGACACTTTTAATGGGGAATTTATTTTTACATTCTGCATGTCATCTGACAGTTTATTTTCCTCAGTGAATACATTGGAGAAAAAAATATTTAACAGCTTTGCTTTCTCCTCGTCGCTCTCTGCGACTCCCCCCATATTACTCTTTAAAGGGTCGACACCTTCAGATTTATACTTTTTAACCTTTATATAATTGAAGAACATTTTAGGGTTAGTTTTACTCTCTTTGGCAATTAATCTCTCGGTCTCTAGTTTGGCCGCTTTTATTAGTTTTTTACATGTTCTATTTTTTTCCTTATAGTTTTTCAGTGCATCCGTGCTCCCCTCCTGTTTTAGTGATTTATATGCTTTCTTTTTGTCATTTATTGCTTTCTTTACAGTTCTATTTATCCAGATTGGTTTATTTTTGTTCCTTAACCTTTTATTCCCATACGGTATGTACCTCTCACAATGAGATTTTAGGATGCTTTTAAAGATATCCCATTTTGTGGCTGTATTTTTATTTTTGAGGACTTTGTCCCAGTTAATTAGGCCTATGGCCTCTCTTAGTTGGCTGAATTTAGCTTTTTTGAAGTTTGGTATTTTTGTTCCTCCCTGTAGAAACACTCTTTTGAATGATAATTGGAAGGTTATTACTTTATGGTCACTATTTCCCAGGTGTCCCCCCCCAACCTGCACGTCTGTTGTTCTGTCAGGCCTATTGGTTAATACTAAGTCCAGTATGGACGTCCCTCTAGTCGGGTCCTGAACCAGTTGGGAGAGGTAATTGTCTTTGGTTATTGCCAAGAACCTGTTTCCTTTATGGGATGTACAGCTTTCAGTTTCCCAGTCTACCTTTCCTTCTGAACTGTTCTAGTCCCTCCTTCCATTCCTCCCCCAGTCCCACTACCTTGCCCCGGTCTCTATCTGCACTATCTTCCCCTCCAATATTGTAATTTCCCTCCCCCCCAGTCCCTAGTTTAAACACTCCTCCAACCTTCTAGCCATCTTTCTCCCCAACACAGCTGCCCCTTCCCCATTGAGGTGCAGCCCGTCCCTACGATAGAGCCTGTAGCCAATAGAGAAGTCGGCCCATTTCTCCAGGAACCCAAACCCCTCCTTCCTACACCAGTTCTTGAGCCATTTGTTAAGCAGTGAAACACAGGTAAACTCCACCTTGTAAAACCACATACAGATGATTCTTGCTTGTTGGAGACCCTGCCTTAAAATTGGACGGGTCACCTCTCCTGACATGTCAGCTTTAGTAACTACGTGCATTCCACGTGCAACAATTCTGGAGCATCTATTAAGACTATGGGGGTCATTTATTAAGACCAACATTTTAGACGCCGGTCTTAATAAAGCCCCTGCGGTGGATCGCCAAAGTTATGTAGCGGTACCGGCCTCTACATAACTTCTGCGCATCCAGCGTCACTTCTAAATGTAAGCCAGCTTCCTAGCGGTCTTACATTTATACCATTTTCTAAGCCTAAAACAGGCATAGAAAATGATGAATGAGACGGGCCTACCGGCCCATCTCCTTCCCCGCCCATACCACGCCCACTTTTTTTTATTTTTAGACCTGGCGTGAGTGGGGAGAAGCCGCAGATTCCAGCCCAAACAACAGTTGCGCCACAATCTGCACCTGAACTATGCGTAATATAGGCTTTTATTTTAGGGTATTAAATGACCCCCTATATGTTGTGCCACTCCTGTATTATTCCTGCTAGAAGCTTACAAAAAAAAAATTGCCAGCAGTCTGCAGTAAAGGTACTGCTGGGTGTTACCAGTAGCTGATGTGTTTGACTCAGTCCAATCAGTGCTGCTGTTGTCGGACTGTAACACCCATCTGTACGTTAACTGCAAGCTGCTGACCATTCATAAACATCTAGTAGAAACAACAGAGGAATGGCACATCATGCTCCAGAACTGTTACATGGGAGAGGCAAGTAGTTACTAAAACGGACATGTCTGGGACGGTGCCAGGTCCCCTTTAGGTGTATAGGGGGAATTTATTTGCAGTGGTTTTGGTGTCAGTTTTAAGTCTGTCTTTGCTTTGTGAGGTTGCACCAAATTTATGAAATGGCGCACAGTAATAATATATTTGGCACAAGTGCAATATGGTGTATGCCTTATGTCTGTAAAAGTGCACTGGTGTGAAGATGTGAATTTTTTGTGACTTTTTTTGTGAGATCATAAATTAAACTTAACCCTTTCATGACCGGGTCTAAAATTTGTGATTTTGTTCATGTGGTGGTTTAGTGACCCTTTTTTATTTGTTTGACTACTAAAATAGTTTTTGCAATGTTTTTACTTGACACATAGGACTTTTTATTAGCATGTTTTTTTCCCCCTTTTTTAAGGGTTTAACTTGGGGGAAACCGCTAATTCTTATTAGTCATTTTTTATTTTATTTTAGCTTTTTATTTCTTAAATATTAAAGCTGACAAAATGTAACTATTGCAATGGGTTCCCTATTTTATGCTGATTGTTTTGATATATAACATGTATAGCTTTGAGTGAACAGGACGACTATGGTGACGGTTTCCATTAGTGACGCTTTTTTTGTATATTATCATTTTTTATTACATTTTAATTTATTTTTGGCACATATGTCCCCCAGGAGGTCATTAAAAGTTTTTTTTTTTTTTTTTTCACTGTAACTGGGACATCTACAGGAGACCCGGGTATAGGGGAAAAGAGCCCTGTAGGGGCATTACACACAGCACTGCCTGACCATTTTATATACGTGCTATTTGCACAGGGTATGTGCAGATAGAATGTATATAGCCAGTGGGGAAGGTGTTAAGGCTAGGTCTACACGACGGCATTTGTCGCACGATATTTTTTCGCACCAATGTCCCGCGACAACTTTTATAATGATAGTCTATGGAGATGGATTTTTCTGTGACTGTCGCTTCGAAGTCGCATTGCAACACCATAGACTACCATTATAAAAATTGTCGCGCGACAAATGTTGCAGTGTAGTTGTGCCCTATCTGTCGCACGACTTATTGTCGTTGTGTAGACCTAGCCTAAGGGTGTACTAATCTGAAATCCTGACCTACTTTTCACTTCACTTCTAAAAGTTGCGAAGCATACCAAATGTCACAAAAATATGCACCAAATGTCGCATGCGGGCATCATTTGCAACTTTCTTACGCTACAAAACTGACATAGCAGATTTGATAAATGACCCTCATGCTATTCATTGTATTGAATTACACATTTGAGTAAAGCCGGCCATACACATGGCAGAAGTATCAAACTGAATGTGGCTGATGTATCATCTGTTATGTGTTACAATGGTGATTCATGGCTGCCGCTGTCCTGTGGGCACAGTGGATCCACATTCACTGTCTGTAACCCTGTGTTGCTGGTGGGATCACTGGTATGAACAATCCAACCAACAACACAGAGTAAACCGAAAGATCAGGTAGCCAGTTTAGAAGAGGAGGAAAACACACTGGAATGGCAGAGGATTGGCCACAGCCTAAATTTCCCAACAGGATGGATCACATTTTGGCCCATATCAGCTGACTTTTATCTCTCGTATATATGAGCAGCTTAGCAATTGTGTGTCCACTATACAGGACCAGTTGGTTGATCAAATTCTGATCAAGGCATCCCATTCTTTTTTTCAAGACTTTCTGTCACTCTTATTTATTAACCCATTCTCCGTTGTAGTTATACCTGACTGATTTCCTGCCAGTGAAGACAAAAGACCAAATAAAATCTTCATGGAAACTGAATTTTTTTAGTGATCTTAAAACAGGAGACCCATCAAATAAAGTATAGAAAGTAAAACAGAATTCTGGTCATGTATTACCATGTACTTTATATTTGTATTCCTTATAATTTTGCTGGTTTGTACTGTTCGTGTAAAGAAATAATCCATTAGTGGGTCTACATATGTTAGCCCCTATATCCACCATGTTTGGCTATACAGTTGGCATTGTACATCTGGAAATGAAAAAAATAAAATCTCCAGGCACATACTGCCAAATACTGTAGGCTTCTATAGGGCAGTAGCGCAATGCTATAAGGATACGGCTAAACGGTGACACGTGTCGTGCAACAGAAAATGGTATGGTTACATGGCGACATTTCATATAATGCAACAAGCTGCGACTGACATTCGCAAAAAAATAAATAAAAAAATTCGACTTGGATGGCTTTTTTGCGGCATACTGCCATTAAAATACATTACATGAAATGTTGCACGAAACATGGCGCCATCCAGCCATACCCTAAGTGAAGCATTCAATAACACTTTGTAAGACAACATTTTAAATACGTTCACATGTGGTAGCCTGATCTAGTATGCTGTTGTAGTAGAGAACAGTCTGCTGGAGTTCACCGGCTCCGTTGTTGCCGTTCACCGCCGGACACCATACACTAATATTGGAATCTGGCTACATGATGGCATGAGTGGTTTGTTTTGGCTGGACAAAAATATCAATCCACTCCGGCAGGCTATTGCACATGTGAATGTCGCCTTAGTCGATACTACTGATTATTGAGTATTGTCGATCAGTTATATAACTATATTACTATGTAAACTGCATGTGTACAGTAATATACAATTTTTATTAATCATCTCCCTTGAACAGATTCCATTCACTGCCGGACAGAGATGTTTGTTGGGAATTTCTGTCTTGGTTATCAGTATTATCATCCTACATAGGAAAGTTGAAATAAGTATTCATATTCTTGCAGTGGAAAGAAGATCCACTCAACCACTCTCATCTTCTGCAAAACATAAAATAACATACCTGTTTAATTTATCTACATAAATTGATATCAACAAGTTGCTTTATATGCATTTTTCTAATGTGATAAATGGAATAGACGGATCTACTATTCAGGCAAATAGTAGAGGTGCAGAGACTGCTAAGCCTGACTCACCCAGTCAGGAGAATAACATTTGAGAAATAGATGGATAAGCAGGCACACTCTTATTTGGGTCAATCTATTATGATTTATTTGTAATATTAAATACTTATTGTGGTTGTAAGGTCTTTTATGATAAAGTATGTATTAAAACATTAAAATATAAGGTGAGTGCTGGTGGTAAAAGTCATAGGATCAATAGTTCAAGAGTATGAGTCTATGAAAAAAAATTCCTTTTTAATAAGATATAAAAATGTAAAAATAAAAAATAGTAAAAATAGTCATAAGTGGGTAATCACCACTAAGTAGAGGATGAACAATCGCCACTGGGTAGAGGATAAATAATGCGCTTTTTATAGTGATGCCTCTATTCATGGAATAGTCTTTTTGTAGTGGTGCCTCAATTCATAGGGAAGTCTTTCATAAATCAGTAGCCGCTGGATAGAGGGTAAATGGTGCACCTTCTATAATAATGTCTCTATTTATAGAGTAGTCTTTCATAGATCAATAGCGATATACACTGCTCAAAAAAATAAAGGGAACACAAAAATAACACATCCTGGATCTGAATTAATTAAATATTCTTCTGAAATACTTTGTTCTTTACATAGCTGAATGTGCTGACAACAAAATAACACAAAAATAAAAGAATGGAAATCAAATTTTTCAACCCATGGAGGTCTGGATTTGGAGTCACACTCAAAATTAAAGTGGAAAAACACACTACAGGCTGATCCAACTTTTGATGTAATGTCCTTAAAACAAGTCAAAATGAGGCTCAGTAGTGTGTGTGGCCTCCACGTGCCTGTATGACCTCCCTACAACACCTGTGCATGCTCCTGATGAGGTGGCGGACGGTCTCCTGAGGGATCTCCTCCCAGACCTGGACTAAAGCATCTGCCAACTCCTGGACAGTCTGTGGTGCAACGTAACGTTGGTGGATAGAGCGAGACATGATGTCCCAGATGTGCTGAATTGGATTCAGGTCTGGGGAACGGGCGGGCCAGTCCATAGCATTAATGCCTTCGTCAGCAACTGCTGACACACTCCAGCCACATGAGGTCTAGCATTGTCTTGCATTAGGAGGAACCCAGGGCCAACCGCACCAGCATATGGTCTCACAAGGGGTCTGAGGATCTCATCTCGGTACCTAATGGCAGTCAGGCTACCTCTGGCGAGCACATGGAGGGCTGTGCGGCCCTCCAAAGAAATGCCACCCCACACCATTACTGACCCAATGTCAAACCGGTCATGCTGGAGGATGTTGCAGGCAGCAGAACGTTCTCCACGGCGTCTCCAGACTCTGTCACGTCTGTCACATGTGCTCAGTGTGAACCTGCTTTCATCTGTGAAGAGCACAGGGCGCCAGTGACGAATTTGCCAATCTTGGTGTTCTCTGGCAAATGCCAAATGTCCTGCACGGTGTTGGGCTGTAAGCACAACCCCCACCTGTGGACGTCAGGCCCTCATATCACCCTCATGGAGTCTGTTTCTAACCGTTTGAGCAGACACATGCACATTTGTGGCCTGCTGGAGGTCATTTTGCAGGGCTCTGGCAATGCTCCTCCTGTTCCTCCTTGCACAAAGGCGAAGGTAGCGGTCCTGCTGCTGGGTTCTTGCCCTCCTATGGCCTCCTCCATGTCTCCTGATATACTGGCCTGTCTCCTGGTAGCGCCTCCATGCTCTGGACACTACGCTGACAGACACAGCAAACCTTCTTTCCACAGCTCGCATTGATGTGCCATCCTGGATAAGCTGCACTACCTGAGCCACTTGTGTGGGTTGTAGACTCCGTCTCATGCTACCACTAGAGTGAAAGCACCGCCAGCATTCAAAAGTGACGAAAACATCAGCCAGGAAGCATAGGAACTGAGAATTGGTCTGTGATCACCACCTGCAGAACCACTCCTTTATTGGGGGGTGTCTTGCTAATTGCCTATAATTTCCACCTGTTGTCTATCCCATTTGTACAACAGCATGTGAAATTGATTGTCACTCAGTGTTGTTTCCTAAGTGGACAGTTTGATTTTACAGAAGTGTGATTGACTTGGAGTTACATTGTGTTGTTTAAGTGTTCCCTTTATTTTTTTTGAGCAGTGTATATATATATATATATATATATATATATATAGAAGAAATGGAGTGCGCTGCAGGAGAGTATACTAAAATAATAATAATAATAAAGTCCAAAAATATATTTTCTTTCTTGTGTAGATCTTCGGTCAAATGGGTTCATCCATATACATCAAACATAACTGCGGTGTAGAAATCTGGAAAAATAGAAACCGCACAATGTTGTAGTACTACTGGAAAGTAGTATCACCTGGCCGCAGGTTATACTTACAAAACTCAGATGGTAATAAGCGTAGAAAACCGGCTCAGCACTTTCATCCACCCAGGAGCTGCACACCTCAGATGCCGTTCAATAAGCCACACAAACGAACAAGATCTTAGCCGCTTGTATGAAATCTTGCACAGGCACAGGTTAGATCTCAAATTGGTAGGATGTCACCACCTTTGCACTCTTCAGGGTCTCAGAGGAAGGATAGCAACCAATGGTGAAGTAAATACAGCAATGTTGGATAAAAAGGATTTATTATACTCACAAAAACAGCAAGTTTAGGAGCAATTTAAAACAAGTACAAAGTGCCCGACCCGGGTTTCGCCATGATGCTTCGTCTGGGGCGTATGTTCCTAAGTGCATGCAGCTGAATATAAAGGATCCAGGGAACCTCCTCTGTTAGGCGTCATGAGACTTTTCAAATAAAAGTTTCTTATAAAATCAATACACAACCATGTATATTTTCCTCCCCCGCACACAGACGGGTAGGAAACATAAAATATGGTCCCTAAAATAAATATAAAATAGATATATATAAAAAGATATATAAAAAATATATATATATATATATATATATATAAAAAAACTAGTACAATCCTCTCCCTATCATGGACAAAACAGACCTAATATACCAACATACTGGATTTAAACTATACAAGCATTCACATCGCATTCTATGTTGAGTCCCTGGGGTTGAATGGTGTTTAATAAAAACATCCACTCCACCTCCCTTTTGTTTAGTATTGAAATGAAATCCCCTCCCCGTACAGGGGTGCGGACCAACTCAATGCCAGTGAAAATAAGCCCCCTGGGATTTTTTTGGTGGTGAATTTTAAAGTGAAGTGAGACACTATGGGTCTCCAATCCTTTTTTGATGTTACGTATATGTTCTTGCACACGGGTCTTCAAACTACGTGTGGTTCTCCCCACATATTGGAGGCCACAAGGGCACTCCAACAGGTAAATGACACCCACATTATTGCATGACAGATTACCTTTTATTTTAAAATTGATGTCTGTTCTTTTATTGGATACTACAGAATCTACACATTCTCTACCATCTGAGTTTTGTAAGTATAACCTGCGGCCAGGTGATACTACTTTCCAGAAGTACTACACCATTGTGCGGTTTCTATTTTTCCAGATTTCTACACCGCAGTTATGTTTGATGTATATGGATGAACCCATTTGACCGAAGATCTACACAAGAAAGAAAATATATTTTTGGACTTTATTATTATTATTATTATTTTAGTATACTCTCCTGCAGCGCACTCCATTTCTTCTATTTTATTGCGTGGACTTTTTGCTCACTTGTGTCCAGGATTTTGTAGCGCTAGAGGGTTAAATATTTGAACAGAAATTGTACCTTATATTCCTGTATATATATATATATATATATATATATATATATATATATATATATATATAGGAGATTTTTAGTTCAAGACTTCAAAATATATAATAGTATATATATATATAATGTAAATCGCTGTATTCTTTATATAAAGCTGTGGGAGGAAGGGATGCTCTGTGCCTGAGTGACATACTGATGAAGGGAGAGGCTCTCGAAACGCGTTTAAGAAGCCGAGGATTGGTAGAACACTAATTACAGCGCATCATCCTGACCAGAGCAAAAGAATTGCTGTGAAAAAGCATTGAGAAGATCGCGAACCACGCCCCCCGGCGTCCTAGGCAACACGAGGCACGCTGTCGACTTCTCTGAACTGCGCTGGATTCAAGATACTCTCCCAGGAACAGCCGACCATCATTGGAGCACCTGATACAACAGCGCCGGGTGAAGGGTAAGTGACCTCTGTAGCCAGAGACAGTGCGGGACGCCGCACTCAGGCACAGAGCATCCCTTCCTCCCACAGCTCTGTACAAGGAATACAGCGATTTACATTATATATATATATATATATATATATATATATACTATTATATATTTTGAAGTCTTGAACTAAAAATCTCCTTTATATCGCTATTGATCTATGAAAGACTACTCTATAAATAGAGACATTATTATAGAAGGCGCACCATTTACCCTCTAGCCAGCAGCTACTGATTTATGAAAGACTTCCCTATGAATAGAGGCACCACTACAACAAGACTATTCCATGAATAGAGGCATCACTATAAAAAGCGCATCATTTATCCTCTACCCAGTGGCGATTGTTCATCCTCTACTTAGTGGTGATTACCCACTTATGACTATTTTTACTATTTTTTATTTTTACATTTTTCTACATTTTTATCACTTATTAAAAAGGACTTTTTTATTCATTTTTTCATAGACTCCTAATCTTGAACTATTAATCCTATGACTTTTACCACCAGCACTCACCTTATATTTTAATGTTTTAATACATACTTTTTTTTTATCATAAAAGACCTTACAACCACAATAAGTATTTACTATTACAAATAAATCATAATAGATTGACCCAAATAAGAGTGTGCCTGCTTATCCATCTATTTCTCAAATTTTTCTAATGTGTTGTCATGAGCAGAATCCCCCCGTTTCAACAGATTTAAATTTCAAAATGTTGACTTCTTACTTGGACCTGTCTATCAAGAAGGAGAAGAAGGGGCTGGCAGAGGAAGCAGGAGGAACAAGAGTGCACATAGTGGACCCCCAATTCCTCATTACAGCACAGGGGTTGTCCCACGAAAAAATATACTGCAGTTTTCAAACCAGCACCTGGATCTGAATATTTTTGTAACTGCATTTAATAAAAAATGTTGTATAGTCCCGGAGTTATTCATTAAAATGTATTTGTATAGTGCCACCTGCTATTCGTTCTTTTTCTTATTTTTCTATGCACTTTGCTGAGGTGGACGCACGTGCTTAGGGTCCATCCTTCAGCTGCCTCATGAGCTGTGATAGGGAGAGAACTGCAACAGAAATGGCACGCCCCTGAGCTGCCATCTTGAAACAAATCTAGCTGTGCAATTGGGGAGATCTCTGGATCCACGTGAGGTACAGGGATGGTTCTAGCTTTGTTACAAAGAGATTGCCATGTACTACACTGAGCAAAAATATAAATGCAACACTTTCGGTACTGCTCCCATTTTGCGTGAGCGGAACTCAAAGATCTGAAACATTTTCTACATACATAAAAGACCCGTTACTCTCAAATATTGTTCACAAATCTGTCTAAATCTGTGTTAGTGAGCACTTCTCCTTTGCCGAGATAATCCATCCCACCTCACAAGTGTGGCATATCAAGGTGCTGATTAGACAGCATGAATATTGCACAGGTGTGCCTTAGACAGCCCACAATAAAAGGACACTCTGAAATGTGCAGTTTGATCACACAGATGTCGCAACATTTGAGGGAGCATGCAATTGGCATGCTGACAGCAGGAATGTCTACCAGAGCTGTTGCTCATGCAATGAATGTTCATTTCTCTACCATAAGAGAATTTGGCAGAAAATCCAACCGGCCTCACAACCACAGACCACGTGTAACCACACCAGTCCAGGACCTCCACATCCAGCATGTTCACCTCCATGATCGTCTGAGACCAGCCACCCGGATAGCTGCAGCAACAATCTGTTTGCATAACCAAAGAATTTCTGCACAAACTGTCAGAAACAGTCTCAGGGAAGTTTATCTGCATGCTCGTCGCCTCATCGGGGTCTGGACCTGACTGCAATTCATCGTCGTAACCGACTTGAGTGGGCAAATGCTCACATTCAATGGCGTCTGGCATGTTGGAGCGGCGTTCTGTTCACGGATGAGTCCCGGGTTTCACTGTTCAAGGCAGATTGTAGACAATGTGTGGCGCCGTGTGGGTGAGCGCTTTGCTGACGTCAACGTTGTGGATCGAGTGGCCCATGGTGGAGGTGGGGTTATGGTATGGGCAGACGTGTGTTATGGACAGCGAACACAGGTGCATTTTACTGATTGCATTTTGAATGCACAGAGATACTGTGACGAGATCCTGAGGCCCATTGTTGTGCCATTCATCCACGACCATCACCTCATGTTGCAGCATGATAATGCACGGCTCCATATTGCAAGGATCTGTACACAATTCCTGGAAGCTGAAAACATCCCAGTTCTTGCATGGCCAGCATACTCACCAGACATGTCACCCATTGAGCATGTTTGGGATGCTCTGGATCAGTGTATATGACAGCGTGTTCCAGTTCTTGCCAATATTCTGCAACTTCGCACAGCTATTGAAGAGGAGTGGACCAACATTCCACAGGCCACAATCAACAACCTGATCAACTCTATGTGACGGAGATGTGTTGCCAGTAAGGCAAAACTGTGCACATTTCAGAGTGCCCTTTTATTGTGGGCAGTCTAAGGCACACCTGTGCAATATTCATGCTGTCTAATCAGCACCTTGATATGCCACACCTGTGAGGTGGGATGGATTATCTCGGCAAAGGAGAAGTGCTCACTAACACAGATTTAGACAGTTTGTGAACAATATTTGAGAGTAATGGGTCTTTTCTGTATGTAGAAAACATTTCAGATCTTTGAGTTCAGCTCATGCAAAATGGGAGCAAAACCGAAAGTGTTGCGTTTTATATTTTTGCTCGGTGTATATGATGTTTAAATCAGTGGTAGGGGTAATGTGACAGTTCTGCTATTCAGCCATATATATTGTATCTTGTGATACATGCCTTACTTTTATAGGATATAACTCACTTCTTACCATATGTCCTCATGGATACTGTTTGGCTCTATCTTTTTAGTGTTTTTATGATTTCAGTAATTAATAAAGATGTCATTAGTTTTCTTCATGTGTACAGTGTCTTCTGTGTTAGGTTACTTTCACACCTGCGTTAAGTGCGGATCCGTCTGGTATCTGCACAGATGGATCCGCACCTAAAATGCAAACGCTTGTATCCGTTCAGAACGGATCCGTTTGCATTACCATGAACAAAAAAAAAATTAAAAAACATTATTTTTTTTGTTCATGATAATGCAAACGGATCCGTTTTTACTTACACTAAAAGTCAATGGGAGGCGGATCCGTTTTCAATTGCACCATATTGTGTCAGTGAAAACGGATCCGTCCCCATTGACTTACATTGTAAGTCAGGACGGATCCGTTTGGCTCCTCATCGTCAGGTGGACATCAAAACGCTGCGCGTTTTAGTGTGCACCTCCAGAGCGGAATGGAGGCTGAACGGAGGCAAACTGATGCATTCTGAGCGGACCCTTATCCATTCCGAATGCATTGGGGCTAAACTGATCCGTTTTGGGCCGCTTGTGAGAGCCCTGAAACGAATCTGACAAGCGGACCCAGAAACGCCAGTGTGAAAGTAGCCTTAAATATACAGGTGAAACTTGAACTTTGCACGATATTCTAATTTTTCATTTATTTCAGTAATGCAACTTAAAAGGTGAAACTAACATATGAGATAGACTCTTTACATGCAAAGCGAGATATTTCAAGCCTTTATTTGTTATAATTTGGATGATTATGGCTTACAGCTTATGAAACCCCAAAGTCACAATCTCAGGTCCCCTTTGCTCAGGGGGTATGGATTAATTAGCTGACTAGAGTGTGACACTTTGAGCCTAGAATATTGAACCTTTTCACAAAATTCTAATTTTAAGCTGCATTAATGCAATTCTTTTTAATTTGCATTACTGAAATAAATGGACTTTTGAACGATATTCGAATTTTTCGAGTTTCACCTGTATATGTGGAGTGAAGTGCAACCTAAGAAACTGCGACTAATGAAAGACTTACCTTTGCTCTGGATCTTGAAATCCTCAGGCAGCAAATTATCCTGCCTGTTTCCAAGTGTAAAGGCGAGGAAGGAAAGAATGACAGCATCCATTATAGCTATGATAGCTAGGATGTAGGCCCACCGCACAGTGCAGGCTCCCAGCGTGTATTTATCCGTCTTATCGCCACACATACGCTTCACTTCTGCAGAGTCCCACCCATCTGGGTAAATTAGGCATCCAATCATCAAGCCTGCACCTGCAAGGTAAAAAATAAAAAGTACTAAGGTTTTGACATGCTTTGAGATAACTACGAGAACAAAACAAAAAAAGTACAAAAAACTGTATAAAATCTTACGCATAAAGGATGTAGACAGTAAGTACTGTACTGGAGTTATATCATGCAACATCATTTGAAAAGTAATAGTTCTCATTTAATACCTGAAGCCAACTGCATCCACGCACAGATTTTGTACACTGTGGCCGAATTGCAGAAAAAGAAAAGACTGAAGCACAGCATGGAACCCACCACCAGGAACATGGAGACTCCAACAAAAAACATGGCAGTCTTGAAGGCTCCTGAAGGTATGCTTTCAAAGTCCAAGGCACTTCCTTTGCAGATTAATTCTGATGTCAGTGCATTTCCTATGCAGTAGCTGAACAGACCAAAATAACCTGCTTGTGGGGTGTTTAAACTATCCCCAATCCAGTAAGGTTGGATGAAAACTTCCACCATGATGATAGAGAAGCATATGGTAAACACTGCCCACAACACCCCGACTGCACGTGCGTTGCGTACATAGTTGGTATGGTATATTTTTGCTGCTTCTTTTGCTGGCAGCAGCTGAACCATTTTGATTCAATGTGGGTATAATGCTTTTCAAAAGTAAAACCTGTAAAGGCAGAAAAGCAACAAAACCATGATGAAGATAATTTACAGTAAATACACAAATTATTTTCAGAGCACTTCACTCAAGCTTTTCTCTATCACATAACGTCTTCCATCTTAGTGTGGTTCATGCTAGTAGCTAGGACCTTGGCCTACTTAGAAATGGCAATTTTCAGGAGAAAACCAGACAACACGGCATCTGCCTGCAATAAAGAAGTGATCGTTACCTATCATATCCTAAACAGCCGCTCTCGTTTTCCTGCTCAGGATCTGTTTACTTAGCGACAAGGGTGATGTCACGACAACAAGACATGACCATGAGCCAATCACTATCATCTTCAGTGCACTGTTGAGGCCAGTGATTGGCTGCAGCGGTCACATCTTGTCGACGTGTCATCACTGCTGCAACCAGGTAAACAGATCCTGGCCGGAAGACCTGCTGTGGCTGCAAATGATCTGCTGGGTAAGTAACGATCACTTATTAATTGCAGACAGATCCTCTGTGTTGTTCGGTTTCCTCCTTCAACAGGGTAATTTTCACACATTTGTCAAATGAAAAACCCTAATTATGAAAGATGAATAAATCATATTTGTCTAATATATAAAGCTGAGTATATGTGTGCGTGTATGTATGTCCGCTAAAGGAATCCGCACCGTCGCATTTACAATCACGAAATTTGGCAAACAGGTACATCAGGTGTCCGGGAAGGTTTTAGACCAGGTCTCAGCCCTCTAGGAAGTACCGTTCCTGAGATATTCCTTAAAAAAATGCATCAGCTAATAGAAGCTCGCAGGCCCTTAGCCTCCACATACACAGTTTTACTCCAGGTTTCCATAACAACCCAGCCATTTTTCTTCACTGCTGTAGGTGAGCTTTAAAGGAAATTTGTTAACAGGATAATCGCTATTGAAGCAAAGCCATGGCCTAATACCAATTAGTACCTTATTTCAAGATGTGCCTTTTAAGGTGCCCAGAGGGGCGTCACTCTTGCAGGAAGGAGCCCTGCCACAATGTGTCCACCCTTAAAAGACGAACTTAAAATCCCTCCCCCAGGTCCCAATAAGCCACACCGCTGATCTGGTTAGGTCACGCCCCCTCCCACTCCTCAGCCGACGGGGATTGAAAAAATGAAGGTAAAAATCAACTTCTGTCAGCTGCAGGGGTGGGAGGGAGGGAGGGTGACTTTCTCCCTGCAGCTCACACTCAGACAGCACAGTGCTGCTGTCTTAGAGTGAACTGTTCAAAAGGACACGCCCCCTCCCATTCTTCAGCCGACAGAGATTGAAAAAATGAAGTTAAAAATCAACTTCTAGGTCCCGATTAGACATGCCCCCGATTCAGTTAGGCCATGCCCCCCTCCCACTCAGATGACAGGGATTGAAAAAATGAAGTTAAAAATCAACTTCTGTCAGCTGCAGGGGTGGGTGGGAGGGAGGGTGACTTTCTTCCTGCAGCTCACACTCAGACAGCACAGTGCTGCTGTCTAAGAGTGAGCTGTTCAAAAGGACATCCTTGTGTCCGTCCAGGCCCTGCACCAGACGGAGGACAGGGAGTCTGAAAGCCGGACTGTCCGGCCTAAAACTGGACCTCTGGCCACCCTAGGGGTAGGCTGCTGTGGAGGTCACAGTTAAGGGGATGGTCCGCTATGGAGGTCAGTGTTAAGGGGCAGATTGCTGTAAAGGCCACTGGTAAGGGGGGCAGGCTCCTGTGGAGGTCACTGTCAAGTGGGCACAGAGTAGCAATTAGAAACAAACAGACAAACATATAGCGCTGCACGCTCTCATACATAGCATGCAGCCACGTAGCCTGCGGCACGGCCGTCCCAGTGCCGCAGGATACGTGACTGCACGCTATGTATGAGAGCGTGCAGCGCTATATGTTTGTTTGTTTCTAAATGCTACTCTGCGCTCCTGATGACTAAGTTGCAGAACACTGCAACTAAGAAACGCGTCAAGCAGAATAGGGTTAGATACCTCAAGTGATATAGAAACCAATATCCTTATGATAGGAATTATAATCACACTGTAGCCAGCCTATATGAGTAGGTACACCTAGGGTAGCAGTTCAGGGCTCAGTGATAGTGTGGAACCCAGCTGATGAGTAGTATGTTGGGGCAACATGTGTGGGGGTTGAAATAAGCGTGTATCACCGGATATACAACCCGCCGCCCTGCTGACACACAATCTGCTCCCCGTGTGTGTACACAGTCCTAGTAATTGGTCTGAGCACATAACACAATTCTCAGACCTAGTGCTATTGTGATCTAGGACAGCTCATAGTTTTAACAACATACAGTCAGGTCCATAAATATTGGGACATCGACACAATTCTAACATTTTTGGCTCTATACACCACCACAATGGATTTGAAATGAAACGAACAAGATGTTCTTTAACTGCAGACTGTCAGCTTTAATTTGAGGGTATTTACATCAGGTGAACGGTGTAGGAATTACAACAGTTTGCATATGTGCCTCCCACTTGTTAAGGGACCAAAAGTAATGGGACAAAATAATAATCATAAATCAAACTTTCACTTTTTAATACTTGGTTGCAAATCCTTTGCAGTCAATTACAGCCTGAAGTCTGGAACGCATAGACATCACCAGGCGCTGGGTTTCATCCCTGGTGATGCTCTGCCAGGCCTCTACTGCAACTGTCTTCAGTTCCTGTTTATTCTTGGGGCATTTTCCCTTCAGTTTTGTCTTCAGCAAGGGAAATGCATGCTCAATCGGATTCGGGTCATTGGCTTGGCCATTGCATAACATTCCACTTCTTTCCCTTAAAAAACCCTTTGGTTGCTTTTGCAGTATGCTTTGGCTCATTGTCCGTCTGCACTGTGAAGCGCCGTCCAATGAGTTCTGAAGCATTTGGCTGAATATGAGCAGATAATATTGCCCAAAATACTTCAGAATTCATCCTGCTGCTTTTGTCGCAGTCACATCATCAATAAATAAATACAAGAGAACCAGTTCCATTGGCAGCCATACATGCCCACGCCATGACACTACCACCACCATGCTTCACTGATGAGGTGGTATGCTTAGGATCATGAGCAGTTCCTTTCCTTCTCCATACTCTTCTCTTCCCATGACTCTGGTACAAGTTGATCTTAGTCTCATCTGTCCATAGGATGTTGTTCCAGAACTGTGAAGGCTTTTTTAGATGTCGTTTGGCAAACTCTAATCTGGCCTTCCTGTTTTTGAGGCTCACCAATGGTTTACATCTTGTGGTGAACCCTCTCTATTCACTCTGGTGAAGTCTTTTCTTGATTGTTGACTTTGACACACATACAGCTACCTCCTGGAGAGTGTTCTTGATCTGGCCAACTGTTGTAAAGGGTGTTTTCTTCACCAGGGAAAGAATTCTTCGGTCATCCACCACAGTTGTTTTCCGTGGTCTTCCGGGTCTTTTGGTGTTGCTGAGCTCACTGGTACGTTCCTTCTTTTTAAGAATGTTCCAAACAGTTGTTTTGGCCATGCCTAATGTTTTTGCTATCTCTCTGATGGGTTTGTTTTGTTTTTTCAGCCTAATGATGGCTTGCTTCACTCATTGTGACAGCTCTTTGGATCTCATCTTGGGAGTTGACAGCAACAGATTCCAAATGCAAATTGCAAACTTGAAATGAACTCTGGACCTTTTATCTGCTCATTGTAATTGGGATAATGAGGGAATATCACACACCTGGCCCGGAACAGCTGAGAAGCCAATTGTCCCATTACTTTTGGTTCCTTAACAAGTGGGAGGCACATATGCAAACTGTTGTAATTCCTACACCGTTCACCTGATTTGGATGTAAATACTCTCAGATTAAATCTGACAGTCTGCAGTTAAAGCACATCTTGTTCGTTTCATTTCAAATCCATTTTGGTGGTGTATAGAGCCAAAAATGTTACATTTGTGTCGATGTCCCAATATTTATGGACCTGACTGTATATACGCGAGTTGATTTGCCCACATTTTAATGTCATAAAAGTTATATTTTAGCGACAGTCAATCCATTTGTTAAACGCCAGTTTCCAAATCATGCTGCCCACAAACAATGAATCTGTATGAGCATGAATGATGGCAGTAGTGATCCCCATGTAGGGTTGTTCAATTTGTGAACTGATTGTAATTATTAATTAATGATCATCACATTCTGATGTCAGAACTTACAATTAGATAGAGTTGTGGGGTGCAGGGTGGTCGTAACCCCTTGAAACGAGCAGTGTATAATGTCATGGGAAAAATTAATCCAGCCAGCATAGGAGGCAATATGGACAATCACAATACATTAGTAAGTGCCTTGTATTAACTTTCTCTACATGATAAATGCCATTTGCTGAAGTGAGACAACCCCTTTGACAAATTTTAAAGGACTTAGGCTGGGTTCACACGGGCGAGATTTCCGCGCAGGTGCAATGCGTGAGGTGAACGCATTGCACTCGCACTGAATCCGGACCCATTCATTTCTATGGGGCTGTGCACATGAGCGGTGATTTTCACGCATCACTTGTGCGTTGCGTGAAAATCGCAGCATGCTCTATATTCTGTGTTTATCACGCAACGCAGGCCCCATAGAAGTGAATGGGGTTGCGTGAAAATCGCAAGCATCCGCAAGCAAGTGCAGATGCGGTGCGATTTTCACGCATGGTTGCTAAGATGACAGTCTATTCACTGTATTATTTTCCCTTAAAACATGGTTATAATGGAAAATAATAGCATTCTTTAATACAGAATGCTTAGTAGAAGGTCAATTGAGGGTTAAAAAATAAAAAAAATTAACTCACCTCCTCCTCCTCAGTGAAGAAGTTCGGGTCTGGGTACCACATTCAGTTTTTATCACGCGCGATAAAAACGGAACGCAATCGCAGTCAAAACTGACTGAAATGGCGTACCTACTCGCGCGGGCCTGCCGCAATGCACCCGGGACGAGTCCGGAGCCAAAATGTGATGCCCATGTGAACCCAGCCTTATGCATCATTCACACGTCATTATTTTGGTCAGTGATTTCCATCAGCGATTGTGAGCCAAAACCAGGATTGGAGTCTCCACAGACATAAGGTATAATGGAAAAATCTGCACCTGTTCTGTGTTTAGAGCCGCACCTGGTTTTGGCTCACAATCACTGATGGAAATCATTGACCGAACACTGACGTGTTATTCAGGGACAATTTATCAGAAACAGGAAGAAAATACAGATTTATTATTATTTAACATAGTTTGTTGAATAAATAATATTTACCCCAAAAATAAATCCTCTGTTTCTCCTAATACATAGCAGTGTCACAGATGTGTTCATTGTGTAATGTACGGCATCATGCCAAAAACAAAATCCCTAGTTAACTTTACATGGTTCTGCCTCCCTTAGCTTTAGGGCTCATACACATACACCTATTTTTTTGTCCGCATCCGATCCACATTTTTTGCGGGTCGGATGTGGACCCATTCACTTCAATGGGGCCGCAAAAGATGCTGACAGCATACCGTGTGCTATCTGCATCCCTATGTCCATGGCACCTGAAAAAAAAAAGGATAGGACTGTTCTATAGAGGCCAGGACGTTCCATTCCGCAAAATGCGGAACACGGACGTAATTTGCAGACCGTAAAACAGGCTACGGTTGTGTGCATGAGCCCTTAGATGAAGCCTATGTACACGGATGATAATCATCCAAGTACAGACATTTTTTAGTAATGGTACTAAAGTGGAACAAGGAGGGGTAGAAGAGGCGAAAATTGGTCGCTGAGGTTATTATTAGTTTGGTATCACATTTTTAAAAATGACTAGATGCTTAACTAGCAGCACTGAGGGTTATAATTAATCTAACGATTAATGTTATATAACTGATCCCAGAAGATGGAACCTGATGGACCAGTGTCTTTTTTCAACCTATATAACTATATATTATGCCTGATGGAGCATATTAATGTCTGAACGCCTGACGCCTAAGCAAAACCTGTTTATGTCAGGTGGAATGTATAAAATTGGTGCGTGTGGGTTTGGGCAGGTACGTATTCTTCCTTTTATATATGTATTTAATAATATTTTTACATTTAACTGTATTTTTTACTATGTGGGCACAGGTTAACAGGTGTCTGTCTGTCCACATATAAGGCTCACTAAAAACAGTGATCTAATGGTAACAGCCCATAGATCACTAATACCTGATCACATAGGGCCAGATTTGTCATTACTCTGACAGCTCACTCCACTTTAACATATGGCTAAAGTCAGTTTTAGCCAAGTCAGATTTATGATCGGCCCTTTAAGACTGTAATAATTGTGGTTTGACGGTAGCAGTTTATCCGTCAGTAAGCAGCTTTACAAAAGTCGCACGTTTTTACGAAAAAGTCGCACGTTTTTATGAAAAAGTCGCATGTTCTATTAAAAAGTCTCATAAGATAAGCATGGTCCTCACTAGAGTGAAATTGCGACTTTTTTGCGACTTTTTAAATAGTCCCAATAGTAAATCTGTCTAGAGATTCATTTGCATAAGAAAACACGCCAACTTTAAGAAAACTGGCGAGCATAGTGCAGAGCAGAAAAAAGTCGTAAATTTGTGCGTTTGGGACTTTTTCACTCCATTATTCTGACCTGAGCCAATGATAAATCTGGCCCATCGTCTCTGCAAGCCACCCCTCTGCACAGGGATCTAAGTGATGTCATCAATGATGTCATGGAGTTCCCTACTGACCACACAGGAACACACCTCTCAATATGAGCGTTGTGTTCAGAGGGTTTCTGTGACAAGGAATTTATTTCAGGTTCCTGTCACAGTACAGTGTAACAGCCAGGAGTGAACAGTGCCAGTAAACTCACTGGGCCAGATTTATCATTAGCTCAGGTCAGAATAATGGAGTGAAAAAGTCCCAAAAAAAGTCCCAAACGCTAAAACTGCGCACAAATTTGCGACTTTTTTCTGCTCTGCACTATGCGCGCCAGTTTTCTGAAAGTGGACATGTTTTCTTATGAAAATTAATCTCTAGACAGATTTACTATTTGGACTATTTAAAAAGTCGCAAAAAAGTCGCAATTTCACTCCAGTGAGGACCATGCTTATCTTATGAGACTTTTTAATAGAACATGCGACTTTTTCATAAAAACGTGCGACTTTTTCGTAAAGATGTGCGACTTTTGTAAAGCTGCTTACTGACGGATAAACTGCTACCGTCAAACCACATTTATTACAGTCTTAAAGGGCCGATCATAAATCGGACTCGGCTAAAACTGACTTTAGTCATATATGAAAGTGGAGTGAGCTGTCAGAGTAATGATAAATCTGGCCCACTGTATCAATTACCGGGCTGAAGGCACAAGAGCCTGTCAATTTATGTGCTATGGTCACCCCCAAATCTCTCGTATGATCATAATGTAACATTTTGCTACGTGAAATATGAAAGTATTGTACATGCTATGTGCTACACAAAATATAAAAGTATTGTACTATGTGCCACCTGAAATATAAAAGTATTGTACTATGTGCCACCTGAAATATAAAAGTATTGTACTATGTGCCACATGAAATATAAAAGTATTGTACTATGTGCTACATGAAATATAAAAGTATTGTACTATGTGCTACATGAAATATAAAAGTATTGTACTATGTGCCACATGAAATATAAAAGTATTGTACTATGTGCTACATGAAATATAAAAGTATTGTACTATGTGCTACACAAAATATAAAAGTATTGTACTATGTGCCACATGAAATATAAAAGTATTGTACTATGTGCTACATGAAATATAAAAGTATTGTACTATGTGCTACACAAAATATAAAAGTATTGTACTATGTGCCACATGAAATATAAAAGTATTGTACTATGTGCTACATGAAATATAAAAGTATTTTACATACTATGTGCCACATGAAATATAAAAGTATTTTACATACTATGTGCCACATGAAATATAAAAGTATTGTACTATGTGCTACACAAAATATAAAAGTATTGTACTATGTGCTACATGAAATATAAAAGTATTGTACTATGTGCTACATGAAATATAAAAGTATTGTACTATGTGCCACATGAAATATAAAAGTATTGTACTATGTGCTACATGAAATATAAAAGTATTGTACTATGTGCTACACAAAATATAAAAGTATTGTACTATGTGCCACATGAAATATAAAAGTATTGTACTATGTGCTACACGAAATATAAAAGTATTGTACTATGTGCTACACGAAATATAAAAGTATTGTACTATGTGCTACATGAAATATAAAAGTATTGTACTATGTGCTACATGAAATATAAAAGTATTGTACTATGTGCTACATGAAATATAAAAGTATTTTACATACTATGTGCCACATGAAATATAAAAGTATTTTACATACTATGTGCCACATGAAATATAAAAGTATTGTACTATGTGCTACATGAAATATAAAAGTATTTTACATACTATGTGCCACATGAAATATAAAAGTATTGTACTATTTGCCACATGAAATATAAAAGTATTTTACATACTATGTGCCACATAAAATATAAAAGTATTGTACTATTTGCCACATGAAATATAAAAGTATTTTACATACTATGTGCCACATGAAATATAAAAGTATTGTACTATGTGCCACATGAAATATAAAGGTATTTTACATACTATGTGACACATGAAATATAAAAGTATTGTACTATGTGCCACCTGAAATATAAAGGTATTTTACATACTATGTGCCACCTGAAATATAAAAGTATTGTACCATGTGCCACCTGAAATATAAAGGTATTTTACATACTATGTGCCACCTGAAATATAAAAGTATTGTACTATGTGCCACATGAAATATAAAAGTATTTTACATACTATGTGCCACATGAAATATAAACGTTCTGTACTGTTTGCCACATGAAATATAAGAGTATTGCATAACTTTACAAACATGTAACATGCTTATTTCTGGAATGAAAGGATACATACATACATGAATGACATTGAAGAAAGAATAGTAAAACTAACCTCAATGCATGTGGACGACCCAAGCTGCCATACGTTTGCCTAACCCAGCATTATGAAGATCAGAATTAGCGACCCAGAAACCCAAAGGCACGTCAGACTGGAGCAAAAGGATGTGTCTGGTAACACTGAAACTTAAGAGGATGGGTTTACTGCTTGTGAGCTGTAATGTTATGCCCTCTGTATTATTCATGGTCAGGGGGTGTACTGTGTCATCTGTATGCTCTTTTAATCCTAGAGTGTCAGGTGAGACGTTGCATCCCCCATCATCCTGGTGCATTATGGGAATGTAGGTAATCTTCTTACTATTGATTCTCTGTGTTTAATATCATCCCAGCCTACAGGATTAGTGCGCGTGTCAACAGCTACAACTGTAATGTGAAAAGTTGCCTTCTGGAGTTCAGCCATAAAACCAATTACCTTTACATTACACGTAACATACATGACTTTGTGTGTGTGTGAGAAGTTCAATGTTACTGGATAAAATAGTTAAATAGTTACAGAGTAATGTTCCGAGTACTATAAGACTCCGTTCACAACCATGCCTTAAAGAGAATATGTCATTAAATACCTCTCAATAAAACCAGCTGACATTGAAGATGTGGATCTAATGGTGTTGGTCCCATCTCGCGCAGAGAAAACAGCATTTTAAGGCCTCATGCACACAAACGTATTTTGTTTCAGTGTCCGTTCCGTTTTTTGCGGATAGGATGCGGACCCATTCATTTCAATGGATCTGCAAAAAATGCGGACAGCACACCATGTGCTATCTGCCTCCGTATGTCCGTTCTGTAGCCCCGCAAAAAAAAATAGAACATGTCCTATTCTTGTCCGTTTTAGTCATTGTTACAATGGATCTGCAAAAAAAAAAATGGATGGCATCCGTTTTTATTTTTTGCGGACCGCAAAACACATATATTAAAAGTATTTATTAGACAAAATATCGAATTAAACATACATATAACTACGATATAATGTAGCAATATTCCAGGAACAATTGCAGTTCAGAAATATATGCAATATTGCTACGGGCCCAGCATCTTATATTATATATGGATCAATAAAATAAAATAAAATTCTAAATGGTAGGAGTCTGACTGATTTTAAATAAAATATAAAATATTGTATCCTACAGTCTGCTGTGAGGCAGTCAATAGTCAATGCAAAACGTGCAATGTGCTGATATCTTCCTTTGTTGCTTTTATTATTTACTTAAAACTAACATTAAATTCAAAAAGATGAGCCATGTAGTTTTTTTTTTTATTATTTTCCTATTCTTAAAGGCTACGTACACCTTTGGGCCAATTTTTAAATAATGCATTATACTCATTTTGAGCTAAAAATCATTTTTTTTAATTAGTCTTTGTTAAAAATATGGAGTACTTTTTCTGTACAGGGCTAAAATGCTCTAGTAGCAGGATCTGAATTTTCTCTGTGTTCTGTCAGCCAGTTCACCTGACAGGCCCTTATCTCGTTATAAACACTCATTATACCTCAGTTTTGAGGCTACTTTCACACTGGCGTTTTGGCTTTCCGTTTCTGAGATCTGTTCAGGGCTCTCACAAGCGGTCCAAAACAGATCAGTTTTGCCCTAATGCATTCAGAATGGAAAAGGATCCGCTCAGAATGCATCAGTTTGCCTCCGATCAGTCACCATTCCGCCCGGAAGGAGGACATCAAAACACTGCTTGCAGCGTTTTTCTGTCCGCGATGTGGTGCGGAGCAAGACGGATCCGTCCCCATTGACTTACATTGTGTGCCAGGACGGATCTGTTTTCTCTGACTTACGTCATGGCTATAGAAGACATAATACAACTGGATCCATTCATGACGGATGCATGTGGTTGTATTATTGTAACAGAAGCCAAAAACCGCTAATGTGAAAGTAGCCCAAGAATGTAGCTTAAATAAGTGTTTATGACCTCTTAGTAAATTAGAGATAAGGGTCATGAGATGACCAGCACAAAGTAAATTCACACAGCTAGAAAAACTGATATTTTTTTTAAATAAATACCAATTAAAAATTTTTTTTGATTTTTATAGCCCAAAATTAGTAAGATGCAATCATTAAAAAATTGCCTTTGAAGGTGTACATAAGCCTTTAAGGCCTCCATAAGCCATGCATATATGGTAGCACACCTCTGTAATGTGTCATAGAAGGATTCTTTTCTTCCTCATTTTTTATGAATAGAAATAAAAGTCTGTAAGTCTTTATATTACATTGGGGCATACAGAGGTACAGTTTAACCCCAGAGACTTCTATGAGTGCTTTATTTTTCGAGTCTACTTGAACCTTTTAGCAGCTATGGAGGCATTTCTGTATAGTACATTGGCAATCTACCACAAGAAGTACATAGAACTCAATGGAAAAGATTTATCAAAACTGGTGTAAAGGAAAACAGTCTTAGTTATCAATAGCAACCAATCAGATTCCACCTTTCATTTTCTGAAAAATGAGAGGTGGAATCTGTTTGGTTGGTATGGGCAACTAAGCCCGTTTTCCTTTACACCAGTAAAGAAGTTTGATAAATCTCCAGCAATGAGCTCACATTGTACCTCTCCAACTTTTCCACAAATGCCCACTTCTAGGGAATCATGCAGACACAATATAGCAGTGTCTTGAGCGCCTATCAGTTCATAATACTGAACCGTGCAGGCTAGATGTGTACCGTTATACAGAGTTTGTGTACATGGCAAGGCTGTGGGCATGAGCTCTAAAAAGTTAGGACTGAGTAAAATTATTCAACAATCCTGGTCAGGCCTTATTCACATGACTGTACTTTTGCTCCACATCTGATCTGCATTTTTTGCGGATCAGGTGCGGACCCATTCATTTCAATAGGGCTGCAAAAAATGCGGACAGCACATGTGTGCTGTCCGCATCCATATGTCCATTCCACAGCCCCACAAAAAAGATAGCGCATGCCCTATTCTTGTTCGTTTTGCAGACACGAATAGGCATTGTAACAAAAAAAAATGGACACAACACGGACTTCACAGGGATGACATCTGTATTTTATGCAGACTGTAAAATACATATGGTCGTGTGAATTCATCCTAAGGCCCCATTCACGCGTCCGTAATTTCGTTCCGCAGAAATTGCTGGCCCATTCATTTCTATGCACTTCCGGGTCCGAAAAAAATATAACATGTCCTATTCTTGTCTGCAATTGCGGACAAGAATAGGCATATTCTATTAGTGCCGGCGATATGCGGTCCGCAAAATGTGGAACGCACATTGCCGTGTCCGTGTTTTGCGACGTGTAAATGGAGCCTTCAACGACGTCCACAAAGACACAATGTTAAAAAAAACAGACTCAGATTAACTTTTTAGAAACTCCTTTAGTGCATCACTTTTGTACAAATTAAAGCAAACTATATTGCTAAATATTATCAACAAATATCATCTAGTAGAAAATGTCTAATAACACCTCCGTAGGGACATATAGCTTCATGATTTAACTGTCCAAGTAAGGCCTCATGCACCCCACCGTAACACGGATCCACTAAATACTGATAGCGTCCGTGTGCCATCTAAATTATAGAACGTCCTATTCTGGTCCGCAAAATGCAGTCCATGGACCCACTGAAGTCAGCGAGTCTGCAAAAGAATGCGCATGGCACACAGATGGTATTGGCATCATGTGGATCCGTGGTTTGCGGACCACAAAACGCTAACAGTTGTGAGCATGTAGCCTAAAAGAGCATTCGTTGTGACATTGTGACACAATGTATAGAAATGGAGAACATCTCCATAATAAAGTATACGCTTTTAACTAGAGAAATACATATACCAAACAAATGAATGCAAAATTAGTAAGAGGAAAAGGACATAATAAACCAAGCAGTAAAACTTTACACCAGTAGCAAACGCCATCAGATTAAAAGTGCCAGAAGAATGACTTGCACAGCGTGCCTAAGATCATAGCCGACGTCAGAAATGCCTTCCTATTCTCACTATTAGGTATGTTCTAGTGACTGCCTTTATACAGTTTTATTGAATAAGGAAGGAGCTCTGGCAGAATGATACATTGCCAATCTCAGACTTTTTACAGGTACTTATCATTTTGAACTCCCCATTTCAATGGGTTGTGCCATGATTGATGTAAAAAAATGAAAATCAGACATAACATAGTATGTGACCCTCTCTTAGAACCAGCCCTGTACCCCACATGGATCCAGAGATCCCCCCATTCATTGATCTTCTAGATTTCAGGCTGACAGCTCAGGGGTTGTGTCCTCTTCTCAGGGGAAGTGTCCTTTCTGCTCAACTCTCTCCCTATCAGAGCTGAAGGGTGTGCACCTTCTGCTGCAGCTCTTTCCTGACACTGTCACAGCTTCTAACAGTAGATTTAGCTGGTGACCGTTAAAGGACGGAACTGAGCATGTGCAACCACCTCATATTACTATACAGTTTAAACTCCAGGTGCGCCATTATAACGAAGCAAAGAAAATCTCACAACTGGAAAAAAATTTAACAAAGGAAATTACAAAAGTAACTAGTTTTTCATGCTGAATTACTGTATCTTAAAATAACATTTAATGGTGGCGCAACCGCTTTAAACCTGATTTGCAAAATAGCTGAAGATACCACGATAACCATCGTTTTACATAACTATTTTTCTTATTATCAAGAACAGCCGCTTAAGGTAAAAATTAGTATTTAATATGATTAAAACATGTTATGTATAAAGATGAATAATAATAATAGATCTCTACTTACTAGTGGCAGGCCACTTTCACACTAGCGGCAGCTTTCTCCGGCAGGCTGTTCTGGCGGGGGAACAGCCTGCCGGATCCGTGCTGCCGCTAGTGCACGCCTGCTGCCAGAAGTCCACTCATGTCGTAGTTTTATTCCGGTCGCCTATCGACATGTGAAAGTGGCCTAAGTGTTGAAAAGTAATTAGCTAATAAATACTGACTGTAGCAGTGCAGGAGGTGGACAGCAGATGATTAGCTGTCCAGCAGACGGCAGCAGTGCTACCAGCGCCCATGGGGCTTCACTACTAACGATTCCTAACATTTCTTCTCCAGTCAAGTAGGACACAGGAGATTCTGGTGGATACCAGTAAGATACTTTCACACTAGCGTTAATGTTTTCCGGTATTGAGATCCGTCATAGGGTCTCAATATCAGAAAAAAAAATGCTTCCGTTTTGTCCCCATTTATTGTCAATGGGGACAAAATGTAACTGAACAGAACGGAATGCTCCAAAATGTATTCCATTCTGTTCTCATACCAGAGACAAAATTGCAGCATGCTGCGGTTTGCTTTTCGTCCTGGGATGCGGAGCAAGACGGATCCGTCATGACCCACAATGCAAGTCAATGGGGACGGATCTGTTTTCTCTGACACAATCTGACATAGAAAATGGATCCGTTCCCCATTGACTTTCAGTGGAGTTCATGACGGATCCGTCTTGGCCATGTTAATACAACCGGAACCATTCATAACGGATGCAGATGGTTGTATTAGCAGTAACGGAAGAGTTTTTGCTGAACCCTGCCGGATCCAGCAAAAACGCTAGTGTGAAAGTAGCCTAAATGTCTTGAAATTTGGTCTCCGTTTTGAAACGAAAAGACACAGTCAGTGATAAACAGCAGACGTTTGAATTTGGCTTCTTTCCAGCTGGTCATGAAGCAGATGCCTCCCTCCCTGGCACTTACATGCTTCCTATCACTGTCAAATCCTAACAAATGTGGACATCAGGACAGAGATTATTTTGGCTTAGGAAATACTACCGATACTAAATATATTTTTTTTTTAATATATATTCTATTAACCCAGATGAAATATTGTAACGTGTCATTCCTGGCAAAAACACGGCCCCATGTGTAGATATCCTAACTTACAGGGCCAGATTTATCATTACTCTGACAGCTCACTCCACTTTCACATATGGCTAAAGTCAGTTTTAGCCAAGTCAGATTTATGATCGGCCCTTTAAGACTGTAATAAATGTGGTTTGATGGTAGCAGTTTATCCGTCAGTAAGCAGCTTTACAGAAGTCGCACATCTTTATGAAAAAGTCGCACGTTTTTATGAAAAAGTCGCATGTTCTATTAAAAAGTCTCATAAGATAAGCATGGTCCTCACTGGAGTGAAATTGCGACTTTTTTGCGACTTTTTAAATAGTCCCAATAGTAAATCTGTCTAGAGATTCATTTACATAAGAAAACACGCCCACTTTCAGAAAACTGGCGAGCATAGTGCAGAGCAGAAAAAAGTCGCAAATTTGTGCGCAGTTTTAGTGTTTGGGACTTTTTTTTGGGACTTTTTCACCCCATTATTCTGACCTGAGCTAATGATAAATCTGGCCCACAGTCTGTACAGCCCAGAGTTGCCTGCACAATTCTGCGACATTGGTGACAGGTTCAGCTCCTCGTTTTTAGGACATATATTTTAAATTCCTGCACAAAGATTGCTGTTACACTCCACCCCCCATGCTCCACACAGACACTGAACCAGCAGGAGGAATCAGACAGATGTGAACTTAAGTATCTGCAGAATTGTGAATGCAGCTGTGGATGAAAATGGGTTATGATAAAATCCGGAATTAGACTTACCGGTAATTCTGTTTCCATGAAATCACCATGACGGCCACACAGGAGGTTGACCCATGACCTCTGTAGGGGCAGGAACAGAGAAGAGGTTAAATTGCCCCCTCCCACCACCACTCCTCAGTGTTTCAAAGATTACTAAGTGCCAGACTCATAACACAATAGTTCAAGGTATTACATCATACCTCAAAAAGGGGAACAAGGTATTACTTCATACCAATAACAAAAAGAAAGGGGAAGAGAATTATGGGCCATCATGGTGATTTCATGGAAACAGAATTACCGGTAAGTCTATATCCGGATTTCCATTTCATCACCATGACGGCCACACAGGAGAATTATAAAATTAAACATTTAGGGGGGGGGGGGGGGGGCAACCGCCTGAAGGACTTTGCGTCCATATGAAAGGTCGGAGGACCTCGATAAATCCAAGCGGTAATGTTTAACAAAAATGTGTATGCTTGACCAGGTGGCTGCCCTGCATATGTCATCTAGGGAAGCCCCTGATTTTTCTGCAAAAGTGGTGGAAACTGCTCTAGTGGAGTGAGCTCGAACGTTTGCGGGTGGATCCAGGTTCTGAAGTTTGTACCAGAGAGAGATGGTATCTTTAATCTATCGGGCAATAGAGGACTTAGAGACTTTTAAGCCCTTATTTTTTCCTGCAAACTGGATGAGAAGACTGTAAACAATAGGAGGGGAGGATGATTTCCTGGCTTCTGTGATAGTTGGAAACTACCTTGGGCAAAAACCCCGGATCCAGTCTCAAAACAATCTTATCGTCGGAGATAGTCAGATATGGTTCCCTTATGGAGAGTGCTTGTATTTCTCCCAGTCTCCTGGCCGAGGTGATGGCGATGAGAAAGGCGGTTTTGAATGAGAGTAATTTTGTTGTGCAGTCTTCCAGAGGTTCAAAAGGAGGATGCGCAAGTCTGTTTAGGACTAGGTTTAGGTCCCAGGTAGGAGTACAAGATCTTAGGGAGGGCCTTAACCTGGTTGCTGCTCTAATAAACCGCTTAACCCACCTATGATCAGCGAGACTGGTGTCAAAGAAAGTACTAATTGCGGAAATTTGCACTTTCAATGTAGAGGGTTTAAGTCCCAGCTCCAGACCGTTCTGTAAGAAGTCAAGGAGATTCTGGATGTAAGGTTCTCTGAGGTTTGGTTCTGTCTCCCCAGACCATGAGCAGAACTTCTTCCATATCTTTAGGTATATTGCGGATGTTACTTTCTTCCGACAGCATTTCATTGTGGAAATGACTTTGTCAGAAAGACCTTGGTGTTTTAGTATGGCGACCTCAGGATCCAGGCTGTGAGCTTGAGAAACTGTGGATGAGGATGAAGAATAGGACCTTGAGGAAGAATGTCCTGGATGGGCGGTAACTTCCAGGGTTCCTCTACTGCTAGTTTCTGAAGTAGGGGGAACCAGCTCCTCTTTGGCCAAAAGGTCGTGATCAGTATAACTGTCGTCCTTCCTTCCATGATTTTCTGAATTACACTCGGAATCAGGGTGAGAGGGGGAAAAGCGTATGCCAAACCCCAATTCCATATTAGTGAGAGAGCATAGATTCTCCAGGGGTGGTCTCTCGGATTTAACGAACAGAATGTTCTTAGTTTTGTATTTTTTCTTGAGGCGAACAGGTCTATCATGGGTAGGCCCCATCTTCTGGTTATTGTCTCGAATACCTCCTGTTTCAATGACCACTCTTACTGGTCTATTTTCTGTCTGCTGAGAAAGTCTGCTTCCTGATTCAGAGAGCCCTTCAAGTGGACTGCTGAGATAGATTTCACTTCTTTCTCTGCCCAGGAGAATATTTCTTCCGCAATGCTCTGGAGTCTTTTTGATCGTGTACCTCCCTGGTGCCTGAGGTATTAAACAGTCGTCATGTTGTCCGATAGGATCTTTACGTGGCGGTTCTTTAGAAACCCCCTGGCTGCGTTCAGGGTCTTCCAGACAGCGTACTGTTCTCTGAAATTTGATGATTGATTAGACGTTTCCTTCCCCCAGGAGCCCTGGTAGTATCTGTCTTTGACCTTTGCCCCCAGCCTGATTTGCTGGCGTCTGTGAGAAGCGCAATTGATGGGGATTTGTTCCATGGGACTCCCCTGGACAAGTTTCTCTCCACCATCCACCAGGATAGGGATATCTTCACAGAGCTTGGGATCCGCAATCTGATGTCTAAAGATCCTAGTTTTCTGTTCCATTGATTCAGAAGCCAGTTTAGCATGACACGATAGTGGGCCTGAGCCTATTCTACTGAGGAGATAAGGGAAGTTAGGAGACCCAAGAAGCTCATCGCCTCTCTTATAGAACATTCTCTTTTTGATTGGAATCTTCTGACTTTTTGTTTGAGGGACTGGATTTTGACCTGAGGGAGAAAAGGTCTTTTGCTTTTGTGAGTCCAGGGTTACACCTAGGAAGTTCACGCTCGTAGAGGGATGTAGAACCGATTTTGTCCTGTTCACAATCCAGCCCAGCTCCGACAAACAGGACAAGAATATTTCTAAGTGTGGTAGAAGGAGTCTCGTCGAGTCGCCTAGGATTAGGAAATCATCCAGGTAAGGTACTATGTTGAGTCCTTCCTGTCTCATAGGGGCTACCATCTCTATTACCAGTTTTGTGAAGAGTCCCGGGGCAGAAGAGATCCCGAACGGGAGGGCTGTGAACTGGAAATGAAGGATCCGGTTGTGTAAGTTGTGAACTGCGAATTGCAGGAATCTTTGATGGTTGGGATGGATTGGCATGTGATAATATGCAGTCCTTAAAATCGATCGAGCACATGACTGCTCCCATGTTTATTAGGGGGATAATCGACTTCAGAGATTCCATTTTGAATTTCCTGTACAGAAAAAATTTGTTCAAGTGTCTATTTATTATTGTGCGAAAGGATCCTTCTTTCTTTCTTACTAGGAAGAGAGTTGAGCAGAATCCCTGATTTATCTGGGAAACTGGGACAGGAACTACTACTCCCTTTTCTACTAGTTCCCGATGCCTAAAAGAATGTTTTGCTTGGAATACCTGGAGCCTACATTGGTGATGACGAATTTTGTTGGGGGGGATAGAGGTGAATTCTATTTAGTATCCTGACTGGATGATTTCCAGAGCCCAAGGATTTTTAGTCGTTCTCTCCCAGGGACCGAGGAAGTCTATCAGCCTCCCCCCTAATATGGCGTCATTGCTTGTCATCAGACTTAGACTGGGGTTTGAGAAGGAAACCCCTTCCTTTACCCACTTTAGGGTAGGCTTAGCAACCTGATTTGCCCATGACTCTATAGAGTTTGTTTTGGCTAGTGTAGGGACGAAAGGACTGGTTCCTTCTATAGGGTCTATCTTCTGGGAATCCCTTCTTCCTATCAGCAGCCTTCTCTAAGATTTTATCTAAGACAGGCCCGAAAACGTATTCCCCCGAAAAGGGGATTGAGCAGAGCTTCATTTTGGAGGTTTTATCTCCTGACCAGGACTTCATCCATAGGGCTCCACGAGCAGCATTAGATAAGCTCGCGTCCCTTGCGCTGAATCTAATAGATTCAGCCGAGGCATCAGCCAAGAAACCTGCAGCAGATTTTAACAACGGTAAGGACTGAAGAATTTCTTCTGTGGAGGTTTTGTTCTTTAAATGGTTCTCCAGTTCGTTCAGCCATAAGAACATGGATCTGGCTACAGACGTGGCCGCTATATTAGTTTTAGGTCCGTACATGGATGCCTCCCATGATTTTTTATTAGAAGAGCATCCGCTTTACGTTCCATGGCATCCCTAAGCTGGGCCGCGTCTTCGAATGGCAGGGCGGTCTTTTTTTTACTTTGGCCACCTGAACGTCGACCTTTGGAATTTCATCAAATAATTTTGACTGAGATGGGTCAAATACTAGGCGATTTTTAAATTCTTTAGATATTCCTAGTCTTTTCTCTGGTTCGGACCATTCTTCTAATATCATGTCTCTGATGTTCTTGTTTATGGGGAATACTCTTGCCCTTTTTACTCGCAGCCCCCCGAACATTTCATCCTGGATTGAATGAGACCTGGGGGCCTCCTCAATCCCCATGGTGGCACGGACCGCTTTTAGCAGGTCATTCATCTCATCCGCAGAGAAATAAAATTTTCTATCGCCCTCAAAAATTTCTCCTTCGGAAAGGGAGACATCCCCGTCCCATGTTTTGGAGGAGGAAGCCTCATCCTCTATGTAATCTGAATCAGAATAAGAAGGAGCTTTTACTCTTGGGCGTTTAGGTTGGGGAAGGTCAGATACCCCGGACTTGGCGGCTCTCAGCTCCTCCTGTACCACCGAACGGATGCTTTCCGTAAGCGAAGGCTATTCCTGGCGGATTACTTCCGAAATGCAGTCTTTGCATAATTTTTTAGCATATCCCTCAGGTAATTTTTTTGAACAAGTTAAGCAACGTGGAGGCTTTTTAATCTCTTTCTGTGCCTCTTTTACCTCGGGATATGGAAAAAAGGAAAGAATGGAGGAGAGCAGTCAGGGAAATACATCAAGAATGTAGTAGGTTAACAAAAAAAATGGGGGTCCCACCAGGGGAACTTACGGAAGGCAGAATGGGGGCATCCAGTTCCATAGAACCCTGTAGCACAGGACCCGACATGCTGGGGGTGCCAGTGGTAGCTGGTACTTACTCAGACCTCAGATCAGCGTCTGCCATGGCTTGCCTGCTATTTATTCCTCTGCTTTCCGTCCCAGAGAGTTTCCGGGTTGGGTCACATGACCGGAACCCGGAAGTGACGTCAATTGTCCTCGCCGCTACACTGCCCGCCCCACCGGGGGAGAGGAGGAACTATGCGGCCCGGGAGCAGGCTCCAGATAAACCGGAACGAGTCCTCCCGATATCCCCAGCCGAGAATAAGCACGCGGCCGCCGGCGGACTGGGGATCTCCCGTCTGGAGCTAAGGTAACACCAGGAGACCGTCTTCGGAACCTCCTGGAGACGAGAAAAACAAAAAAGGATAATTTCCTCTTAATCTCCCTGGCGCGCAGGGAGACTCTTCTCCGCCCCTGGCCTCAGTAGGGACAAGAACACTGAGGAGTGGTGGTGGGAGGGGGAAATTTAACCTGTTCTCTGTTCCTGCCCCTACAGAGGTCATGGGTCAATCTCCTGTGTGGCCGTCATGGTGATGAAATGGAAATATATATCTATTTACAGAATATCTGATTTGTATAATAAATTATATATAAGTTAATTACAAAGTTATTCATGCGTGGATTACAGAAACTGTAAGATGCTGTTCAAATGAAGAGTGGTAGTATGTGCATGCCAATACTAGTGAAGGACTGATGCTACAGCACTGCGTTATGACACACGACCACTGGGGCATATGTATGACAACTATCTTAAGGTGGCTTGGTTAAAAATATCAACCAATCACAAGCCATAAATGATAGTTTAAAGGAAATGTGTCATCAAAAATTTTATCTGCCAGTTAAAACCAGATTGCGACACATCTCCTTTCTTCAAATGTGTTTTTATTTTCTGATTGCAGAATTTTTTGTATTCTATTTGCTGAACATGATTATGGGGGCCATCTTGCCTGCGCTGTTCTTAACAGCATTTAGAAAGCATTAAGAAAATTGCTTTACGGCAGCACCATGGTCCATAGACGCAATGGCCAGGTGGGGACCTCATTGACTTCTATGGTAGAGTTTTCTGGGCATGCTTTGTGCAGAGATCATTGTACAAGGAAAGAATAGATAAGATTTGATAATCACCTATTGTGAATTTTAGATCCTCTCATCTTTAAACAGAGGTTATATCATTACAGGCAGGATTAGAATGACAGATAAGCAGATAACTGCAGCAAGGTGATCTGTACAGACCAAGAAGTGGCGGCAATTATTAGGCTTAGTGGCCAATGCAAAAACTGTAGGATTTGATGGTTTTTGTCTAAATATAGATATTGACATGGAAACTTAAAAATATCAAAAATTCTTTAAAAATATGTTAAACATAAAAATGTGATTTAAAGGGTTTCTACCACCACATTTTCACCTATTTAGCTGTCAGACACTAGCGATCTGCTAGTGTCTGCTCTACCTAACCATGCTATTGTAATCCATTTCTGTGCAGCGGTTACCCTAAAAAACGTAGTTTTATTGGTATGCTAATGAGCCTCTAGGTGCTATGGGGGCGTCTTTTCAGCACCTAGAGGCTCCGTCCACTCACCATTTCTGCCGCCCAGCGCGCTCCAGCCCGCCCCTCTCCTCTAGATTGACAGACTACTTCTCTGCATCTCGGCCGAATTCCCGCGCCTGCGCCGCGTGCTTCTGTATTCGGCACAGGCACAGTGACTGTCTCCCTGCGCCAGCATCTTCACTGCGCCTGCGTCGATTACGGCGCAGGAAGCAGTCCAACAGTCACTGCGCCGAATACAGAAGCACACGGCGCTGGCGCGAGTGGGCTGTCAATCTAGAGGAGAGGGGCGGGCTGGAGCGCCTTTCAATTTGGATTGTGGTGTCTGCGTGAATGGAGGAGAGCATGTAAACGTCACGCTTGTCTCTCCATTTCACCGCGAGCAGTTCTTCGTTACACTAGGCAGCCCTCTGCCCCCTTGCAAGATGGGTGGTAACGAGCCGTTGGGGGAAGCCCACGCGACTAGTTCGCGCGGTGCCACAGGCGCCAATCTGTTCTAGGAACAAATGCCTGAAGAGGGGCACACTTGTGTAAAAATTGTCCACATAAAGATGGTACCCCTTGCCAAATAAGGGTGACACCAAGTCCCAGACTGTCTTCCCACTGCTCCCCAGGTAGTCAGGGCAACCGACCGGCTCCAGGGTCTGATCTTTTCCCTCATAGATCCGAAATTTGTGGGTATAGCCTGTGGCCCTTTCACAGAGCTTATACAATTTGACCCCATACCGGGCACGCTTGCTTGGGATGTATTGTTTGAAGCCAAGGCGCCCGGTAAAATGTATTAGGGACTCGTCTACGCAGATGTTTTGCTCGGGGGTATACAAATCTGCAAATTTCTGGTTGAAGTGGTCTATGAGGGGCCGAATTTTGTGGAGCCGGTCAAAAGCTGGGTGGCCTCTGGGACGGGAGGTGGTGTTGTCGCTAAAATGCAGGAAACGCAGGATGGTCTCAAAACGTGTCCTGGACATAGCAGCAGAGAACATGGGCATGTGATGAATCGGGTTCGTGGACCAATATGACCGCAATTCATGCTTTTTAGTTAGACCCATGTTGAGGAGAAGGCCCAGAAAAATTTTAAATTCGGAAACTTGGACTGGTTTCCACCGGAAAGACTGGGCATAAGAGCTTCCCGGGTTGGCGGATATAAATTGAGTGGCATACCGATTTGTTTCTGCCACGACTAAGTCCAAGAGCTCCGCAGTCAAGAACAGCTCAAAAAATCCCAGGGCCGAACCGATCTGAGCTGTCTTAACCCGAACTCCAGGTGCGGCTGAAGTTGGTGACTGCCAATCAGGGTTTGCCAGCACCTCAGGGACTCTAGGGGCTCTACGGGCCTGTCTGCGCGGTGGCTGCGACGGGGTAACTACTGCACGTGCCACCGTACCAGCTTCAACTGCCCTTCTGGTGCTCGCCACTTCACCAGGTTGTACGGCAGTGCTAATACTAGGTCCAGGAAGGGCTGCGCTGCTGGTGTATGCCTCACGACGTGATCCGACAGCGACAGCCCCACTCTGCTGCTCTTGAAGCAGATCCTGCGCAACCTGTGGTCTAGCGACACGGGGCCGGGTACGCCTGGTGCTATCAGGGGCCTCCACCTCCTCGTCCGAACTTTGGGTCAGAGAGCCACTGCTTTCTACAGGTTCATATTCTGACCCGCTAGATTCGTCAGATGAGGGTTCCCATTCCTCATCCGACTGGGTCAGAATCCTGTAGGCCTCTTCAGAAGAATACCCCCTGTTTGCCATTTGGACTACTAAATTTAGGGGTATTCCCTGAGTCTACCCAAGAAAAAAAGCAAGCCTGTCTTACAAAGGGGAGGCTAGCGAAGTACCGGAGGCCGCTGCGGTTGATAAAAAATATCAAAACTGATTTTTTTTATCGCCGCAGAGCTTGGAAAGTGATTGTGCAGTGATCAAAAAACAAAAAAAATTTTGTCACTGCGGCGGGGCGGGCGTGGGTGAACGCACGTGTGGGCGACCGATCAGGCCGGATCGGGCAAACACTGCGTTTTGGGTGGAGGGCGAGCTAAGGTGACACTAATACTATTATAGATCTGACTGTGAACAGTTTTGATCACTTACAGATACTATAAAAGTACAAATGCTGATTAGCGATACGCTAATCAGCGAATCAGTGACTGCGGTGCGGTGGGCTGGACGCTAACCGATCGCTAACTACCTAACCAAGGGGCCTAAACTATCCTAAAACTTAACAGTCAATACCAGTGAAAAAAAAAAGTGACAGTTTACACTGATCACTTTTTGTCTTTCACTAAGTGATTGACAGGGGGCGATCAAGGGGTTAATTTGGATGATGGGGGTGATGGAGGGTGATCTGGGGCTAAGGGTAGTGTTTGGTGGGTACTCACAGTGATGTCTGCTCCTCTGCTGGAACCAACCGATGAAAAGGACCAGCAGAGGAGCAGACAAGCCATTTAACACATCATATTTACTAATATGATCTGTTATCTGGCTTTTGATTTGATTTTTTGAAAATCGCCAGCCTGCCAGCCACGATCATTGGCTGGCAGGCTGGTGTCGAAATACTTCTTTAACTTTTGCCGGCCCGCGATGCGCATGCGCGGGCCGGCAATGCCCGAAATCTCGCGTCTCGCGAGAGGACGCACCGGCGCATCCACCCAGAGTAACAGGACCGCCGCAAAGACGCAATCCTGCGTACGGCGGTCCTGAGGAGGTTAAACAATAGGCCACTTTCTGATGACACCTTCTCTTTAACTCTTTTCGCTTGTTACCTCATCATCACTGAGTGCTGTGCTGTTGTCTTTCAAGAGGTTACCCACTTTGGATAACTCCATCTCTCACTGCTGTACATGCTAGCCATGTGGAATTCACAAGCAAGAACAAGACAAGGTGCCCATGAAAAAAATACATTGCCCATCCACATAATTGATCCGTTTCAAGAACAGAAGTCATTTGTCAACGGCCACTGGAGACCTGGCTCTCCATTTTGCTGAAGAATAAGGTTCTGAGCTGGTTACACCAATATCATTAACAAAACAAGTTTTTATAGAACATATGCAGACAACCCCTTTAAGTGGAAAATACTGTAATAATACTGTATGAATAAAGCATGCTACCATTAGACAGATAAAAATCAAGGATCAAACGTACATCCATAAGGCACTAGAATGGTTTTCCCGGTTTAGATAAAACTTTAAACAAAGCAGGATTTACTTTCACAACTCGTCAGTATACTTTATTATAGGATTCTTGCTTTTACTCTAGAATTGTTATTCTTCACGTCTTCTAATCTGCTCCCTGGTTGATATTTTTGGGAGTGTCTTAAGGTGCTTAAAGGGGTTGTCTAAGTTTTTAGGGTACCTGCTAAAATAATAATAATTTTTAAAAAAAATGATATTCCTGCGCCTGCCCTGATCCAGCTCCACTGCACCATCCTCTTCCCCAGGCTGCAGCCAGTCACATACTGTTTTGGACTGCAACAGTTCTGTATACCACGGCAGCCAATCAGTAGCCTCAGCGGTGTATGACACAAGACCGCTAAGGTCAGTGATTGGCTGCAGCGGTACACGGGATGTCACTGATGCAGCCACAATAATACATCACTGGCTGTAACCCAGGGAAGAGGATAGAGAGATGGCTCTGGATTGGAGAAGGCACATGAAAGTAAGGTAAGTTTTTCAATTATTTTACCAGGCTCCCAGCACTTTACTTGGTAAAATAATAAAAAACAGATAACCCTTTAATTGTAGGGGGATTTTACTGACTCTAAGGCTGACATCGGCCCCGCTGATAATAATGTACAGAATGGAACGCTTTTTAATGTTTAAACTATCGCAAAACCAACTTCTTTGTCTATGCAGCACATTGTGCAAATCCTAAAATGAAACTTTAGAGATATTCAGAGGCATCAGAAAGACCCAAAAGACTTCACATTCCTTACTCTTTATGATATCATTAGCTTATAAAAGGTAAAAGCATTTACATCTCACTTTTCATCTTTGCCAATACTATATGCTTATTATGATAAAACACAACTTAAACTCCCAAAAAATAATACTGAAATAAAAAGATGGCCCGTTATTTTTTTTATACAGTCAACTCTGGTTCCTTCAGTGCTCTACAATTACAGTAACAATAATCCCCCAGATTGAAAATACAACAATCTTTGGGGCTTCTGACATTTTGAAATAGTAGTATTAATCTCCATAGTGACATGTGGAGTAATTGAGAAGATAAAAGCGTGGGATCAATGATCCCCATGCCAAACAGTACATCCAGTCTGATATCATGCACTGGGTCAATTAGCATTTACAATTACTTACAGTGTACCCTCCATATATCCTGGATATACAGTATCCATGATAAACAGGGGATATACTCAATATATTGAGAGACCTTCAGCAAAATCTCTATGAGGCCGTTACTGAATCACATGGTGTTTAAAACCGCTGTAGGGAATGTTCCTAGACCTGTTTCTATGCACAACATCTGCAGCACTGTATGTAAAAAGTTTTTATAGGGCTGTTTTTTCACATTGCGGTTTTGTCCTACTGACTTCCACAAAAATAAAATTATTTCACGTTAAAATGCTGTGCCAGAAAATATTCGCAGCCAATGTAAGCGGCTGATTGGTGCTTGCAAACCAAATCTAAACATAGCAAATGAAGACAAGCGCTTATTTAAAAAAATAAAATAAATTTAAGTTACCCATAGCAACTAGATATCAACTATCCTTTCTTCTTTCAGACCAGACAAGAAATTGAAATAAATGATCTGATTTGTTTGTCTTTTGAGGTTTTCATACATGACGCTAAGAGTGGTCACTTATTGCATTACTTATCTCCAACTGGTGATGGACAGAGCTTAGATACATGTTAAACTGGTCTCTGTAGTCAATGCCAGGATATAAACTGCCGCAGCACTGGCATGGGGACTTGCCGGGCCTACTGCTGTGTATAAAATAAGGATTTAGCCAGTGCAACTCATTCTGTATTCCCATTATGCCGGTTTCACGCAAGCCTAATGCTGGTACATTTAGGGATCTATGAGGCTGTTAGTTTTATGTCATTAGACCCCTAAAAAGACTATGATATGGGGCAAAAATGTGTCCATATTATGCTCGTGTGAAATTGGCCTTACGTTGATTAAAGCAGATTCTTCTTCAAAATCACGCTCACAGTAGCGTAGTTATGACATAAATAAAACTGGATGGTAACCATCACTTTTTGAATGTGGTAGTAAGAGAACACAGTCCACAGAAAGGGTTTGTTCTACACAAATGAATGTGGCTGCTACTCCTATTTATGAGGAATAAAATAGCGAGTTGTCGTAAGCACAGTATATACGGCATACACTTTCTTGTCATCAGTCCCCAGTAACAGGAGAAAGGAAAATTCCCTAAGGGCAATTCTGCGACAGCAAACACATAATTGTGTGGCTGGATTCATAGCGTAAATTCTGTGGGTTCACTCTCCGTATTTGTAAAAAGTTAAATAGTCAGTGGAAATCCACGACAGAAACAGGCTAGCTGAGGTCTAATTATGTGCGGATTTCATTGTGGAATTTTCCTGCAGCAAGTGGATGAGATTTTTTTCAAATCTCACTTGAGCTGGTATTAGGCCCCTTTCACACGAACGATACAAACTGTGTCCGGATCTTTTCAGGAAAAAACTGATGGTTTTGCATGCAAGTGCATTCAATGTTGTCTGCGTTTGCGTCCAGTTTTTTTTTTTCACGCAGATGCTATCAGCTTTGATGCGTTTTTCGCACAAGTGAAAAAAAACAAAAAAAAACAGAAGAATTACAAACATCATCTCCTAGCAACCATCAGTGAAAAACGCTTTGTATCCAGGCAACATCCAGATGCAATGTGATTTTGGGACTGTTTTATTATAAAACGTTGCATTTCAGTTGCTTTTTGTTATTACTTTAGATTAGAATTTTTTTATCTAATTTAGAATAATGTTGATCTTGTATGTACAATATTTAAGTATCCTTCCTTAAATAAAAAAAAGTAATGTACATAAATGAAAATCCGGTCAGCGAAAGTATGTGCACTGCCATTTAATAATAGATAACCTGAAAACAGCAACAGCTCAGAAAACGAAGATTAAAATATATAAGAACTAAAAGTTAAAAACTGCGAATTTCATAGATCTTCCAGATTAAAGCATTTATACAAAATCGTTTTATAATGTAATAACTAAAAGATGCAAGTGACAAGCAAAGTAGGGTCTCTTTATTGAGTACACAAAAAATGTAAAAGCCAAAATTAGGTCCCTGCAAGATAAAATGTACCTTTTCCAAATTTTGCACTAAATAAAAGGCTTAAATCAACGGATTAAGTGCGACACCGAACAAATTATCCCTGGCTCAGCTTCCACTAATTAATCTGAATCCCGTGGATTAAATGCATGTCCAAATCTATGGTCCTTAAATATTCCAAACTATAATGTGACTGTAATAAATTAGTTCCTGCACACTATTAAATAAAGCAAAAACTGCAGATGAGTTTATTAGTTTGTCATGCAATCGTGCTGAAGATTTAAGGTGCTCTTCCATATAACCACAGGTAGTAGATCAGCTTCAAATCCTACCAAGTAGGCATCATGTCTGGAAACCAGACTCTGCCAAGATGCTTTGAAACTTCCCAATGAATTTGCTCCAAGTTATACTTCTGATCGGGGATTAAAACTTCCTCCATGATTGAAAGCTGGGACAGGCGACCACCACACATCTTTACAAACTCTACAAATGCAGAGCAAGAGACTTCGCACTCCCCAAGTCCGATGGCCGTCAGGCTCTTGCACCGCTCTGCAATGCGAATCAGTTCTTCATCAAGAGGTCGAAGTCCATTAGCGCAAACAACCAACTCCACGAGCCGAGGGCATGTCATGCCAACACGGCCAAGCACTTCTTTGCTTACAGATCTCCCAAAGTACAGGTGTGTGACTGGCGTTTCGTAGCGGAAAAACGGATCAAACTCCTCTTCGTAAAGGAAGAAGTACATGACTAGGTTCACCTTAGGAGAATGCTTTATTAAGGCATCCCAGCTGCTTTTCTGAATGGTGTGAAAGTGTGTTTGCCCTGGGTTCTCGCTGACAACATCGATACGCAGGTGTTCCAACCGCACGTGCTTTTCAGAGGACAATGCCAGCAGCAGCTCATCGCTCAGTAAATAGTAATTTAAAGCCAATTCCCGCAGACCATGACACTGATCTGCGACACATAAAATTCCTGAAATAAATGTAAAATTAGTTTAGTCACAACAAAAGATGCTTACATCACAGTGCCATAGTTAAATATTCATTTACTATGTTAGATTGCACAAAACAAGTTTTTAACTGGACGTAACATAAAAAAATGCTCCTGTGTCTAGATACTGCGGTTACACACTTGGTTACATACTAATGTGTCCAGAGTTGGTAGGAACAAGTCACGTCTAGGGCACCAATCCTTACCAGGTGGCCCAAGTAGTAGAAGGAATCATTCTACCTTTCACATGTACAAGAGGATCCTGGTGGTCGGACAGAACTACTGAGCATGTGTGACCACCAGTACGGGACACATTAGGCAGATGCTCTGACAGCCAATCAAAACAGACAACAAGTCTGTAACTGCAATATCTAGTACATTTTAATGACTCCAGTGAAAACTGATTTCATGTTGCGTGATGACAGAGTAAATTAAAGGTTATTTGAGGGCCGACGTCTTTAAAGTGGACTTCCACAGACAACAAAGGGTACATAAAAAAGTATGCCTGCTGCTAACGGCATCTGAGTGCAACTGCCCTGTGATCTGCAGTCACACAAAGCCTTTCCAGGACCGTTCATGGAATTACTTACTGCATGTAAGGATTCAAGGTTACTGTGAAGTTTTCATTTTCAGTCGAAGCTACATTCTAAATCTTGGTCATCATCATGGAGACCAGCCGGAGAAGAAAGGTAATAGTAAGGCTATTGCTATTACATAGATAAACAAAATATATTCTGATTGAACATCTACATGTACAGACAGTGCATCAACTGCAAGAAAAGATCAGCCAAGTTTTCATCAAAGAACGACATCTAAGAATGTTACCTGCAGGAGAAACGTGTGGACAGCTGCTCATTTTCAAAAGCTTCAGGGTGTGACTATTGTTGGCCACCAGCACTTTCAGAGATGGATCATCAACCGGAGTATCATCAATTTTTAGTGAGGATAGTGACTTTGAGTTGACAAACACAACAGTGAGAGCAGATATGAAGTGTGACTATGAAATTAAAGAAAAAAACGTGTTATTTCTGTCTAGTGACCTATAAATGTGGTCATGCTGCTAGTTCTTCAAATTGTTAATTAAGGTGACCATGCAGATCAGATGAATGTCAGCTAACCCAGTCAATTTTAGCATCAAATCTGGATGGGGATTTTCTGTGTCCCGACAACAGGAAATGTCAAGGCAAAGTCTTTAAAGGGGTTTTCCGAGACTTTAATACTGTTTACCTATCCTCAAGATAGGTCATTATCTGATCTGTGGGGGCCCAGGACCCCTGCCGATCAGCTGTTTGAGAAGGCAGTGGTGCTTGCAGTAGCAGGTGGCCTTCTCTCAGCTTTCCCTAGGCCATGTGACGACATGTCAATGGGGCTGAGCGCGATACCAAGCACAGCCGCTACCAAATGTATGGCGCTGTGCTTGGTAAGCTGCAACAAGGCCGGGGTACTCACCGGCGAGTCGGGTGCCTTCTAAAACAGCTGATCAGCGAGGGTCCCGGGTGTCGGACCCCCACCGATCACATACGGATGACCTATCCAGCAGATAGGTCATCAGTATAAAAGTCTTGGAAAACCCTTTTAACAATAAGTTATATTATCAAAAATGTGGATACCCCCATGGCTGCATTCCCGCCAGTCTTCCTTTTATGACCATCACTAGATCTACCTTTGATCCAAGGTTTGTTTCTTGCTAAGAAAATGAGTTTGCACTTTAGGGTGCGAATTACGGCTGCAGCACATGGACCCCCTGCAGTTCTGTTGAACCGATGTGCATACACATTAATGAACCTTTCTGCCATATTATGTATGTGGATGTCCCGAGTCTCCCCTGACAATAGATATTTGCGAGATAAACCACCACCAGATTATTCTCCTCATTGAGAACATGCAGCATGAATGTCTATGTGGGGTAGGGTTCGGCAGGAACGGGTGCTGGCAGGACAAGCAGACAGCCATACACACAAAATGTAAGAAAAAGAACTGGATCGCACATCCTCAATACTATGCTTTTATCTAACTGCTTCTCAGCATAATTAATATCGCTTCTCAGCGTGATTTATCGTATACCTACACCTATGCTGCATGCTAGACATGAGGCATTAGTATACAATTTGATCAAAAAGCATAGGCCCACTCACCGCGACAAGGTTGCCTTTTCGAATGGGACTGGTATCAGCACTCCTCCCTATTTGGCCCAGGTGCTTTTAATTAGCAGGAGACTGCATAAGGGTATATATTCCTACCTCTCAGTTGGAGTTCCTGAGAGTATGTGATAGGGTGAGTTCCATACCTGTTCACATGGTGAGAGTATGTGATGGGGTTGGTTCCACACCTGTTCACATGGTGCAGTACTGCACGGCGGCTGTTGTTGCTTTGGTGCCGTTCTGGTGGGTTGGTGGGGCCCAGTGCCATGGTGGCTTTGTCATGCAGCGGGGGCGCTGTTTGACTGCTGGGTCCCGCTACCTGCTGGGGTGGTGCTGCGGCGTCGGCGGTCGCCGTGCAGTGCTGCGCCAAATAAGAGGCAACCTTGTCGCGGTGAGTGGGCCTATGCTTTTTGATCAAATTGTATACTAATGCCTCATGTCTAGCATGCAGCATAGGGGTAGGTATACGATAAATTACGCTGAGAAGCGATATTAATTACGCTGAGAAGCAGTTAGATAAAAGCATAGTATTGAGGACGTGCGATCCAGTTCTGTTTCTTATATTTATACAGACAGCCATACACCATCTAGGGTGTATGACCACCTTAAAACTGGTATGTTAAGACATTTGACAGATTAGCTGATGAAATTCCTAAGGGTACTTTCACACTTGCGGCAGGACGGATCCGACATGCTGTTCACCATGTCGGATCCGTCCTGCGGCTATTTTGCCGTGCCCCCGGGCCGCCGCTCTGTCCCCATTGACTATAATGGGGACGGGGGCGGAGCTCCGGCGCAGCACGGCAAAAGGCCGCCGGACTAAAATTACTGCATGTCAGGTTTTTTAGTCCGGCGGCATAGCCGCAGGACGGATCCCACATGGTGAACAGCATGTCAGATCCGTCCTGCCGCAAGTTTGAAACTAGCCTAAGATGGTTTCATGGAGTTTCTATAAATCTATGTACATGCTACAGATGCAACTCCACTCACATGCATGGAAAGGATTTTCAGTGGCAGAAATTTTCTGAAAGAATAAATTTATTGTAAGGGTACGGCTACACTGCGATTTTGGGCGGGACACGCATTGTGCCAAAGTATAAGTGTAGCATGGCAGCCAAAAAAATGAATGGGGTCGCACTGCTGGACTTTTTGAGATTTGCTTGTGGTGGCAGCAGCAGCAGACTTAGGATTCACACTACGACTCCATTCATTTCTATGGCCTGCTTCACTTGTCATGCCCAAAATCGTTGTGTAGCTGTACTCTAATGGTGAAGAAAGCAGTCATATACAGTTGCAAGAAAAAGTATGTGAACCCTTTGGAATGATATTTTGCACAAATTGGTCATAAAATGTGATCTGGTCTTCATCTAAGTCACAACAATAGACAATCACAGTCTGCTTAAACTAATAACACACAAAGAATTAAATGTTACCATGTTTTTATTGAAAACCATGTACACATTCACAGTGCAGGTGGAAAAAGTATGTGAACCCTTGGATTTAATAACTGGTTGAACCTCCTTTGGCAGCAATAACTTCAACCAAACTTTTCCTGTAGTTGCAGATCAGACGTGCACAACGGTCAGGAGTAATCCTTGACCATTCCTCTTTACAGAACGGTTTCAGTTCAGCAATATTCTTGGGATGTCTGGTGTGAATCGCTTTCTTGAGGTCATGCCACAGCATCTCAATCGGGTTGAGGTCAGGACTCTGACTGGGCCACTCCAGAAGGCGTATTTTCTTCTGTTTAAGTCATTCTGTTGTTGATTTACTTCTATGCTTTGGGTCGTTGTCCTTTTGCAACACCCATCTTCTGTTGAGCTTCAGCTGGTGGACAGATGGCCTTAAGTTCTTCATTTTTCCTTCGATGATAGCAATCCGTCCAGGCCCTGACGCAGCAAAGCATCCCCAAACCATGATGCCCCCACCACCATACTTCACAGTTGGGATGAGGTTTTGATGTTGGTGTGCTGTGTCTCTTTTTCTCCACATATAGTGTTGTGTGTTTCTTCCAAACAACTCAACTTTGGTTTCATCTGTCCACAGAATATTTTGCCAGTACTGTTGTGGAACATCCAGGTGCTCTTGTGCAAACTGTAAACGTGCAGCAATGTTTTTTTTGGACAGCAGTGGCTTCCTCTGTGGTATCCTCCCATGAAATCCATTCTTGTTTAGTGTTTTACGTATCGTACATTCGCTACAGGGATGTTAGCATATGCCAGAGACTTTTGTAAGTCTTTAGCTGACACTCTAGGATTCTTCTTCACCTCATTGAGCAGTTTGCGCTGTGCTCTTGCAGTCATCTTTACAGGACGGTCACTCCTAGGGAGTGTAGCAGCAGTGCTGAACTTTCTCCATTTATAGACAATTTGTCTTACCGTGGACTGATGAACAGCAAGGCTTTTGGAGATACTTTTATAACCCTTTCCAGCTTTATGCAAGTCAACAATTCTTAATCGTAGGTCTTCTGAGAGCTCTTTTGTGCGAGGCATCATTCACATCAGGCAATGCTTCTTGTGAAAAGCAAACCCAGAACTGGTGTGTGTGTTTTATAGGGCAGGGCAGCTGTAACCAACACCTCCAATCTCATCTCATTGATTGGACTACAGTTGGCTGACACCTCATGCCAATTAGCTCTTGGAGATGTCATTAGTCTAGGGGTTCACATACTTTTTCCACCTGCACTGTGAATGTTTACATGGTGTGTTCAATAAAAACATGGTAACATTTAATTATTTGTGTGTTATTAGTTTAAGCAGACTGTGATTGTCTATTGTTGTGACTTAGATGAAGATCAAATCACATTTTATGACCAATTTGTGCAGAAATCCATATAATTCCAAAGGGTTCACATACTTTTTCTTGCAACTGTAGATGTGGTGAAATCGTTTTTACTTCATTATGATGCCATAGGACGGTTAAGGCTACAGGTCTATCCAAGCCCTTACCTTTGGTAAATCCATAAAGCTTGGTCGAGCAGTTGAAATCAGTCCAAGTGTTTTCAAAGAGCAGTTTACAAGTTGAGAAAGAATATCGCATGCAGCTTCTGCTGATTCCTTACTGCTATCAACCTAACAAGAAAGAAAAGCATAAATCATGATATCTACAGTGGCGAAAAATGCACACAACTTTCTAGCTAGAACAATTCGTAATAATGTGTAGAGCATAGAGGTTACAGCATCTCTGCATATTAAAGGCGTTCTCCGAAATTCGGATACTGATAACTAGTGTTGAGCGAACTTGTGTTTTAAGTTCGGCGTCTAAAGTTCGGGTTATCGAAGAATAGCGTTATGGATTCCGCTACTACGGACCATAACAGAATTTAGAATCCGTAACGCGATTCTTCGATAACCCGAACCTGAACTTTAGACGCTGAACTTAAAACACAAGTTCGCTCAACACTACTGATCACCTATGCTGATGATAGGTGATCAATAGAGTTGAGCGAAGCGAGCTTCGGATGCTTAATCCGAAGTCGCTTTGTTCAAAACTAGTACCTCAGAACTGGAGCAGAGTTCTGTTTCAGGTTTTATAGTTGTTTTCCCGCTCGACTTCATGAATAACTTGCTATGGGAGACGGATCTCTGTACAGTATAATTCCGAAGTTTTGAATGAAGCCACTTCGGATTAAGCTTGCATCGCTCAACTCTAGTCATCAATATCAGATTGGGGGTGAGTGCCGTAACCTCCTCGCAGCTTACCAAGCACAGAGCTATCCATTGAATAGTAGCCGTGCTTGGTATTGCAGCTCAGCCCCAATCACTTGAATAGGACTGAGCTGCGCCTAGGCCCCATGACCGATGAACTTCAAAGATTACTTTTTTGGCTTAGGAAGAGGCTCTTTGGAGTGCCTTGACCTCTTCAAACACCTGATCTGACTCCAGACACCCCTCCAATCTGATACTGATATCTGTCCTGAGGATAGGTTATCAATATCAGGATCTTGATAAACCCCACTAATTTAACAGTAATAATACAGTCTAATTAAATTAGTAGTACACATTTTCAATCAGAAAATTTGAGCTAGAGGCCTGTGGTACAACAACCAGGCAACTTACCAGACGCTGAAGAGTGAAAGCATTATCTCCAGTGTACCCCCACACATCAGTGTTAGTAAATGGCAATGTCACTCCATTTAATGTATATAAAAAACATTGCCCACATAAAACCAGACAGGATGGTCTGGTTTTCAACTATGCAATGTCCAAAGTGCTGCCTGGATTTGAAAGAGCAAACGCTTGAATATAAGTCGTTGCTATGGGCATGAGATGTTCTCTCGTCTCTACACCCTAGGCTTTATGTCTTCCCATTGTAAAGGGTTAGAAAAACCGACATCAACAACTTAAAGACCTGACACTACTCCCAACTCGTCTGTTTTAGTAACTAATTGCATTTCTCAAAAAATAACAATTCTGGAGCAATGTTGAACTATTCCTACTACGAAGTTTATGAATGAATTTCCTGGAATTCCATTACTGGACAATGTCAGGCTGTGCACAGATGCACCCTCTACTGGTAACATGCAGTAGTACCTTTATTCTTAAAGGGACTCTGTCACCACTTTCTAACCCCCCCTTTTCAAAGTATTGTTATCTGCATGGCGCCCCTGTGATTATAAATGTGTTGTTAGAAGTTAAATTCGCCGTCTCCTTTTGATAAAAAGAGCTTTTATCTAACCTGTCAATCTTCTTGATAAGGTGCCCAGGGCGTTTCTTTTCGTCTCAATCTGCCGCCCGCCGCCGCCACCGTTGGTGCCCAGCTCCTCCCCTCATGCTTTCAGCGCCGCCTGAATGTAATCAAATACGCCTCCGGCTCTCTCTCAGTGCCCCCTCCTCCTTTTCAAAGATCCCGCGCGTGCGCACAGGGCTGTGCCTGATGCGCCCGTGCGGACATTTACAATCAGCCTCATTGAGCGAAGTGCGCATGCGCGCACTTCGCTCAATGAGGCTGATTGTAAATGTCCGCACGGGCGCATCAGGCACAGCCCTGTGCGCACGCGCGGGATCTTTGAAAAGGAGGAGGGGGCACTGAGAGAGAGCCGGAGGCGTATTTGATTACATTCAGGCGGCGCTGAAAGCATGAGGGGAGGAGCTGGGCACCAACGGTGGCGGCGGCGGGCGGCAGATTGAGACGAAAAGAAACGCCCTGGGCACCTTATCAAGAAGATTGACAGGTTAGATAAAAGCTCTTTTTATCAAAAGGAGACGGCGAATTTAACTTCTAACAACACATTTATAATCACAGGGGCGCCATGCAGATAACAATACTTTGAAAAGGGGGGGTTAGAAAGTGGTGACAGAGTCCCTTTAAATTGTTGGCAGGAATGACACAAAATAGCATTTAAGAAAAGATGCTCCAGAATAGTCATCTCATGTGGACTACAATTATTTCCTAAAAGAGACATGTCAGGAGTGGCTGTAAGAAGGCAGAGAACTTAAAGGGCATCTCTAGGATTTAGTAACTGATGACCTACCCCTAGGATAGCTCACCAATACCAGAGTAGCTCCGGCGGTGGAAGTTGGCACCGGAACCACCCACTGGTGGACAGAGCTGGCTTTCACAGCGTTGCTCCTGTTCACTACAATACATGGCGAGGTATGGAGCTTTTCGGGAAAAAAGCAATTACGTTTTTCTAATCCTTTACATCCCCTTTAAAAGGAACACAATAAAAAAAAGAAAATGCACAAACAATAATAAACATCCCAGACCATCTCCTCTTTTGCTTTGATCTTATTTAATCTCATATTACAATTATATAAAGAAATCTTCTCTTTGTGTCTTAGAAGTGTACCTAGGAACCGAACCCGAGTACGGTTTCAGGTTTTAAAGTGGTTTTCCACTTTAAAAATCAATAACCGAAGTTATTTGGCTAATCGGAGCCCATACATTCTAATATTGTACGGAGACGAACCTCCGTACAGTATTATTCCGAAGATATGAACGAGGGGCCTGTAGATGTAGCATCTCTTTTCACTACTCCTATACTGAATGCATATTACTAGGTTACCGCTCACAAACAATATAATGATTTTATACCTTGAAGCTGACATACTGCAGGTGATTCGAGTGCCTCTTTATGATCTGTTTGATCAGATCAGGATGTGTCGCCTTAAAGTAAGAAGTAGCCGGCTGATTGAGCTCAAATTCAAAGCATCTCCAGAGGTCGGGCATGTGAAACACGTGATTCCAGTTTCTGCACACTTGGGAGGCATGTGCACGATCCAAAAGAGGCAAATACTGAAAAATCTGCAGAATGATGTCAGGAAGTAGATTCCCCCAATCGTGACCCTCAGAAGGCTCCGTGGCTTCGTCCCGGGTGCTTTTTGGCTTTTTTGACAATTCCCCCAACTCTCCGACTGATAACCCAATGCTGGTGTCACTGGCCATTCTTCCTCTTTTCATCCTACACATAAAACACATGACATTAGATAGTGGCAGAACAGTATGGGGTCAACGCAAAATGGGGGGGCATTTTTATCCCTTCACGAGACAAGGAAACCATTCGGTGTGAATAGCAGGAACTCGTACATATCGGGTACAGTGGACGGCATCAATAGGCATTTTCATACAAATTCTAAGTAATATGTATAATATCACACATGTGAGCAGAATATAGTATGAAATAAAACATGTAAGCCAAAAAGTGCTTCCTGCTCTGCACCAGCAGCCATTATTATCCTTCTTATAACATGTCATGGCTTTGGGGTATATCAGCATATTACACAGTATGGAGTCATGGAGAGCTTTATCACAACGCATGCAAATCTATATGTCCTGGAAGAAAATGGCAGACAATACCTATCTCCAAGGTCTCTTCATGCCATCACCGGAGATCTACTCATCTCTGAGAGGAGAAAGCCTTCCTTCCCCACAGTCCTTTACCTCTACAACCTCCGATCTGACAGTTAACAAGGATGGAGTAAAGAAGAGCTGGAGGGGATAATTACAGCATACAGAAAACCAGGCGGTATAGCTCCGATTGTGAGAGCAGCACGTTGTAATGTGACCCATTTGTATAAATGCATAATTAGATGAAAGCGTACCAGACATGGACGGGTAAATACCCTTATAAAAAACGGTTTGCTTTGTTTCCCGCTGTGTGCTATAAATAACAATGTGCCTACTTGTTATAAATTATTGCCACCCTGACCCGCATAAAACTGGCTTCACACAGCATTTTGCGGGGGGAAAAAATAAATAAATAAAACTTTCTTTGGCAGTTTTCATAACCAGTTTTTCAGCCAAAAATGCTGTGGCTAGATGTTACATTAAAGGGGTTGTCCCGAGATTTAAACTTATCACCTATTCACTTAAAGGGAACCTGTCATGTGGATATTTGATTATAATCTAACTAATTATATACAATCATTAACTACTAAAAAGTACCTTAGATGTATTTAGTTACTGGTGTGTCAGATGGTTACCTCATAATATACACACAAAGATGCCACATGCTAATGAGCTGATTCGAGTCCAGCGTGATGCCATTGAGTCCAGCGTATATTTAATTAACAGCTATAGCCACTCCCCTGCCCACCTGCTGCTGGTTCCTATGGGAACAAACTGTCATTCAGCAGCAGGTGGGCGGGGAGAGTCAGGAGCTCATGAATATTCATGACTCCTCATTATCAGATGGAGATTTTCAATACAAGATGTTGGCAGATTGACTGGGTCAATTAAAGAAAGTGACCCAGCATTGTGCTAAGAGAATCAGTCACTTATTTATGTTGCCCTTAGTTAGGACACCATAAAACTGGTGACAGGTTCCCTTTAAAGGGGCTGTTCAGCTCTTGGGATCTTTTTACAGACCACCCATAATGGCAGTGCTGATAATACTTACCTGATCCCAGCATCTGGGTTCTGGCTCCATTGCTGCCCCGCCAGCTCTGCGGGTTGCAGGTCTCCCCATGTCAACATCCTGCTTGACTGGCGGCAACAGTCATGTGTCACCCATGTATCATGCCACTGGCTGCAGCAGTCATGTGACCTGTACCCAACAGACTACAGGTCACGTGCGTCCAACCGGATGCTGACTTGGGGAAACCTGGGACCTATGGAGCCGGAACCTAGTGGCATGGATGAGGTAAGGATGATCACTGTGGGTCTGTAGAAAGGGTTGCAAGGTGTGAACAATCCCTCTAAGTGTCCGATTGGCGGGAGTCCTATTGATTGACCCCCTATGATCTTATGTCCCACATATGAATAAAGCGGTGGTCGAGCATATGTGCTGCCTCCCATTTCATTTCTCTGGGACTGATGGAAACAGCTGAATGGTGTACTAGGCTAGAGATTAATGGAGTGGCAATACACACACTACATACAAAAAACTTTGTTTTCTTAGTAGGATTTCCAAAAAACACAATAAAAAAAAAGTGTAAGGTTAAGTTCACAGTACATTTTTTTGCCCCACATGTATACTTTTGGGGGAAAAAAGATGAAAAGCATACTATACTATGCTTTTCCATCCTGTGGAGTCTAGTAAAAAAAAATGTATATGTTAAATGGATCCTTTTTTTAAAATTTTGTTTATAATGGGACCCTATGGTGAGGATTGCCACTGTACGGCTTCCATCTGAGGAATCTGTTTAATGTATACATGGCAGAGCATGTGTAGTACTCCGCTGTGCTACTCGGAATGAAGAGACTTTAAATGGGTTTTCGGAGATTTCTGGATAGGTCACCGATCAGCTGTTCGAGAATGCTCCGATGCGGCCTTCTGGCAGCTTACCACGCACAGTGCTGTACATTGTATAGCGGTTGTGACGGTATAGCAGCTCAGCCCCATTCACTCCCCGTGGTGCTCACAGGGACGCTAATACCTTCTGATCTCTTCAGGAAAAAGGTGATGGTTTTGTCTGCAATCGCGGTCAGTTTTTTCCACGCGGGTACAATCAATTTTAGATGTGTTTTTCATGTGTGTGAAAAAAAAACCCTGAAGAATAACAATCTACATCTCCTAGCAACCATCAGTAAAAAACACATCGCATCCGGATGCAATCCGTTTTTCACTGAAGCCCCATTCACTTCTATGGAACCAGAGATGTGTGGAAAAACGCAGAATATAGAACATGCTGCGATTTTTCTTGAACGCAGGGATGATGCGTGAAAAACAGCAATCATGTGCACAGACTCATTGAAATAAATGGGTCAGGATTCAGTCTGGATGCTTTATGCTTCACGCATTGCACCCTGACGGAAAACGAATTTGTGTGAAAGAGGCCTAAGGCCTATTTTTTCTTAGTGAAGGTAGATGATAACAAAACATATCCATACTGTTCAATCAGGTCAGTTTTGTGCAGTGAAGAGAGCATAGTCCATGGACTGACGCCCTGTACATGGATGTGTGCATGCTCCTGATGGTCATCATAAGAGCTTCATGACCATATGGCTGTGACGTCACCACGACCACGTGTCACTGTGTCCACGCTGCTAATTATACAAAGCCTATATCCTACAGAAATTCAACTTCTCCGCTGCGGATGGTAACCATAGACCCTTATTCTCAGAACTGGCGAGTGTCTAACTGCAGGTGCCTCATATAAATGTGATACGTTAAGCAATGGAATACAATATAAAAGACTGCAAAACAAAATAAAATGTATAAAACATTAAATGACAGGTGGCAATCTGAGGTTATCCTTTAGACATGCCATCTGATCTTTGTTTGTCCACTGTAATTACTTGCACTGCTGTACATACATAGCACTGCACAACCCTTAGGCCAGACACACATGAGCGAGTTCAATGTGAGAAACTCACAGCGTGTGGCAGTGGCAGTTCCCATTCTGACCTCCGCTCCTCTGACAGGTTTGTCCACTGTAATTACTTGCACTGCTGTACATACATAGCACTGCACAACCCTTAGGCCAAACACACACGAGTGAGTTCAATGTGAGAAACTCGCAGCGTGTGGCAGTGGGAGTTCCCATTCTGACCTCCGCTCCTCTGACAGGTTTGTCCACTGTAATTACCTGCACTGCTGTACATACATAGCACTGCACAACCCTTAGGCCAGACACACATGAGCGAGTTCCATGTGAGAAACTCGCAGCGTGTGGGAGTTCCCATTCTGACCTCCGCTCCTCTGACAGGTTTGTCCACTGTAATTACTTGCACTGCTGTACATACATAGCACTGCACAACCCTTAGGCCAGACACACACGAGTGAGTTCAATGTGAGAAACTCGCAGCGTGTGGCAGTGGGAGTTCCCATTCTGACTTCCGCTCCTCTGACGGGATTGCACAGCATTATAATTGTTTCTAAGGCTGTGTCTCCCTTCGAGACCTGGAATCTTTTTTATTACACTGACAGCATTAAGTCAGTGTAGTTCAGTGGATTCCAGGACTCTCAGGGTCACACAGCACTATAAATCATTATAACACTGTGCCATCCTGTCAGAGAAGCAGAGGTCAGAATGGGAACTCCCACTGCGACACGCTGCGAGTTTCTCACACTGAACCATCTCCTGTGTGCCTGGCCTTACTCATCTCATGACACACGACAAACATCAGCTCCCAACTAATTATCATAATTATACTGGAAAACAGGAAGTCGTTTAATCTCTTGGTCCACACCCAACGCACATACTAATAGATTGCTGGCCTGCATATCCACAACATCCTACGGGTGTCACAATTAGGTCTTCTGACTTCAGCCAAAGAAGGTTATTTTCTGTACATTTTTTCCTGTATAATTTACGTATTTCCTTATGATTTTCAAGATTACTCCGTTTACTTCCAGGGAATAAAAATCTCGTTACAGTGTCACAGTCTTGTAATGACCTGAGCTTCTGGAATGTTTTAACTGGCGTCTAAAAGGAGCTTACTGAGTTAATGATATTGATGACATGTCCTCAGGCTAGGTCCTCAATATCAGATTGGTGGGGCGGTTGACACCTGGCACAACCATCAATCAGCTGTCTATCCTCTGGATAGGGTAAAAATAGAGAGATAAGCAATTCATTAAGATCGTTAATAAGCCACTCACTTCAATCACAGTAGTGCCCCCATGTGAAGTCCAGTATGCAGAGAAGCGCGCACTAGCGGTCGGCGTGCCTCACATTCTACTGCACATGTGCTAGGTTGATAGACAATTTGCACCCTCTGGCCAATGAGAAAACAGGAGTCTGGTGACCTACAGGCATTCCAGAGTTTCAGAACCCTCCGCTATTGTCCTATAGGCGGGGCACTAATTTAAGGGATAAACTGGTCCATGCTGATTCCCTGTCATCTTCACGACATCTAAATCAGAAGACGGGTTGCTTCCCTTGTTTGGGCTGCTGCCACCAGCAGCATTATTACAGGTAACTCCTTTGTGCATCCCCATACAGGGAAGAAGTATTACATTAGACAACAGTTCACGTGTAATTCCTCATATGTGATTTACATTTTACGATGCCCCTATGGGCTATTATATGTGGGGAAACCACACAAAAGGTAAAGAAGAGAATCACACAACCTAAATCTAAGATCCGTAAGGCGTTTTTGGAGCTCCCTGTCCCGGAACACTTTTTTTAAATGTGGACACATTTCTCAATTGAGGTTCCAGATAATAGATGGGGTCGCATACCCTCGCTGTGGCGGTGACCGAGACACTCTACTAAAAAAAACTTGAACTTAAGTGGATCCACAAGTTGGACACACTAGAACCCAAAGGCCTCAATAGGGACTATAATTTGGGTATTTTTATTAAGTAGTTTGTTCCCTTGATGTATGCTGCAACTACCCTGTGTATAGGAGCGATTTGTAAGTTTGGTGCCCAACAAAATGTTTTGTTGTGTTTTATGTTCTTTTATATTTTTATCATACACTAATTCGTGTCTTTTCCTCTGCTTTTCCTTAGGTGGTGCCCTCCATACTTATTTTAGACTTGTTTGCCCGGGCCATCTTTGGATCAAATATTCCTCTCTCACTCCTCATGAAAACCGTTGATTATTATAAATGAGGGGTTGAATTATGTAAGATAGGTTGGATGAGATGCAACAGCCTTTCATGACTTTCTCTTTTCCCCCTCGATAATGTCAAATATTAGGGGTGACATGCTTATTAACGTACGCTGCCCCCCCTATAGACATTGGGGTTTAATGGCTGCAGCAACCCCTTGAGTAAGGTAGAGGGTCAATTGAAAATTGATCACTCCCTTATAGGGATTGCTGCCATCTGATTCTCTTTTGGGGGACCCATCTGAGGACTGGGAGAATCCTATGTGACGACTCCAGTCATATTGAGCCCCCTATTTTGATCAGATCATTATATAGCTGCTCTCTAACTTGTCTTCCATTCAGACCCCCATATTAACTAATAGATTTTACTGTCTTGTATTTCGGATTGTCAGGTGGGAGTACAGAGTTCTGCCAGTAGAATGGGATAAGATCGCTGAGTTGCCTATATGCGTCATTAGGTACTCCCCTCTCTTTTCTATTGGCTATAGAGCGATCTTTCCCTGCACTTGGCAACAGTGTATGTCACCAGACTCCTGTTTTCTCATTGGCCAGAGGGTGCAAATTGTCTAGTGCTGCGGATTTCTGCGTATACCTATCCTCTGGATAGGTCATCATCATGTGATGGGTGGGGGTCTGACACCTGGGACCCCTGCCGATCAACTATTTGAGAAGGCCCAGGTGCTACTGTAAGCATTGGTCTAAGGTAAACAGCAGGAAGGCAAACGGCTAAGTGGCGAGGGTCCAGGATGTAGGACCCCACCGATCAGATGCTGATGACCTATCCAGAGGATAGTTGGAAAACCTCTTTAGGTATCAATAACAGGAGGTATTAATGGCATATTTTTAAAATGGCCTACACAAAAAAAAAAAAACTATGATAAAACCCGTTAGAACTTTGGGTCATCCGTACAACCATCCTTACAAATGGGGCAGCAGCAATATGGCATAAAACTTCAAATGAAACGTTAGGTGGATACTTCAGTATGCCGTGAAGCAGTTATCTCCCCTGCAAAAGCGTGTGGCCGACGGTAATTGTTGTGCATTTTCATACATATACAATATTATCTAATGACATTATAATCAAAATGAATGCTCACCTCATTGCCTTAAAGAATAAGATCAGCCTGAACCAAAGTTATATTATATGGCTGAGGAAACCAAGATAAGTTCATGGCAAGTTCAGTTTATATTAAAAAAAAAAATAATTGTGAACATAAACGGACATTGTATTAAAAGTTAGTGCTAAAGACATGAGACCATCTGTAAGGAGTATGCCAAATCCCTAAAACATGTCTGTCTGGAGGGAACAAGGTTACTTGATAAGGAACTCATATCCTTGAGGCACACCTGCTGTATGAGGTTCAATTTATATATTCATAATTATATTATATATATATCTCTGTATGGTATATTTAGTTTATAACATATGTTAATCAATAATTCATATAATGTGTTATCTATGTGTAACAATGTATCGATTTATATATATGTCATACCATGTATTTACCATTTAGAAGGTATTGTAGAAGGTACAGAAACAAGTAAGTTTATGTTAATTGGGTTTCTGGGAAAAGTAAATGCCATTTCAAAACAATAGTTATTCATGAATGTAGATAAGTGAAATGTACAAGTTCCGATGCCAAGCATCAAAGCCGCTATATAAAAGTCAACCTATATTTTAAAAAGATAGGAGAAGACAGTCAACTCCCACAAGTCCAGGATATAGGTAATTAAAAGTGTCAGGAAAAGACCTTCCTCAATGATTTAGTGAGAAAGGTCAACGAGGTCCTGTGAACATATTATTAGATATTTAATTTTAAAGCTTAAAAGTTGGGATGTTCATCTACAGTACCGCAGTGCCATCTGGAGGCAGATGGATAATATTATATTATTTCATTATTTGTTCTATACCATATTATGAGTTTGTACAACGTCATGATGTTATTAGCATGCGAGTACACCCACCCTACCTGATTGGGAATCCCTAATCTAAAGGGGATGATTCTTAGATAAGGGGGGGGGAATAATTACTCGTGTGCGGAGTAGCATGAAAAGAAGCTAGCAAGAGAAAAAAAGCGAGAGCTGGAGATTAAGGGAGGAAGAGAGAGAAGTGGAGCTCTCTAGAGGGGTCTATCGAGATGAAAGCCATAATGAGATGCGCTATGATGGACCACCCAGCTTTCCTAGGAGCAGAAGTGAGATTACTACTAGGACTTGGTAAGAGACACAGAAAATGATATTTCATTTTATTAAGACTAATTTGATAGTGTGGGTGAAATTATACCATCTAGATTGGCGAATAAATAAATGATTAAATAAATTGATCATCTCCATATTGAGATGTAGTCTTAGGATATTGTGAGGCTTCATTCTACCTGCAGAAGAATCTAGACTCATAATCTAGCAAAGCATTACATGATTGCTTATATATATATATTGATAGAACATTCTTCGCCAAGCTAAGTGATGGATTCCCACAGGAAAGATTTATTTCAAATCCTTCCCATTTAAGATCCTAGATCCCTGTTATTTGTCTTAATAGTCTTACCAAAGTTATATATGTGAAAATAGTCCAGGATGGGGGGGAAGGATACAGTTATCTCTTCTAAGTTATATCCTTGAATGGATTTGCCCATGCCTGAAGTCATGTGATGTGTAGTTGGTTAGGGGGGGCAGAATGTATTTAGCATTCTATATTGATGTCTAGGATTAGACATGCCCATCTTGATATCATGAGGTTTTCTCTGAACAGAAGTAATATATATAACTTATGTTCATATTTTGATATCCTAACCTAATAATAGCTTGGTTATAATGTGACAAGTTATTTCCACTCACATGTATTGTTAAGCTTGTAATGCTTTATATTAACGCTATATATATTCATTTGCATGTATCATTGTGTTTATTTACTTATGTATGTTTATAATCTTGTAACCAATAAATCTGCATATTTTTATAATACCTGTGTATTATTGTATAATGCGGACCTACATTTTATCATTAACGTCATCTCACGTCAAAAATAACTTATTTATCTGAGGAAATAGTCGGACTCAGATGTGAATTGTATCAATTAGGTTGTCTACAATTCACCAGGTCATGATTTTAAGAATTTATGACAAATTTTATAAATTGTATTTTCTTATGGTTAATTATTTTTATGACCATAATTAATAATTCTTAATTGAATTATTACCCCCCGACATAATAAATCTGCGGCTTAAGAGGTGTTTTACAGCAAACTGGAGTGACTTACTGAAATGTTCTGACATAATGCTGTCAGTGGAGTTCAGTAGATACAAGTCTGGCAGTGCGATCCTGTGAGAGGAGCAGAGGTCAGAACGGGAAACCAGGCTTATACATACTGGGTGCTTCTCACGTTGAACTCGCTCATCTGAATCTGGCCTTACATTGACATCTGCCTTGTGAAGTCCAACAGGCTGTTCCTCTCTAATGGGATCCAGACGCTTTCCACGTACAGTTCTGGCATTTATGATGGAAATCAGCCAATGGGGATCTGGAGGTTTGCGGCATTATCTGGCTATGCCGGACACGTGAACTCCGGCATTGTTCGTCTGCTGGAACGGCCTGTCAGATTTCACAATGCAAATGTCAGCGTAGTCTTAAAGGGGTTATCCAAGACTATAAAATGCACCCCATATTCCCGGGCCCCTTACATTGAATATACTTACCTGGCTCCCCGCGCTGGTCACTGCACCGCCGCTGCAGATTCTCCCCATGCACGGATAAAAACATCCGATGTCGGGGAAGGGGAGAAGCCAATGGCAGGCGGGGATGTGCCTCCCTAGCGTCACCCGCTCGTCCCTGTCCCCACGCGCTCCCCCGACACCGGATATTTTCATTCGCGTGCCGGGAGAAACAGCAGCGGTGGTTCGGGGACCAGGCACAGGGGGCAGGGAACCAGGCAAGTATATTCATTGTGAGGGACCCAGGTATATGGGGTGCATTTTATAGCATTGGATAACCCCTTTAATTTGTGCCTTTTTAACACCACGCTCAGGCTGTCTAGCCCTGCACCGCATGTATCCAGGGGCTCAGGCTGGACGAGGGACAGACACTTTTCTCTGACTCTACACTAACTATTGGTTGACTTACTTTCAGACAGAATTTTTTACCAGAAATGTGGCCCAAACCGTAGCCTCTTAGGACATGCTCTTTTTCGGATTAGAAGGAGAAAATTTCTCTAAACTTAAACTTAGATGCACCAAACTATGCCACCTTTTGGTGCAATGTATGCCAATATCTAGGTGCACTCACGTTAGTAAATGTGGACCATTGTGCCTAAAAATGTGCTACTAAATTTTTTATATTGATGACTTATCCTCAGGATAGGTTACCAATACCATATCGGTGGGGGTCTGACTCCCGGCACCCCCAAAGATCAGCTGCTTGTGCAAGCGTTGCCTTCTCTTGACTACATACCTGTTCGTCATTCACTTGGACGGGAAGGCGCTGCCCCGTTAAAGTGAATAGGAAGGGTTAGCTGTAATTACTAGGGATCGACCGATTATCGGTTTTACCGATATTATCGGCCGATATTCAGTATTTTGACCGTTATCGGCATCTATTTTGCCGATATTCCGATAACTTATTGGGAACACAGATCGCGCTGCTGTCAGCGCTCTCCATGTTCCCTCAGCAGCACAGGGGAGAAGGAAGCAGTGTCTCCCTCCCCCTGTGCTTCTGCTGCTGGCGCCAATGAGAGTAGGGAGGACAAGAGGAGGGGCGGGGCTGTGGTCACTGCGCCACCAATGAAGATAAGTCTCTCATTAATTCATATACAGGAGGCAGGAGCTGGCTGCAGAATCACATAGCCGGCTCCCGACCTCTATGACAAGTAGCTGCGATCTGCGGTAGTTAACCCCTCAGGTGCCGCAGATCGCAGCTACCGCTCATAGAGGTCGGGAGTCGGCTATGTGATTCTGCAGCCAGCTCCTGCCTCCTGTATATGAATTAATGAGAGATTTCACTTCATTGGTGGTATTAATCATTAAAGGTGCAGTGCGCCCCCCCCCCGAATATTAACCCCTTAAGGACACAGCCTTATTTCACCTTAAGGACCAGGCCATTTTTTGCAAATCTGACCAGTGTCACTTTAAGTGCTGATAACTTTAAAACGCTTTGACTTATCCAGGCCGTTCTGAGAATGTTTTTTCGTCACATATTGTACTTCATGACACTGGTAAAATAAAGTAAAACAATAAATTCATTTTTATTTATAAAAAAATACCAAATTTACCAAAAATTTGTAAAAAATTGTAAATTTCAAAGTTTCAATTTCTCTACTTTTATAATACATAGCAATACCTCCAAAAATAGTTATTACTTTACATTCCCCATATGTCTACTTCATGTTTGGATCCTTTTGGGAATGATATTTTATTTTTTGGGGATGTTACAAGGCTTAGAAGTTTAGAAGGAAATCTTGAAATTTTTCAGAAATTTTCAAAAAAACAATTTTTAGGGACCAGTTCAGGTCTGAAGTCACTTTGCGAGGCTTACATAATAGAAACCACCCAAAAATGACCCCATTCTAGAAACTACACCCCTCAAGGTATTCAAAACTGATTTTACATCGTTACCCTTTAGGTGTTCCACAAGAATTAATGGAAAATAGATACAATTTCAAAATTTCACTTTTTTGGCAGATTTTCCATTTTAATATTTTTATTCCAGTTACAAAGCAAGGGTTAACAGCTAAACCAAACTCAATATTTATGGCCCTGATTCTGTAGTTTACAGAAACACCCCATATGTGGTCGTAAACCGCTGTACGGGCACACGGCAGGGCGCAGAAGGAAAGGAATGCCATACGGTTTTTGGAACGCAGATTTTACTGAACTGGTTTTTTTGACACCATGTCCCATTTGAAGCCCCCCTGATGCACCCCTAGAGTAGAAACTCCAAAAAAGTGACCCCATTTTAGAAACTACGGGATAGGGTGGCAGTTTTGTTGGTACTAGTTTAGGGTACATATAATTTTTGGTTGCTCTATATTACACTTTTTGTGAGGCAAGGTAACAAGAAATAGCTGTTTTGGCACCGTTTTTATTTTTTGTTATTTACAACATTCATCTGACAGGTTAGGCCATGTAATATTTTTATAGACCAGGTTGTCCCGGATGCGGCGATACCTAATATGTATACTTTTTTTTTATTTATGTAAGTTTTACACAATAATTTCTTTTTTTAAACAAAAAAAATCATGTTTTAGTGTTTCCATAGTCTGAGAGCCATAATTTTTTCAGTTTTTGGGCGATTACCTTGGGTAGGGTATGATTTTTGCGGGATGAGATGACGGTTTTAATGGCACTATTTTGTGGTGCGTGTGACTTTTTGATCGCTTGCTATTATACTTTTTGTGATGTAAGGTGACAAAAAATGGTTTATTTAGCACAGTTTTTATTTTTTACTGTGTTTATCTGAGGGGTTAGGTCATGTGATATTTTTATAGAGCCGGTCGATACGGACGCGCCAATACCTAATATGTATACTTTTTTTTTATTTATGTAACTTTTACACAATAATATCATTTTTGAAACAAAAAAAAGGATGTTTTAGTGTCTCCATATTCTGAGCCATAGTTTTTTTTATTTTTTGGGCGATTGTCTCAGGTAGGGGCTCATTTTTTGCGGGATGAGGTGACGATTAGATTGGCACTATTTTGGTGGGCAAACGCCTTTTTGATCGCTTGCTGTTGTACTTTTTGTGATGTAAGGTGACAAAAAAATGGTTTATGTAGCACAGTTTTTATTTTTTACGCTGTTCATCTGAGGGGTTAGGTCATGTGATATATTTATAGAGCCGGTCGATACGGACACGGCGATACCTAATATGTATACTTTTTACCAATTTTTTTTTATTTTATTTGGGGAAAATGACGTTTTAGTTTATTTTTACTTGAAACTTTCAATTTTTTGGGGGGGAAAACTTTATTTTTTCACTTTTTTTTTACCTTCTTTTTTGTCCCACTTTGGGACTTCAACTTTTGGGGGTCTAATCCCTTTTACAATGCACTCCAATAACTTCTGTATTGGAATGCATTGGCTGTATGAGTAATACTGTGTGTATTACTCATACAGCTTCCGGCCTGTGAGATCCAGGGGGCTGGATCTCACAGGCTCGTCACTGGAAGGAAGCGCGATGCCTTCCTTAGACATCGCGCTGCCTTCCATGCCATCGGGTCCCCCCTACAGCCGCATGGGGACCTGATGGCACCGCCGCCGAATAAGGTAAAAGCCGCAAACCGCAGGTCTGAATTGACCTGCGGTTTGCGGCGATCGCCAACACGGGGGGGGGGGGGGGGAGGCGTTGTGACAGGATGCTCGCTAAATGATTTCAGTGGACATCCTGTTGCGATTAACCCCCGCCGCTCTGCAATCGCGATTTAAAGTTAGGACGTACCGGTAAGTCCTTAAGGGGTTAATCATTGGTGGCGGCTATCGGCCTGAAAGTTCACAAATTATCGGTATCGGTCCTAAAAAATCAATATCGGTCAATCCCTAGTAATTACACTGCTCCTTGCTGCAGTTGCGACTGCTAGCAGGTAAACAGTGGAGAGAAGGCAGCGCTCATACGAGCACTGTGTTCTCTTCAAACAGCTGATCAGGGAGGGTGCTGGGAGTCGGACCCCAGCCAATCTGATATCGATGAACTATCCTCAGGATAGGTCATCAATATGTACTGGCTGCATAACACATTTAATTTCTAAGTTTAGGTAGACTTTAATGGGATTGAGTTGCAATACCAAGACCAGCCTCTAGAGCACTGTGCTTGGTATACTATGAAGGGGCCCTGTGAGTGCTGTGCCCCTTCAAACAGCTGATCGGCGGGGGTGCTGGGAGGTGGATTCCCACCAATCTGATATTGATAAACTATCCTGAGGATAGGTCATCAATAAAAATATTAAAAAAGTGGTCTCCCCCTTTAAGGAAATAAAGGAAGCTATGGCTCCTGAAATTTGGAGTGGCTGCCAAATTCGACAGTACCTTGTTGACCCTGTCTATGGACCTACCTATGGGTGCATACAGTCCATATATAGCCTTCAACAACAGAAGAATAATGCTCAGGTCAAAGTCCCTACAACAAAACTGCAGATTACCATGAAGACGTCACCAGAACGTGACTTACGTTTATCAAGCACTGCAGGAAATATAATCAGGCAAATTATTAAACCAAAACTACCGTCACGTCTCTCTGCCGTGTACATCACAACGTTTAGTCACTGTCCTATCCATCAACCAGGTAACAGCAGCAAAATACAAAGGTCTGATCAGAAGAACAATCTGATAAAGGTGGTGGGTAACGCCCAGCAGGACCTCTGGGGCTTCTCCATGCCTTCTCTCATGGCCTGCCTGGCCCTGCCTTCAGTGACTATGGAGGAGTCCTTCTAAGCAACGCACAACAGCAAAGGGACCAAACTGGCCTCCACTCGCTCACTCGGGGCCCATAATACCCACATGAGCTGTCCCCATACACCCACCAGAACCTTGGACTCACGGATGGTGACATCACTGGCCAGTTTTGGGGATATAGCAATGCGGTGAGTGCATAGGTGAAGCTCCTCCACCTACAGTATGTATGGGTATGTAGGTAAGCACAAGGACTCCAAGCAGAAACAACACTCATCATCTCCATGAATGGTGGGAGTCATCACTTACTACAGGACCATGGCCAATGAGACTGGTAAAACTATGAAGTAACCTACAGCTGAGAACACAGACAAAACACGTCACTGCTCCGGCCATATGTACTCTATACATGGAAGAAGCGGGACATGCACACATGGTGGCCGGGGACAGTACTACAGGAGGGTCACGTGACCCGCTACACCACACAGGACCCTTGGAGGGGCGTGTCACGTGATCCCAGTATAGGCAGTGGGTGAGCACCACGTGACGTCTGCCGTATATACTGTACCTGAGTGGCGGGTCGCTTTTGATTTACACAACAGTGGTCGATGTTCGTTGTCGTCTCCTGGTCGCATTAGCCCGGGACCGCCGTGTTGTAGCTCAGCCCCCCGTCACAACGCAGCCCACTCCCGGCACTCATCAGACAACTAGGCCCTGGCCGCGAGCACCCGACACGTCCCGGTGCCCTGCTCTCTGCCCGTGGCGCTTGTTCCCAGCCGCCTATGATTGTTATTGTTGGTCCGTCTGCTAAGATGGCGGCGGTAATGCGCGTTCCCTCATGAGATGGCAGCGACTGGAGGATGATGAGGCGGCCACATCTCCCCGCCAGAGCGCGCCCGGGGGAGTGAACTGCAGGAGAGGCCGGTCCACAGTCTAGTGGAGGGCTGCTGCCTGACTAATGCCGAGCTGTGCTGCACATTCCCAGAACTAATGACCGCTTACATCCTGCTGGGGCCGACTGGGAACCTTGTGGCCCTGGGAAAAAAATAAAAGTGGCCCCAGGCCCCAAAATTGACAAAAGGCAGCACAACAGAAGTAGGCAGGACAACAATACCATAGTGCAGCATAATATACTGCTCCAGCAGAACCATATACCACAGTGCAGTACAATACACTGCCCCAGCAGAACCAGATACCACCGTGCAGCACAATACACTGCCCCAGCAGAACCAGATACCACAGTGCAGTACAATATACTGCCCCAGCAGAACCAGATACCACCCTGCAGTACAATATACTGCCCCAGCAGAACCAGATACCACAGTGCAGTACAAAACACTGCCCAAGAAAACCCAATACCACCGTGCAGCACAATATACTGCCCCAGCAGAACCAGATACCACCGTGCAGCACAATTCACTGCCCCAGCGGAACCAGATACCACAGTGCAGTACAATTCACTGCCCCAGCAGAACCAGATACTACCGTGCAGCACAATACACTGCCCCAGCAGAACCAGATACCACCGTACAGCACAATACACTGCCCCAGCAGAACCAGATACCACAGTGCAGTACAATTCACTGCCCCAGCAGAACCAGATACCACAGTGCAGCACAATACACTGCCCCAGCAGAACCAGATACCACCGTGCAGCACAATATACTGCCCCAGCAGAACCAGATACCACAGTGCAGCATAATATACTGCTCCAGCAGAACCAGATACCACCGTGCAGCACAATATACTGCCCCAGCAGAACCAGATACCACCCTGCAGTACAATATACTGCCCCAGCAGAACCAGATACCACCCTGCAGTACAATATACTGCTCCAGCAGAACCAGATACCACAGTGCAGTACAATACACTGCCCCAGCAGAACCAGATACCACCGTGCAGCACAATACACTGCCCCAGCAGAACCAGATACCACCCTGCAGTACAATATACTGCCCCAGCAGAACCAGATACCACCCTGCAGTACCATATACTGCCCCAGCAGAACCAGATACCACCGTACAGCACAATACACTGCCCCAGCAGAACCAGATACCACAGTGCAGTACAATTCACTGCCCCAGCAGAACCAGATACCACAGTGCAGCACAATATACTGCTCCAGCAGAACCAGATACCACCGTGCAGCACAATACACTGCCCCAGCAGAACCAGATACCACCCCGCAGTACAATATACTGCCCCAGCAGAACCAGATACCACTGTGCAGTACAATATACTGCCCCAGCAGAACCAGATACCACAGGGCAGTACAATACACTGCCCCAGCAGAACCAGATACCACTGTGCAGCACAATACACTGCTCCAGCAGAACCAGATACCACCGTGCAGCACAATACACTGCCCCAGCAGAACCAGATACCACAGTGCAGTACAATACACTGCCCCAGCAGAACCAGATACCACCATGCAACACAATACACTGCCCCAGCAGAACTAGATACCACAGTGCAGTACAATACACTGCCCCAGCAGACCAGATACCACTGTGCAGCACAATACACTTCCCCAGCAGAACCAGATACCACAGTGCAGCACAATATATTGCTCCAGCAGAACCAGATACCACAGTGCAGTACAATATACTGCCCCAGCAGAACCAGATACCACAGTGCAGTACAATATACTGCCCCAGCAGAACCAGATACCACAGTGCAGTACAATACACTGCCCCAGCAGAACCAGATACCACCGTGCAGCACAACATACTGCCCCAGCAGAACCAGATACGACAGTGCAGTACAATACACTGCCCCAGCAGAACCAGATACCACAGTGCAGTACAATACACTGCCCCAGCAGAACCAGATACCACCGTGCAGCACAACATACTGCCCCAGCAGAACCAGATACCACAGTGCAGTACAATACACTGCCCAAGAAAACCCAATACCACCGTGCAGCACAATATACTGCCCCAGCAGAACCAGAAACCACCGTGCAGCACAATATACTGCTCCAGCAGAACCAGATACCACCGTGCAGCACAATACACTGCCCTACCAGAACCAAATACCACAGTGCAGTAGAATACACTGCCTCAGCAGAACCAGATACCACAGTGCAGTACAATATATTGCTCCAGCAGAACCAGATACCACTATGCAGCACAATACACTGCCCCAGCAGAACCAGATACCACAGTGCAGTACAATTCACTGCCCCAGCAGAACCAGATACCACAGTGCAGTACAATTCACTGCCCCAGCAGAACCAGATACTACCGTGCAGCACAATACACTGCCCCAGCAGAACCAGATACCACCGTACAGCACAATACACTGCCCCAGCAAAACCAGATACCACAGTGCAGTACAATACACTGCCCCAGCAGAACCAGATACCACCGTGCAGCACAATACACTGCCCCAGCAGAACCAGATACCACCCTGCAGTACAATATACTGCCCCAGCAGAACCAGAAACCACCCTGCAGTACAATATACTGCCCCAGCAGAACCAGATACCACCGTACAGCACAATACACTGCCCCAGCAGAACCAGATACCACAGTGCAGTACAATTCACTGCCCCAGCAGAACCAGATACCACAGTGCAGCACAATATACTGCTCCAGCAGAACCAGATACCACCGTGCAGCACAATACACTGCCCCTGCAGTACAATATACTGCCCCAGCAGAACCAGATACCACCCTGCAGTACAATATACTGCCCCAGCAGAACCAGATACCACCGTACAGCACAATACACTGCCCCAGCAGAACCAGATACCACAGTGCAGTACAATTCACTGCCCCAGCAGAACCAGATACCACAGTGCAGCACAATATACTGCTCCAGCAGAACCAGATACCACCGTGCAGCACAATAAACTGCCCCAGCAGAACTAGATACCACAGTGCAGCATAATATACTGCTCCAGCAGAACCAGATACCACCGTGCAGCACAATATACTGCCCCAGCAGAACCAGATACCACAGTGCAGTACAATTCACTGCCCCAGCAGAACCAGATACCACAGTGCAGTACAATTCACTGCCCCAGCAGAACCAGATACTACCGTGCAGCACAATACACTGCCCCAGCAGAACCAGATACCACCGTGCAGCACAACATACTGCCCCAGCAGAACCAGATACGACAGTGCAGTACAATACACTGCCCCAGCAGAACCAGATACCACAGTGCAGTACAATACACTGCCCCAGCAGAACCAGATACCACCGTGCAGCACAACATACTGCCCCAGCAGAACCAGATACCACAGTGCAGTGCAGTACAATACACTGCCCAAGAAAACCCAATACCACCGTGCAGCACAATATACTGCCCCAGCAGAACCAGAAACCACCGTGCAGCACAATATACTGCTCCAGCAGAACCAGATACCACCGTGCAGCACAATACACTGCCCCAGCAGAACCAGATACCACAGTGCAGTACAATTCACTGCCCCAGCAGAACCAGATACCACAGTGCAGTACAATTCACTGCCCCAGCAGAACCAGATACTACCGTGCAGCACAATACACTGCCCCAGCAGAACCAGATACCACCGTACAGCACAATACACTGCCCCAGCAAAACCAGATACCACAGTGCAGTACAATACACTGCCCCAGCAGAACCAGATACCACCGTGCAGCACAATACACTGCCCCAGCAGAACCAGATACCACCCTGCAGTACAATATACTGCCCCAGCAGAACCAGATACCACCCTGCAGTACAATATACTGCCCCAGCAGAACCAGATACCACCGTACAGCACAATACACTGCCCCAGCAGAACCAGATACCACAGTGCAGTACAATTCACTGCCCCAGCAGAACCAGATACCACAGTGCAGCACAATATACTGCTCCAGCAGAACCAGATACCACCGTGCAGCACAATACACTGCCCCTGCAGTACAATATACTGCCCCAGCAGAACCAGATACCACCCTGCAGTACAATATACTGCCCCAGCAGAACCAGATACCACCGTACAGCACAATACACTGCCCCAGCAGAACCAGATACCACAGTGCAGTACAATTCACTGCCCCAGCAGAACCAGATACCACAGTGCAGCACAATATACTGCTCCAGCAGAACCAGATACCACCGTGCAGCACAATAAACTGCCCCAGCAGAACTAGATACCACAGTGCAGCATAATATACTGCTCCAGCAGAACCAGATACCACAGTGCAGTACAGTACACTGCCCCAGCAGAACCAGATACCACAGTGCAGTACAATACACTGCCTCAGCAGAACCAGATACCACCGTGCAGCACAATACACTGCCCCAGCAGAACCAGATACCACCCTGCAGTACAATATACTGCCCCAGCAGAACCAGATACCACCCTGCAGTACAATATACTGCTCCAGCAGAACCAGATACCACCGTGCAGGACAATGCACTTTCCCAGCAGAACCAGATACCACCGTGCAGCACAATATACTGCCCAAGAAAACCCAATACCACCGTGCAGCACAATATACTGCCCCAGCAGAACCAAATACCACCGTGCAGCACAATATACTGCCTCAGGAGAACCAGATACCACCGTGCAGCACAATACACTGCTCCAGCAGAACCAGATACCACAGTGCAGAACAATACACTGCCACCGCAGAAGCAGATACCACAGTGCAGCACAAAATACTGTCCCAGCAGAACCAGATACCACCGTGCAGCAGAATTTTTAATAGTTGATTGTGCAGGTTTGACTTATTTGATATGTTTACATCACATTGGGCTGTAAGTCCCATGTATGTGCTTATCTGTATATACAAAGGCGAAAGTTTGTATATTTATTCTTCAAATTTGCTACATATACTCTTCATGATCCAACTTAAAGGGGTTGTCCGCTTTTGTAATATTGATGACCTAGCCTCAGGACAGGTCATCAATATCTGATTGCACTTCCACCTTTTAGCTGTTTAAAGAGACTGCAGCGCTTGTAATTCTTAGAGACTGTCCTGGCAAATATGCTCTGGGATGGGAATAGGTGGGGCTTACTCAAGCCCGCCCATAATTAGGTGTTAAAATGGAAGGTTTGGGGTGTTCCTAGGGGTTGGGCGTTGATTCCCCGATTTTACCAACTGAAATGTTGGTAAAGTATGGAGTCTGACCCCCATTGATCTGATATTGATGACCTATCCTGAGGATAGGTCATAAATGTAAAAAAAAGCAAACAACCCCTTTAAGATACAAGGGGGGTGGGGGGTCAAGTCCATCCGACAGGGTTTGGGAAGGTTCTAATAAAGTAATGGGTTTTTTATTTAGCGTGCATGTAACTGCAGTGCTCCAGACTAAAAAAATAAATAAACAAGAGCCATTGGCTCCTAAACTGAAACATTTTTAGTCGCCAAATTGAAAATATATATAATTATAATAAATAAAAAAATGATTTGAGAAGATGAGACGCAGGTCACAGTAATGAGCTAGCAGTACATATAGAAGAATACAGCACCACATACCTCTTACATCCAGTGACATCTGTCGAGTAGACCTTCTCTATCCTCTTCTCCTCCATTTGACCCAGACCTCCATAATGCCATCTAGAGTGCCCCCTGTATTTCCCCCCCACACAGTAGTATCTTCCCCCCTCACGTAGTAATTTTCTCCCACACTGCCCCCATATAGTAAATTCCCCACACATAGTAATTACTCCCCCACCGTAGAAATATGCTCCACAGTAATAATTTCCCCCCATATTGTCCTCTAGTGCCCCACTTATGGCTGGTAATGTCTCCCAGTGCCCCTTCTGGAAAGTAATGTCCCCCAGTGCCCTTCTTACAAACAGTAATGGCCCCCCAGTGCCCCCCTTATGGCCAGTAATGTCCCCCCTGCCCCCCGTACGGACAGTAATGTCCCCCCTGCCCACCGTACTGACAGTAATGTCCCCCACTGCCCCCATTACGGCCAGTAATGTCCTCCCAGTGCCCCCCTTACAGCCAGCAATTTCCCCCAGTGCCCCCATTACGGCCAGTAAAGTCCCCCTCCAGTGCCCGCCTTACGGCCAGTAATGTCCCCCTGTCACGGTAGGTAAGATAAGGGAAGTAAACAGAACAAGGCAAGGCAAACAAAAACAACTGACTAGGCCCCCACTTTCCCTAAGCTGCTATGCCCATGTGCATATCTGGATGGTAGATATGCACATGCCCACGTACCTAGGACTGTAACACACTGAACCAAACCCTAAGCTGTAGGGAAGAGGGAAAGAGATAACCCAGCTCCTTCTACAACCGAAGGAGCTAGCGTCACCCTAGAGGCCTAGTCAAAACAGACAGAAGGAAAAAGGGAAAAGGACTTATCTTGAGATGTGTTGGAGTAGACGATCCACCAAACTTCCAGAGCTCACACAAGGCATAACTATAACCCGCAAAGGCTATAGGGTGAGAGGGGAATAAATAGCCTCACCAATTACCTAAAGAACAACAGCTGGGAGGAGGTGGGATTCAGCTCAAACCCATAACAAAACAAACTGTCAGATCGAGTCACGTGCAGCAATTCTGACAGATCTCCTTAGAACACCTGCAGGGCGTTACAGTACCTTCCCCCCCCCCCCCCCCTCCCCCTCTACGGGTGACCTCCGGACACCCAGGACCAACTTTATCCGGGTGTGCCCTGTGAAAGGCCTTCACAAGGCGGCTAGCATTAACATCTGAAGCCGGAACCCACATTCTTTCCTCGGGACCATATCCCCTCCAATGCACCAGGTACTGAAGGGAACCCCGAAGAACACGTGAGTTGAGAATTCTAGAGATCTGAAACTCCAGATTACCATCAACCAAAACAGGAGGAGGAGGCAAAGGAGATGGTTCCACAGGATCCACGTATTTCTTCAACAAGGACCTGTGAACCACATTATGGATCTTCCAGGCCTGCGGAAGTTCCAGACGAAACGCCACCGGATTGACAATGGCTGAGATTTTGTAAGGGCCAATAAATCTTGGACCCAATTTCCAAGAGGGTACCTTCAGGACAACCACACCAAATCACCCACACACAGGTCCGGACCAGTCATACGTCTCTTGTCAGCCATCCGTTTATACACTGCGTGCAGAATTATTAGGCAAATGAGTATTTTGACCACATCATCCTCTTTATGCATGTTGTCTTACTCCAAGCTGTATAGGCTCGAAAGCCTACTACCAATTAAGCATATTAGGTGATGTGCATCTCTGTAATGAGAAGGGGTGTGGTCTAATGACATCAACACCCTATATTAGGTGTGCATAATTATTAGGCAACTTCCTTTCCTTTGGCAAAATGGGTCAAAAGAAGGACTTGACAGGCTCAGAAAAGTCAAAAATAGTGAGATATCTTGCAGAGGGATGCAGCACTCTTAAAATTGCAAAGCTTCTGAAGCGTGATCATCGAACAATCAAGCGTTTCATTCAAAATAGTCAACAGGGTCGCAAGAAGCGTGTGGAAAAACCAAGGCGCAAAATAACTGCCCATGAACTGAGAAAAGTCAAGCGTGCAGCTGCCAAGATGCCACTTGCCACCAGTTTGGCCATATTTCAGAGCTACAACATCACTGGAGTGCCCAAAAGCACAAGGTGTGCAATACTCAGAGACATGGCCAAGGTAAGAAAGGCTGAAAGACGACCACCACTGAACAAGACACACAAGCTTAAACGTCAAGACTGATTTTTCTAAGGTTTTATGGACTGATGAAATGAGAGTGAGTCTTGATGGGCCAGATGGATGGGCCCGTGGCTGGATTGGTAAAGGGCAGAGAGCTCCAGTCCGACTCAGACGCCAGCAAGGTGGAGGTGGAGTACTGGTTTGGGCTGGTATCATCAAAGATGAGCTTGTGGGGCCTTTTCGGGTTGAGGATGGAGTCAAGCTCAACTCCCAGTCCTACTGCCAGTTTCTGGAAGACACCTTCTTCAAGCAGTGGTACAGGAAGAAGTCTGCATCCTTCAAGAAAAACATGATTTTCATGCAGGACAATGCTCCATCACACGCGTCCAAGTACTCCACAGCGTGGCTGGCAAGAAAGGGTATAAAAGAAGAAAATCTAATGACATGGCCTCCTTGTTCACCTGATCTGAACCCCATTGAGAACCTGTGGTCCATCATCAAATGTGAGATTTACAAGGAGGGAAAACAGTACACCTCTCTGAACAGTGTCTGGGAGGCTGTGGTTGCTGCTGCACGCAATGTTGATGGTGAACAGATCAAAACACTGACAGAATCCATGGATGGCAGGCTTTTGAGTGTCCTTGCAAAGAAAGGTGGCTATATTGGTCACTGATTTGTTTTTGTTTTGTTTTTGAATGTCAGAAATGTATATTTGTGAATGTTGAGATGTTATATTGGTTTCACTGGTAAAAATAAATAATTGAAATGGGTATATATTTGTTTTTTGTTAAGTTGCCTAATAATTATGCACAGTAATAGTCACCTGCACACACAGATATCCCCCTAAAATAGCTAAAACTAGAAACAAACTAAAAACTACTTCCAAAAATATTCAGCTTTGATATTAATGAGTTTTTTGGGTTCATTGAGAACATGGTTGTTGTTCAATAATAAAATTAATCCTCAAAAATACAACTTGCCTAATAATTCTGCACTCCCTGTATCTTTCACCCATTTTTTTCAAATTAACTTGAATCTTCCGCCAGATAGATGACCAAGAGGAAGAGAATCTCTCCTCTTCTGGTATCCCAGAAGATTCGGTCTCAGAAAAGTAACAAACTGAGGGTGAAAACCATATGCGCCAAAAAATGGTGACTTATTAGTTGACTCCTGCCTACGGTTATTCAAGGCAAACTCAGCTAAAGACAAGAACGAGGACCACTCATCCTGATTCTCAGCGACAAAACACCTCAAATAGGTCTCTAGGTTTTGGTTAGTGCACTCAGTTTGACCATGCGACAGGATGAAAAGCCGGAAACCACTGAATACTCAGACAAGAACAAAACGCCCTCCTAAACCTGGAAACAAATTGCGTCCCCCTATCAGACACCACATCAGAGGGAATGCCATGTAATTTCACAATGTTATCAATAAAAACCTGAGCGAGAGTTTTCACATTGGGCAAACCTGATAATGGTACAAAGTGAGCCATCTTGCTGAAGCGGTCCACTACCACCAAAATCACAGTTTTCCCAGAGGAACTTGGCAAATCAGTAATGAAGTCCATGGACAAATGCGTCCAAGGACAAGATGGACAAAGGAAGAAGAGATACTGATGGCCGAGTGTGAGCCACCTTCGGGCGTGCACAGGTCTCACAAGCTGCTACATAACCCTTTAACACCTTTACGTACGCAACCCTGGCCACCAGAAGCTCTGGGAAATAAGATCTACAGTGAATCTACTTCCAGGATGTCCCGCAAGAACAGTATCATGATGTTCCTTGAACACTTTGTATCGCAGTTCAGAAGGAACAAACAACTTGCCTGGAGGACAAGAATCAGGGGCCTCCTCTCGAGCCCCCAACATGTCTCCAGCTCGGGGTAAAGAGCGGAAACCACCACCCCCTCATCCAAAATCGGAGTGGGATCCTCTGAATCTCCCCCCCCCCAGGAAAGCTACGTGACAACGCATCCGCTTCGATGTTTTTAATCCCAGGGCGATAGCTGACAACCAAATTGAAACTGGTAAAAAACAATGACCATCTAGCCTGCCTAGGATTCAAACGCTTTGTGGATTGCAGGTAAGCCAGATTCTTATGGTCAGTAAATATCGTAATCAGATGAGTGGCCCCTTCTAGCCAATAACGCCACTCTTCAAAGGCCAATTTGATGGCCAACAACTCCCTATTCCCAACATCATAATTTCTTTCGGCAGCCGAGAGTTTCTTTGACAAAAAAGCACACGGGCGCCATTTGCTAGGAGAGGGACCCTGCGACAAGACTGCTCCGACTCCCACTTCTGACGCGTCAACCTCCACAATGAAGAATTGAGACACATTAGGTTGCATCAGAATGGGAGCAGAAGCAAAACATTTCCTAATAGCAGAAAAAAAAAACTGTAATGCCTCATGCGACCAGACAGAGAAGTCAGCGCCCTTCCTAGTCATATCTGTCAAAGGCTTGACAATGGTGGAATAATTCAGGATGAATTTTCTGTAGTAATTAGTAAATCCTAAAAAACGCATCAGGGCTTTCTGATTCTCCAGCCGGTCGCATTCCAGTACCGCACTGACCTTTTTGGGATCCATACGAAAACCGGAGGCAGAAAGTAAGTTCCCCAAAAACGGCAGCTCCTGAACAGCAAACACACATTTTTCCAATTTAGCATACAATTTATTCTCCCGAAGGAGCAATAACACTTGTCTCAAATGATCATGATGAGTCTTCATATCGGGTGAGTAAATTAGTATCGAGGTCATCGAGGTAAATAACAACGAACCTCCCCACCAAATGATGAAAGATGTCATTGATAAAGCGCTGAAAGACTGCTGGAGCATTAGTTAAACCAAAGAGCATGACTAGGTTCTCGAAGTGACCCTCGGGGGTATTGAAGGCCGTTTTCCATTCATCTCCTTCCCTGATTCTGATCAGATTATAAGCTCCTCTTAAATCCAACTTAGAAAACACCTTGGCACCAACAATCTGATCAAATAGATCCGGAATCAAGGGAAGGGGATAAGGATCACGGACGATAATGAGATTCAGTTCACGGAAATCTAAGCACAGTCTAAGGGATCCGTCCTTCTTTACGAAAAAGAAGCCAGCGGCTGAGAAAGATTATATAACCAAGATTTTGGCAATTTTGCTCCAGGGATAAGATTGACCGGACAATCATACTCTCGGTGAGGGGGCAACTCCTGAGCTCCGCCATCCGAGACTACGTCCGAAAAATCGGAAAGGATCTGAGGCAACACCTTAGTGGACACCCCCGAAATAGAGGCACTAAGATAGTTGTTCATACAAAATTTACTCCAATTAATAATTTGACTTGTTTGCCAGTCAATGGTAGGGTTATGTTTTATCAACCATGGTAAACCCAGAACTATCGGAGCAGGCAACCCTTTCATAACAAAACAAGAAATTAACTCAACATGAGAACCACTCACCCTCAAATGAATATCCTGAACAATATGAGTTAGACATTTTTGCGAGAGGGGAGCGGAATCTATAGCAAACACTGGTATCTCTTTGCTTAATGCACTAGTTTTAAAACCATGACTCTGAAGAAATTGAAAATCAATAAGAGTAACCCCTGCGCTACTGTCAACAAATACCTTTAACTCAAAATTTCTAGAGTCTAGCGCCACCATGGCAGGCAGGAGGAATCGGGTACTGCAGGTAGGATACGAATATGCCTGCTCTGACTCCCCATTCACACTACCAAGAGTAAGAGGGGATTCCTTCAAAGGAAAAAAAAACTCCATTTGTTTTTCATTACCACTTCGAGGTTTAATAAAGGGGCACACATTAACAAAATGACCTTCTTTACCACAGAAGTAACAGTCTATTCAGCTTCCTAAAATTCCTATTACCAGAGCAAGAAGTAACCTGACCCAATTGCATAGGCTCCTCTCCAGCCCCTAATTCAAGTATCATAAGACCCCGAGGAGGGACTGATTCTCCACCAGACAGCACCCCCTGCCTGAGGGGAACCTTGCACCTCTCCCTAAGGGCTTATGCACACGACCGTTGTGCATAACGGTCCGTTTTTTACGGATCCGTGGTTCCGTTTCCACAATCCGTTGTGTTTCCGTATATACTCAGTTTCCGTTCCGTTTTTGCGGAAATGCATGTCCGTGTTGTTTCAGTATGTTATCCGTTTCTTGCGGATGATAAACGGAAACTGAAACAGGAAAAAAATCTAAACTTTTGACTCTTCCCCTTTTTACACACCCCCTATTTAAGATGGTCATGTGATGGTGCAGACTCCATTTTCTACAGCTTTTTGCAGCATTGAGAGCTTTGTTAGAAGTTGGTGTCTTGTTGGCATTGGTTTCTGATTTTGGCTCTTTGTTGTATTATGGCTGACTTTGAGGAAGACCTACTTCTGCACTGGCTGGTTTCTCGGCATGATGAACGGCAGCCTACTATGCTGAGCAACGAACCGAGGAGAAGGCATTGGGCTCACCTCATTGTCTCTCAGAGGCTCAGGAAGGGCCACTTCCACACGCTGTATATGGATTTGCGACAGCATCCTGAGAAATTTCATGGGTTCTGTCGTATGTCTGTGAGCAGCTTTGACATGTTGTTAGCGTCTCTGCGCCCTGGCCTCACATACCAGGACACAAACATGAGGCGCTGCATTTCTCCTGAGGAACGTCTCATCGTGACGTTGAGGTATGTCTATTTATTACAATGTTATTTAAAAAATCTGTTAATATTTATCTTGATATTAAGTGTGTTAGACTCACTTTGTTATGTGTAAATATCTGGGGTCATTAATTGAACTGTAGTAAAGTAAATCTATCTTAGTTGACCGTAGTAACCTGAATATCAAACCTTTCAGGTTGGACAGCTCCTTTATAAAAACAAATATCTAATGCAGGGATGTCCAACCTGCGGCTCTCCAGCAGTGTCAAAACCACAACTCCCAGTATGCCCAGTCTGCCTACAGCATGGTATGATGCGATTTGTATTTTTACAACAGCAGGATAGCCACAGTTTGCCCATCCCTGGTGTAATGTATGTATTTGATATGGGCAACTAAGCATGTTAGACTTTACAACACTATGATTAGTGCCCCCAGTAGTGGCTGTGTTATTAATTTAACTTTTTTTTTTGCGTATTCCTTCAGGTTTCTGGGAATTCATTTGCTAGTCTGCATTTTGAGTTCCTGCTGGGAGTGTCAACTATTTCTGGAATTGTTTGTCAAACATGTGAAGTGATTTGGCAGCGACTCCGGTAAGCGGTGATGCCAGCTGACGATTGGATCAGAATTGCTGAGGGCTTTCAGTTTGATGCGCAGTTTCCAAAGTGCATTGGGGCATTGGATGGCAAACACATTCGTGTTAAGAAGCCGCCTCACTCAGGGTCCCGGTACTACAATTATAAGCAATACTTTTCCATTGTGCTGTTGGCTTTAGATGACAGTACATATAAGTTTATAATTGTGGATATCGGGGCCTATGGGAGCACTGCAGATACACGCATTTTCAGTTCTTCAAGATTGAGTGAGCGACTTCATGCCAACCAACTTGCCCTCCCAGAGGCCAGATTGCTGCCCGGTTCTGCGGGTCCCCCAGCTCCATTTGTAATTGTGGCTGATGAAGGGTTTGCTTTGGCCCCACATGTCATGCGACCCTTCCCAATACGCAATATGGATGACAGGCAACTCATATTTAACTATCGGCTGACTAGAGCCCGTCGGTATGTAGAGTGTGCGTTTGGAATACTCACCAACAAGTGGAGAGTATTCCTGTCATCCTTACAGATGTCGCCGGACAATGCCACCCTTGTTATTAAAGCTTGTGTGATCCTGCATAACTTCGTCAGGATTCATGATGATCCCTTAGATGCTGGTTTAGTGGAGTCTGGTACCTCTTCTTCTTCATCTGGAGGATTGGACCAGACTCGTCATGGACGGCCTGGATCTGCTGGACTTGCATTTCGAGACCTCTATGCTGATTACTTTATCAGCCCTGAGGGATCATTACCGTGGCAGATGGACGTAGTTCTTGGCAGACAATGATGTTTTTTTATTTTATTATAGTAGATAGTGTAGGGACTCGCAAGACAAAGAGGACCCTTGACGTGGGCTTGCGGGCTGGGGTGTATTGTAGTCAAAACTGTTAAGACCAAAAGTTCAAAATATTTTATGGACAATGGCCATGATTTTGTGTAACATCAAAAGTGTCTAATGTTTTGCCTACATAAACCTTCTAATACCTCATTATACCTAATACATTACAGAATTAATTGTAATCCAGAATAACATGTTTATATGAGTATGAATGCTAACTATTTCCATTATCTATCCTTCTCTTTTCATAGGTTTGCATTGATGACACTTTACAATGGTTTTCAATTGTCCGGGTTGGGATTATCACACCTTGAAGAAGATGTCACCTATCTATATATGTTTGATGATTGTTTTCGCTATACATACTATACTTTTTTAAAATCATATGGTTTGTAAATAAATATAACTATTTGTTTGCATTGTCACTTGTGACCCTTGGCGTTTGAAATAAATAACTTTGTAAAAAAAAAAATTTTTCATTGAAAATAAAGAGATCCACTCAAAATTCGATTGACACTAATTTTTATATGTAAATTAAAAAATAAAGGCTTCACAATCAGCCTTAACTTAAATGTACAAAAAAAAGAACAACACATCACAATTCAAAAAGATCTCTGGTAAAAGGGCCACAAACTTTGCCTGGATCAACACCCACATCACCAGGTGGATTGTACTGTTGTTGGGTAGAGCTTGGTGTCGGGTACTGCAGGCGCCAAGAACTTTGGGGGTCCTGTGAATACAGGGGCATAGGATGACTGGTAGGGCGGATGTGCATTTGTGGCATGCTGGGTCCTGGTTGGGGCTGAAGAGACCGGGCATACACTCGCTCCTTCATGGCATTAATAAAGCGAAGTAGCTCCAGTGTGTCAGGTTTTGAGTCCATGATAGCGGTCACCGATGTCATCATAACCATATACATTGTGTTTTTTTCTTGGGGCCAGCCTTGGATCAGGGGAGCTAGGCCACCAAGCATCCTCTCCTCTTTACCTTCTTTCACTCAAATAATTGAGCACCTGGCCATCAACCACTGCTCAACTATCAAATTGAGAAGAAGGATTTGCCCTAGCCCCCCTTCTCTGCGGACGTGGCCTGGCCTCGGCTTCTGGACTGGAAGCAGTGACTCCTCCAGCTTCCACACCAGAAGCTTCTCCCTGCTTTTGGTAAGGGGGCAGCTCCTGTGTGTTGACATCCTCCTCACCGGTCACAGGATGTGGGGAATGTGTCCCAGTAGCAGCTTGTTCCTCCTCTTGCGAGTTGCTGGAATGTTGCCCTTTATCCTCAAGGTTGTCCACGGTGCTGAAATTGGAAATGAATGAGGATTAGCACCGTTTTTATATTTTTTGAACCATCATACATTATATCTTCATACATAAAATGAAACATACACTCACCTAAAGAATTATTAGGAACACCATACTAATACGGTGTTGGACCCCCTTTTGCCTTCAGAACTGCCTTAATTCTACGTGGCATTGATTCAACAAGTTGCTGATAGCATTCTTTAGAAATGTTGGCCCATATTGATAGGATAGCATCTTGCAGTTGATGGAGATTTGAGGGATGCACATCCAGGGCACGAACCTCCCGTTCCACCACATCCCAAAGATGCTCTATTGGGTTGAGATCTGGTGACTGTGGGGGCCATTTTAGTACAGTGAACTCATTGTCATGTTCAAGAAACCAATTTAAAATGATTTGAGCTTTGTGACATGGTGCATTATCCTGCTGGAAGTAGCCATCAGAGGATGGATACATGTTTTTCCGGTCTTCAACAGTCCAATTTTGGTGAGCTCGTGCAAATTATAGCCTCTTTTTCCTATTTGTAGTGGAGATGAGTGGTACCCAGTGGGGTCTTCTGCTGTTGTAGCCCATCCGCCTCAAGGTTGTGTGTGTTGTGGCTTCACAAATGCTTTGCTGCATACCTCGGTTGTAACGAGTGGTTATTTCAGTCAACGTTGCTCTTCTATCAGCTTGAATCAGTCGGCCCATGCTCCTCTGACCTCTAGCATCCACAAGGCATTTTTGCCCACAGGACTGCCGCATACTGGATGTTTTTCCCTTTTCACACCATTCTTTGTAAACCCTAGAAATGGTTGTGCGTGAAAATCCCAGTAACTGAGCAGATTGTGAAATACTCTGAATGTGAAATACTCAGATCGGCCCGTCTGGCACCAACAACCATGCCACGCTCAAAATTGCTTAAATCACCTTTCTTTCCCATTCTGACATTCAGTTTGGAGTTCAGGAGATTGTCTTGACCAGGACCACACCCCTAAATGCATTGAAGCAACTGCCATGTGATTGGTTGACTAGATAATTGCATTAATGAGAAATAGAACAGGTGTTCCTAATAATTCTTTAGGTGAGTGTATATTACTACTTGGTAGCAAACAAAGGTAGCATATACTTACGGCCTTAATTCCAAAACGGGACGCAGAAATTGTAGCTGGCGGGTATACATATATGGTTTTTTTCTTAAACCTCCATCACCGCTATGACCCTTGGATTGCATTAATTCCCGACGAAATTGGTCACGACAAGAATGCCATCTGGTTTTTACTTTTAGAACTGTTAAAACACAAGATACACAAAACAAATTAGAATAGACATGGGGGAAAAAAAGGAGATTTGTTCATAATATAAAATACTAGAATGGTACATTAGATTTAGAAAAAAAAATATTACTACTGGGGGGTGACCTTTTATATACTTAGGAAGCATGTAGATGTGATTATCTAAACATAATAATAAATTACGTTAAAAATCACTTATATGCTTTCTACATTGAGGGCAAAAGTGAGTAATGTATAATAGACAATACATCAACTTTCTATAAATTCTGCTAGTAGACAAGTTTTATATTCAAACAGGTACTGAGGGGGAGGTACATTTTTGCTATAAATGTGTATCACACCTGGATGTGCCCCTTCAGAGTTGCGCTGCAAATTACACAATAGGCCTGCTTCCCCAATGTGACATTGAAGACAAATGGTGATCATGCTGCAAATCCGCAGCGCCTGGGCTGAACTCCCATCGCTGCAAGGGGTGATATAGCATTATCTTAATTTAGGATATTATGTAACCCTTAAAACTGTTCTGTAATGTATTTGATAAAAACACTGACATAATGCTGCCAGTGTTATCTAATACATTCCAGAACTGTAAAAGGGTTAACATAGCATCATAAATCAATATAATGCTATTTGACCCCCGACAGTGCTGGGAGGTCAGGCCGGGAGCAGCGCTGCAGACTCACAGCATGACCAACGCTAGTCTGCAAGGGCCCTTTAGCTACACTGCTGCATCAAATGTACATATCAATATACTTTCATATAAAAACACATTACACATGGGTAATCTTACCTAACTCACGCCGCTTTTTGGAATTAGCCTTCTCCCATTGGCTGCCCATCATGTGTTGTGCCACCTCCTCTCATGCCCGCTCCTTGGCTACATGGTCATAGTAACCGTCACAGCGGGTGTCCCAGATTTGGGGTCTTTCTTGAATGTGTGTGATAACCTTCTCAACATCCATCTTCCAAATTTTCTTAAAGGCAGCTACACAAGGCCTCATGTGCTCTGCCAATATTTGGCAACAAGAAGCACATGGCAAAAGTAGGCTGGACTTAAAGCAGAAGAACACATGGATCCGCAAAAACGGAAGACAAGCGGATGACATACGGTTACATTCCGTATGTATTCCGATTTTTTTGTGGACACATTGACTTGAATGGAGCCAAGCAACGTGATTTGCGGACAATAATAGGACATGTTCTATCTTTTCACGGTCCGTAAATACGGAAACGGAATGCACACGGAGACACTTCAGTTTTTTTTGCTGATCCATTGAAATGAATGGTTCAGTATAAGTAACGCATACTGAACGCAAAAAACAGCCAGTATACTGAACGCAAAATACTGTCGTGTGCATGAGCCCTAAGATGTCTATCAATCCGTACGGCCAAAGACATGGCCGCCTCTAAAGAATCAGGATTTTCATTAAATGCAAGGGAATCTGACAGAACTGACTACGGAGTGCAGGATTATTCCACTCCGAGTCAGTCGCCCATCTTCTAAATTCAGCACAATATGACTCAGCAGTACGTTCTCCCTGGCACAAGCTGCGCAACTTAGATTCAGTCATAGAGACCCGGTCGGGGTCATCATAAATCAGGCCCAGGGCTCAGAAAAATTCATCCACCGACCTGAGGGACTATGAACCGATCGGCAGAGAAAAAGCCCAAGATTGAGCGTCACCTTTTAGCAGAGAAATAATAATCCCTACTCTTTGATTTTCGTCTCCAGATGAAATCGAACACAGACGAAAATATAATTTGCAGGACTCCCTGAACGGAACAAAGTTATCACTTCCCCCAGAAAACCTATCAGGGAGAGCGTGTGGCAGGCGCAGCACTATGAAGTGCCTTTTGCGCTGTGGCATTAGAAGAATTTTGGTATCTCTGACTTTTAGTCTAACCAGACTGTCTATTACTCTGTAATTCCTCTAGCGCCGTTCTATGGAAACAGTAGGTTTAAAGAGCACACCAAATGCTTCAAATAACTTCTTTATTAACTTCAACTTTTCTGCATATATAACACTGCCGCCTCCGCAGCAGATAGTCAATGTACATAACACGTGTTGAAAAGATATCACAAAATGGCGGTATGCATAAGATGGTGGTTCAACTGTTCAATTTTGGCATTCAACATAAAATGGTGGATATATTTCTCTCTTGAGTATCTGTACTCTCACTTTAAGTTATTTAAGCACTTTATGATCTCTCTCAGAGGTATATCTGAGGTCTAACTAACTGTTCACTTGCAGTATGCAGTTAGCATTGACTATTTGCAGATTGGTTGAGTATGATCTGGTATGGTTATGTGCAATTTGGGTTGCAATATGGAATCTGAATGCTTGCAATGGTATGCTTGCAATTGTAGCTTGCAATTTGAAACTTGCAATTGTATGGCTCAGTATGCTTGCAATTTGGTTGAACTATATTGGCCTCTTGTTCCCATAAAACTCAGCTCTCAGTGGAGTCAATGTTTCTTCAGCTCCTGTCTCTGGTGAATAATGATTCCAGGAGCTGTAGGAATTCCCAGACAGGCTGTGTGTGAGGCTGGCTGTGATTGGTGAAAACTCTTGCTGTGTGAGAAGCTGGCTGTGATTGGTCTAGACTTCTGCCCAGCAACAACAGATTAACACTATGCATTCTGTTGTTTCTGCTGTGTCACTGCTTACCTTACATTACAAAATGAATCTTAAAGGTATATTATTTTTTTCTGCTTCTGTGAACACATAATATAACAGTAATATGACATCCAAAACATGATGTCACAGTAAATAACTCTGCTTTTCTCTTTAACACATAAACATAGGAACTGTATTAAGGCTATTGGCAGGTTTAGCTATATACACATATAAGCTATACAAGCAACCTAGGACAGGTCTTAGCTGGCCAGCTACACTTCCACCAAAATTACCTATAATGATTTTAGTGGTAGGACTTGAACATGAATTTGAGGAATTTTCCATCAGGTTCTCAACTTCCAAGTGTCTTTTATCACTCTCAAGTAGAACAACTAACTTCAGGATAGGATGTTGCAACTTGAGTGGAGTAGTGAGACGTTTTCCTTTTTTGTCAGGTTTTGAGTCTCCTATTTGTAACAACACTCTTCTTACTAATTTGTCTTCATCCTTTTGAACTTCTAGAACTTTGGCCAATTTCCAATGATTTCTAGGTAAATCTTCTTTCACTAACACTATGTCACCAGCTTGGACATTTCTTCTGGGTGTTTGCCATTTACATCTTAGCATAAGATTGGCTACGTACTCTTTCCTCCATCTATTCCAAAACTGTTCTGATAGATATTGAACTCTTCGCCATCTCCTTCTAGCATATAAATCCTCTTTGGTGAACATAAGGTGAAGTAGATGGTTGGGAGTTAAAGGGTCCAAACTTGTTGGATCGCTGATGTTATCAACTGTAAGTGGACGACTGTTAACAATAGACATTACTTCATAGAATAGGGTCCTAAGTGAAGCGTCATTTATTTTTCCAGCGTTCTTTTTCAACACTGAACTTAACACATTTCTTACAGTTCTGATTTGTCTTTCCCAAACTCCTCCTGTATGGCTTGCATGTGGAGCATTCATGTGAAAATCACACTGTTTCTCTAACAAATACTCAGTTACTTTTTCTTTATCAATCTCTTTTAGAGCTTTCTTCAATTCATTCTTTGCTCCGACAAAATTAGATCCTTGGTCAGATCTAAGCTCTCTGAAGGTACCTCTAATGGCTATGAAACATCTGAAGGCGTTAATGAATGCATCAGTAGACATATCTTCTAACATTTCTAGGTGAATCGCTCTGGAGCTCAGAAATGTAAATATTATACCATATCTCTTGTACTCCGTGCGGTTTTGCTTGGTGATGAATGGGCCAAAACAATCCATTCCGCTATAAAGAAATGGTGGTGATGGGTTTACACGATCTGCCGGTAAATCTGCCATTTTTGCTCTTCGGTAGGTCTACGTGCCTTTCTGCAGACTACACATTTACTTATATACACTGCTCAAAAAAATAAAGGGAACACTTAAACAACACAATGTAACTCCAAGTCAATCACACTTCTGTGAAATCAAACTGTCCACTTAGGAAGCAACACTGAGTGACAATCAATTTCACATGCTGTTGTGCAAATGGGATAGACAACAGGTGGAAATTATAGGCAATTAGCAAGACACCCCAATAAAGGAGTGGTTCTGCAGGTGGTGACCTGACCACTTCTCAGTTCGTATGCTTCCTGGCTGATGTTTTGGTCACTTTTGAATGCTGGCAGTGCTTTCACTCTAGTGGTAGCATGAGACGGAGTCTACAACCCACACAAGTGGCTCAGGTAGTGCAGCTTATCCAGGATGGCACATCAATACGAGCTGTGGCAAGAAGGTTTGCTGTGTCTGTCAGCGTAGTGTCCAGAGCATGGAGGCGCTACCAGGAGACAGGCCAGTACATCAGGAGACGTGGAGAAGGCCGTAGGAGGGCAACAACCCAGCAGCATGACCGCTACCTCCGCCTTTGTGCAAGGAGGAACAGGTGGAGCACTGCCAGAGCCCTGCAAAATGACCTCCAGCCGGCCACAAATGTGCATGTGTCTGCTCAAACGGTCAGAAACAGACTCTAGGAGGGTGATATGAGGGCCCGACGTCCACAGGTGGGGGTTGTGCTTACAGCCCAACACCGTGCAGGACGTTTGGCATTTGCCAGAAAACACCAAGATTGGCAAATTCGCCACTGGCGTCCTGTGCTCTTCACAGATGAAAGCAGGTTCACACTGAGCACATGTGACAGATGTGACAGAGTCTGGAGACGCCGTGGAGAACGTTCTGCGGCCTGCAACATCCTCCAGCATGACCGGTTTGGCATTGGGTCAGTAATGGTGTGGGGTGGCATTTCTTTGGAGGGCCGCACAGCCCTCCATGTGCTCGCCAGAGGTAGCCTGACTGCCATTAGGTACCGAGATGAGATCCTCAGACCCCTTGTGAGACCATATGCTGGTGCGGTTGGCCCTGGGTTCCTCCTAATGCAAGACAATGCTAGACCTCATGTGGCTGGAGTGTGTCAGCAGTTCCTGCAAGACGAAGCCATTGATGCTATGGACTGGTCCGCCTGTACCCCAGACCTGAATCCAATTGAGCACATCTGGGACATCACGTCTCGCTCTATCCACCAACGTCACGTTGCACCACAGACTGTCCAGGAGTTGGCAGATGCTTTAGTCCAGGTCTGGGAGGAGATCCCTCAGGAGTCCGTCTGCCACCTCATCAGGAGCATGCACAGGCGTTGTAGGGAGGTCATACAGGCACGTGGAGGCCACACACACTACTGAGTCTCATTTTGACTTGTTTTAAGGACATTACATCAAAGTTGGATCAGCCTGTAGTGTGTTTTTCCACTTTAATTTTGAGGGTGCCTCCAAATCCAGACCTCCATGGGCTAAAAAATTTGATTTCCATTTTTTTTTTGTGTGATTTTGTTGTCAGCACATTCAACTATGTAAAGAACAAAGTATTTCAGAAGAATATTTAATTAATTCAGATGTAGGATGTGTTATTTTTGTGTTCCCTTTATTTTTTTGAGCAGTGTACTTTGCTATAACTTTGCTTCCTTTCACAATCCAGTAACCACCTTCTCTCAAACAGCTTTGGGTAAAGCTTCTTCCTTGATGCAAGGATTTGTTGTGGTAGTGATCAATAATCAATCTTGTCAAAGTAGAGTTTTTGGGTAGAATTGCTGGATGCTTCACTCTGCTAGGTAACGATGCATTTTCCAGTCTCTCTCCCACCTTCAGTATACCACCCTGCAGAACAAGATAAAGCTTGTACAATGGGTGGTTGTTTGGAAGCCTTTTAGGTTCTTCTCCAAGTCTCTTCAACTCTTCACTGTAGAATCTCTGTTGAATGAGTCTTATGACTGTTTCTTCAGCTTTCATTCTTTCTTCTACATTCAACAACTTCTTATTTCTGATTCCCTTTGCCAAACGTTGAATTCGAGCTACTACGTTTATGACTGTATTTCATTTTGAACATCTGGCTAGTCTTTCAAGTATGTCATCTTGACACTTGGCAGCAGTGCTCAATGTTTGTACAACTTTTACTTCTGGATCACCCATAGACAATTCTGTGTAACCTTTACTCTGTGTGATTTCCTTTTCCCAAAGGAACTCTGGACCTGTGAACCAATTTGAATTATTCAATTCAGTTACATTCAGGCCTCTTGAAGCATGATCTGCTGGGTTATGCTTTATGTCAATGTGATGCCAATGTTCCGGATTTGTTATTTCCAAAATTTTCTCAACTCTGTTGGCAACAAAGATATGGAATCTTCAAGCTTCGTTGTTTATGTATCCTAGGACAACTTGTGAGTCTGTCCAAAAATATTCTTCATCTATTTTTAATTCCAATTCTTCTCTCAGAAACTTACTTACTGATGCTGAAACTACGGCTGCTGTCAGTTCTAGTCTTGGTATTGTCTGAATACTGGTAGGTGCAACTCTGGCCTTCCCCATAACCAGGGCACAATGTATCTTTTCTTCTCCTATTACTCTGATGTAGGAGCACTGACCATATACATAACTACTGGCATCCGAAAAATGATGAAGTTCTATTTTCTTGTACTTTTCGAAATCACGAAGTACAAAACATCTGGGTATTCGAAACTTCTCTCAAGTTTTGCAAGTCTCTTATCCAACTCTCCCACCTTGGCCTCATATTTTCAGGTATGGGCTTATCCCATCCTAACATCTGTCTGCATAATTCTTGCAGTATTTCTTTTGCTCTGAGGATTACTGGGCCAAGAATCCCAATGGATGATCAAATATAGAAGCCACTGCGGAAAGAATGGTTCGTCTAGTTGCAACTTTCTCTTCAATAGATACTTCAAAGAAGAACTTGTCGTTCTCTACATTTCATCCCAATCTAAATACGTTCTGAACTGGAAGATGATCATAATTGAGATCTACATTCTTCATTGTTGCTGCATGTCCAGAGTCACTGATGGATTCCAGTACCTCTCTGTTGTTTGAGATGAATTTGTGAAGGCGCAGGTTTCCTCTTGCGCATAACTCTTGGCTTTCTTTCACTAGATTGATTGCAGATTCTGTAGACTCTAGACTTATGAGACCATCATCTATATAAAAGTTTTTCTTCAGAAAATTTGCAGCTGATGGGCAGTCCTTTTCATTCTGATTGGCCAGGTACTTCATACCATAATTGGCGCAAACCTGGAGAAGATGCTGCTCCAAACAAGTGTACTTTCATTCTGTATTCTGCTGGCTCTGTATCTGTATCTCCGTCCTCCGATGATAGAAACCTCAGGAAGTCTCTATCTTCATTTTTCACATGAAACTGGTGGAACATCTTTTCAACGTCACACATGGCCGCTACTGGATACCTTCTGAATCTACAGAGTACTTCAGGCAGAGCGTTTGTAAGATCTGGTCCTTTTAGTAGATGATCATTCAATGCAACACCATTGTACTTTGCTGAGCAATCAAATACTACTCTAATCTTATCTGGTGTCTTTGAGTGGTAAACACCTTGATGTGGGATGTACCACGCTTCTCCTTCTTTAGGTAGGTTATTAACTTTCTCTGCATGTCCTTCTTCGAGGATGTCTTCCATGAATTTCAAATAATCCTGCTTGAATTTGGGATCTCTTCCCATCTTTTTCTTCAAACATTTCAATCTTGCTAGGGCAAGATTTCTGTTATTTAGCAGACGAGGTCGTCTCTAAAAGGTAAGGGCATTTCAAGATGACCTTGTTGATTCTCCTGAATACTTTCTTCTAGAGTATGTATGAACTTTATGTCTTCTTGGGATACACTCTTTTCTTTAGAACTTATGTCTGCAAAGTCGGATTCAAGGATCTTGATTACTTTCGCTGGACTTACAGTTGGTAACTCTTGGACAGATATTCGATGACACAATCCTGTCACCTGTCTTGAGTTTGCAATCTGCTGTTTTCCTCCAACAACACCCCATCCTAGATCAGTTTGAACAGCATAGGGTTCACCTTTTACTTTTGTGATTACCTTTCGTGGTACCAAGGCTTCAGGACAATCGTAGCCTATCACAAGAAAAATAGTCGGCACTCACTCTGTTTGCATGTTGCACGGGATAGGAATGAAATCCACGTATATTCAAGGAAAATCCCAGCAGTCGTGTCTTCAATCAATAGGATATTTATTTCATCAAATTAGAAATGTCCACAATCCTGGACGCGTTGCGACTAGCATGCCTTCATCAGCAGATACAGGTATACAAAATGACCTAGTTTATATAAAGGGATATACTCCTCCCCTCATGACAACATCTGTGTCTGTGTCTCAGATTATACTTCACAATCACATGTATGCAAAAAAAAATATTCAAAATCATATACACATTTATATATATATATATATATATCTCATACATTGCCAAGGGGCCTCATATACCTGGCAATGTATGAGATATATATATATAAATGTGTATACGATTTTGAATAATTTTTTTTTGCATACATGTGATTGTGAAGTATAATCTGAGACACAGACCCATTTTTTGTGATTTACTAATGGGCGTATTTTCTTTGTTAATTATACATCCCTCCCATCACCTGTGTAGGTAATGGGAGTGGGAGATGTTGTCATGAGGGGAGGAGTATATCCCTTTATATAAACTAGGTCATTTTGTATACCTATATCTGCTGATGAAGGCATGCTAGCCGCAACGCGTCCAGGATTGTGGACATTTCTAATTTGATGAAATAAATATCCTATTGATTGAAGACACGACTGCTGGGATTTTCCTTGAATAATCGTAGCCTATCAACAGTCCAACACCAAACTCCTTCAGCGGGGACATTTCATGAGATATGACAGATAGGTGCTCCCATTTATTGGCTGTTTTACAGGTAGGTATGCGATCTTGATTTAGAGGTATATCGTCTTTTGTATAAACTGGAGATAGATCTAATGTTCAGTTTGAATGAAGTCCTCTAACTCTCAGTCATTTGACCCTTTGACTGTTCACTAATATGTCTCTCCCCGTCATTGTGGTGAGTTTGAGCGTCACTGGTTCTGTAGCCACGTGTAATTTCTTGCAGATTTCTTGATCAATGAAGGGGACATCACTCTGGGCATCCAGTAGCGCATAGGCGTATACCTTCTTGTTCCTCCTTTTAGGTTTTGAAATGCACACTGGTACAACCATTGATGTGCCATTGCTTTCTCCTTCCCTCACTCTACAAGAGAATACCAATACTTTATTTTCTTCCTCAGTATCTTTAGGTATTGAGGATTTATCTTTCTTTGGACGTTCTTCATGTAGTGGTGTAGGATGGCGTCCTTTGCAAATGCTGCATGTGGCTCTTTTCTTACACTCCTTAGTAACATGGCCTTTTCTTAGACAACCAAAACACAGTTGGTTCTCAAGTACACATTTTTTCTTATCTTCTGAGGACTTCTCCTTCAATTGTTGGCACTTATGTATGGAGTGGTTCTCTCCACAGAACATACACTTGAAGGTAGTCTGAAGATTTGTCGGTTCTGTCTCTCTACTGATCCCAGTAGTGACTTTGAACTTACTCTCGTAGGTATCTGGACCTTTAGCTGCTGTGTTGGTTGCAAAGCTAGTTGCTCTTGCACGTCTTCTCTCTCTTGCAGGCCTTTCTTCTAAGGATTTTAAGACATAAGATGATGTTACTGGATTACATGCTATCCGTGCTTCCTTATTGACAAACTCAGAGAACTCTCTAAAACTTGGGAAGTTCTTGCCTAGATCTAACTGTTCAGTCACATAGCGATTCCATCTAGAAGCCACTTCTTCAGGTAGCTTAGTTAGCATCCTGTGGTTTTCTAGATAGTCGTTCAGTACTTCCAGTCCTTGAACGTGTGGAAAGGCATTGCTGCATGCTTGCAGGAAGTCATCATATTCTTGGAGTCTAAAGTGTTCTTTAGGACCTATTTTAGGCCAGTTATTAAATTTCTCTCTAAAAGCTCTTTGTACTAAGAAAGGATGACCATATCTTGCATTAAATTTTTCCCAGGCTTGCTTGTAGGCTTCTTCGTCTTTTCTATAGAAGTTACCTTCAAGAACTTTCTTTGCTCCCCCACCAACATACAGTCCTGATCAAAAGTTTAAGATCACTTGAAAAATGGCAAAAAATCATATTTAGCATGGCTGGATCTTAACAAGGTTCCAAGTAGAGCTTCAACATGCAACAAGAAGAAATGGGAGTGAGACCAAAAAATTTTTGAGCATTCAATTTAATGAAAACAACGAATAAACTGAAACAGGCTGTTTTTCAGCTGATCAAAAGTTTAGGACCACACCTCCAAAAAAAAACTAGACTCCCCCAAAACAGAAATCCAACTTCCAAACATGAACTCAGTAATGAGTAGCTCCGCCGTTATTGTTTATCACTTCAAAAATTCGTTTCGGCATGCTTGATGCAAGCGTTTCCAAGAGGTGAGTGGGAACATTTCTCCAAGTGGTGAAGATGGCCGCACGAAGGCCATCTACTGTCTGGAACTGTTGTCCATTTTTGTAAACTTCCCTTGCCATCCATCCTCAAAGGTTCTCAATTGGATTTAGATCAGGGGAACACACAGGATGGGCCAAAAGAGTGATGTTATTCTCCTGGAAGAAGTCCCTTGTCCTGCGAGCATTGTGTACTGTAGCGTTGTCCTGTTGAAAAACCCAGTCGTTACCACACAGACGAGGGCCCTCAGTCATGAGGAATGCTCTCTGCAACATCTGGACATAGCCAGCGGCTGTTTGACGCCCCTGCACTTCCTAAAGCTCCATTATTCCACTGAAGGAAAAAGCACCCCAGACCATTATGGCGCCCCCTCCACTGTGGCGCGTAGAAAACATCTCAGGTGGGATCTGCTTGTCATGCCAGTAACGTTGGAAACCATCAGGACCATCAAGGTTAAATTTTTTCTCATCAGAGAATAAAACTTTCTTCCACCTTTGAATGTCCCATGTTTGGTGCTCTCTTGCAAAGTCCAAACGAGCAGTTCTGTGGCGTTCAAGGAGACGAGGTCTTTGAAGACATTTTTTGTTTTTAAAGCCCTTCAGTCTCAGATGCCCTCTGATGGTTATGGGGCTGCAGTCAGCACCAGTAAGGGCCTTAATTTGGGTCGAGAATCGTCCAGTGTCTTGACGGACAGCCAATTGGATCCTCCGGCTCAGTGCTGATGAAATTTTTTTGGGTCTTCCACTTGACTTTTTTGTTCCATAACCCTTAGGATCATTTAAGAAATTCCAAATGACTGTCTTACTGCGTCCCACCTCAGCAGCGATGGCGCGCTGTGAGAGACCCTGCTTATGCAGTTCAACAACCCGACCACGTTCAAAAAGGGAGAGTTTTTTTGCCTTTGCCATCACAATGTGTGACTACTAGAGATGGCCCGAACTATCCGACGGCGAACAGTTCCCGGCGAACATAGCTTGTTCGCGTTCGCCTCTGCCGGGCGAACACATGCGATGTTCGGTCCGCCCCCTATACATCATCATTGAGCAAACTTTGACCCTGTACCTCACAGTCAGCAGACACATTCCAGCCAATCAGCAGCATACCCTCCCTCCCAGACCCTCCCACCTCCTGCACAGCATCCATTTTAGATTCATTCTGAAGCTGCAGTCTTAGTGAGAGGAGGGAGACTGTAACTGCTGCTGATTTAATTGGGAAATCGATAGCTAGGCTAGTGAATTCAGTGTCCACTCCAGTCCTGAAAGACTCATCTGATCTCTGCTGTAAGGACAGCGTCCTGACAGCACCCCAAAAAGCCCTTTTTAGGGCTGCAACATTAGTCTGCTTTTTTTTTTTCCTTTATATACATATTGCAGTTGCCTGGCCTGCCTGTGTGTGAGGAGCTGCAGGCCCACAGACTGTAGTGTGCCCACTGCCAGTGCTCACCCCTGTCATTCCGTGTGGCACAGGACTTTGCTTAAAAAAAGGCACTTAATTTTTACACTTTAATCTAAGGTTAGTTGCCTGCCAGTGTGTGTCAGGCTGACTTCCACTGACTGTAGTGTGCCCACTGCCAGTGCCCACCACTCATACCGGCTGGCACAGGACTTTGCATAAAAAAGGCATTTAATTTTTACACTTTAGTGTAATTTCAGCTGCTTGCCTGCTGCTAGTGTGTGTCAGGCCGACTTCAACTGACTGTAGTGTGCCCACTGCCAGTGCCCACCCCTGTCATCCCGTGTGGCACAGGACTTTGCTTAAAAAAAAGGCACTTCATTTTTACACTTTAATCTAAGGTTAGTTGCCTGCCAGTGTGTGTCAGGCCGACTTCAACTGACTGTAGTGTGCCCACTGCCAGTGCCCACCCCTGTCATCCCGAGTGGCACAGGACTTTGCTTAAAAAATAGGCACTTAACTTTTACACTTTAATCTAAGGTTAGTTGCCTGCCAGTGTGTGTCAGGCTGACTTCCACTGACTGTAGTGTGCCCACTGCCAGTGCCCACCACTCATACCGGCTGGCACAGGACTTTGCTTAAAAAAGGCATTTAATTTTTACACTTTAATGTAATTTCAGCTGCTTGCCTGCTGCTAGTGTGTGTCAGGCCGACTTCAACTGACTGTAGTGTGCCCACTGCCAGTGCCCACCCCTGTCATACCGAGTGGCACAGGACTTTGCTTAAAAAATAGGCACTTAATTTTTACACTTTAATCTAAGGTTAGTTGCCTGCCAGTGTGTGTCAGGCTGACTTCCACTGACTGTAGTGTGCCCACTGCCAGTGCCCACCACTCATACCGGCTGGCACAGGACTTTGCATAAAAAAGGCATTTAATTTTTACACTTTAGTGTAATTTCAGCTGCTTGCCTGCTGCTAGTGTGTGTCAGGCCGACTTCAACTGACTGTAGTGTGCCCACTGCCAGTGCCCACCCCTGTCATCCCGTGTGGCACAGGACTTTGCTTAAAAAAAAGGCACTTCATTTTTACACTTTAATCTAAGGTTAGTTGCCTGCCAGTGTGTGTCAGGCCGACTTCAACTGACTGTAGTGTGCCCACTGCCAGTGCCCACCCCTGTCATCCCGAGTGGCACAGGACTTTGCTTAAAAAATAGGCACTTAATTTTTACACTTTAATCTAAGGTTAGTTGCCTGCCAGTGTGTGTCAGGCTGACTTCCACTGACTGTAGTGTGCCCACTGCCAGTGCCCACCACTCATACCGGCTGGCACAGGACTTTGCTTAAAAAAGGCATTTAATTTTTACACTTTAATGTAATTTCAGCTGCTTGCCTGCTGCTAGTGTGTGTCAGGCCGACTTCAACTGACTGTAGTGTGCCCACTGCCAGTGCCCACCCCTGTCATACCGAGTGGCACAGGACTTTGCTTAAAAAATAGGCACTTAATTTTTACACTTTAATCTAAGGTTAGTTGCCTGCCAGTGTGTGTCAGGCTGACTTCCACTGACTGTAGTGTGCCCACTGCCAGTGCCCACCACTCATACCGGCTGGCACAGGACTTTGCATAAAAAAGGCATTTAATTTTTACACTTTAGTGTAATTTCAGCTGCTTGCCTGCTGCTAGTGTGTGTCAGGCCGACTTCAACTGACTGTAGTGTGCCCACTGCCAGTGCCAACCACTGATACCGGGTGGCACAGTAGCTTGCCGATAAATAAGGCATTTAATTTTTAGACAGTAGTCTAAATTCAGTTGCTTGCCTGCTGCCAGTGTGTGTCAGGCCCGCTTCCACTGACTGTAGTGTGCCCACTGCCAGTGCCAACCACTGATACCGGGTGGCACAGTAGCTTGCCGATAAATAAGGCATTTAATTTTTAGACAGTAGTCTAAATTCAGTTGCTTGCCTGCTGCCAGTGTGTGTCAGGCCCTCTTCCACTGACTGTAGTGTGCCCACTGCCAGTGCCAACCACTCATACCGGGTGGCACAGTAGCTTGCCGATAAATAAGGCATTTAATTTTTACACTTTAGTGTAATTTCAGTTGCTTGCCTGCTGCCAGTGTGTGTCAGGCCCGCTTCTATTGACTGTAGTGTGCCCACTGCCAGTGCCAACCACTGATACCATCTCCCCGTTCGAAAAATCTATTCAATAAATGGCACCCAGATTGGGGACGTTAGAGGGATTAAACTGATGAGAATAGTACTACAGAAAATACCACTCATATCGGGTGTGACAGTAAATTGCACGGCGCAGACGCAGTCACCGTGGATAAAAACAAAGGGGAGGGAGCCAGCGTTTTTTTAACCATCTCCCCGTTCGAAAAATCAATTCAATTGACCTTTCGGGGACCCTTGGTGTTGTACGTGGCTGGGTGGAGGAAGAAACCTTCAATGACATCACCGGGACGTGGCTAGCTTGGTATCCAACCTTGTGCAAATGGGGAGTTTGCGGTTGTGCAAATGAACTGTTTGCGGTGCATTAAAAGGGGAGTTTGGTCTGTCAATGTCTGTGATGCGGGCGTAACCCTTACACTACCTGATCGATACAACATCATACCTGATCGTATACACACACTGGATGTTTTAAAGCACGTTATTCCAAACAATTTAGGAATGTTAGTTGATTTATGCCCTTTATGGATTAAAACCCGACTCTGCGTCCACTACGTAATTTTCCATGGGAGTTTTGCCATAGATCCCCCTCCGGCATGCCACAGTCCAGGTGTTAGACCCCTTGAAACAACTTTCTCATCACTATTGTGGCCAGAAAGAGTCCCTGTGGGTTTTAAAATTCGCCTGTCTATTGAAGTCTATGGCGGTTCGCCCGGTTCGCCAGTTCGCGAACATTTGCGGAAGTTCTCGTTCGCTGTTCGCGAACTGAAAATTTTATGTTCGCGACATCACTAGTGACTACCTGACAGAAAATGACAATGAATCCACATCTTTGCACAGATTTGGCCTTTTAAAGGCATGTGGTCCTAAGATTTGGATCAGCTGAAAAACAGCCTGTTTCAGTTTAATCGTTATTTTCAATTAATTGAATGCTCAAAAAATGTTGTCTCACTCGCATTTCTTCTAGTTGCATGTTGAAGCTCTACTTGGAACCTTGTTAAGATCCAGCCATGCTAAATAAGATTTTTTCCATTTTTCAAGTGGTCTTAAACTTTTGATCAGGACTGTATCTCTGAAGGTAGAATAACTTGTCAATTGGACTGAAGCAATGATGCTCAATGATCATTTCAAAACTTGCCTTCCACTCTATGAACTTCAGTACGTCTCCTGAAAATACAGTGGGTTCCGGCACGGGAAGTCTAGAGAGGACTGTTCTCTGTTGTCCTGTTGGGACAATAGTTGTAACACTCTTCTGAGCATTGCCGTGACATTTAGGAATGGTATCATCCGGTTCTATTTTCTCACTTAGTTCTGAATTAGGTGACTCCTTTTCTTTATCTTTTCTGGTAGAGATAGAGGATAAATTCACACACCTTTTTCCTAACACTGGACTAGGTATCTCTTTGTTTTTATGAGCAGGGATGGAAGGATAATAACTTATTTTCTCACTACAAGCTGGAGATTTCCTTTCATTCTCTTGAGTGTATGAAGAAAAATAGGAGTCCTTTTCTTCACTTAGTACAGATTTGAACCTATGACTACTCTGACTCATATCTTCTTCATGTACTCTAAGTCTGGCTTCTATGATCTTAACTTCTTTCTGCCTTTCCAGACTTTTTCATCTGTTGGCGCTGTGCTTCCATTTCAGCTTCCATCTGATGGCGCTGTGCCTTCTTTTCAGCTTCCATCTGATGGCGCTGTGCCTCCTTTTCAGCTTCCATCTGATGGCGTTGTGCATCCTTTTCAGCCATCAGTTGGCGCTGCGCCTCGATGGCAGCTTCCATCTCAATTTCTGCTCTTTTGACAGCAAGTTCTTCAGCTAATTCCTTTCTTTTGGCTGAAGTATTTGAGGACTCTGATATGTGGGTGGCACTTCTGCTAGCGAAGGAAGTCACACTTGAGATTGTGGTACCACCTGAGGACCTAGAATAGTCTCTCATAAAAAGCTCATTCATTCTACTTCTTGATTTAATGTCATCATAATTAGCTGTAGATGAAAGTTCTCTCATGAGCTTTACTAAATCTTTAGTGACTGCAGTACATGTGTCCATGTTCCTTACAATATCCTGGGAAGGTGTCGTAAACGACCGCAGGTTGACATATGCTGCCATAAGCTCTGATTCAGATTCTTCAACCGTCTCTACCATATCACTTAAGTTCCTTTTTATACTTTCTTGTTTTAGCTTTCTACGAATGTCTTTAATGTATGATTTCCACCTATCATACATCCGGGCAAACTTTTTCTCTTTTAATGCTGCTTCTTGCTCTAAATTTTTCAGCATCTTTGAGGTCAGTTTTCTGGCACGTGATGAACGTCTTAGTTCATCTGTTTGGGCTATATTTGTTTGAGGCAAGACTAATGCTGCATCAGACTCTTCTATCTCAGACAGGTTTCCTTGCTCTTCCCTCTCTACTCTATCTTTGTATCCTCTAACAGTGGCATGGTAATACTAGGTTCAGACATTTTACTTTAAATGCCTTACTGGCAATCAATACGAATATTAAGAGTCCTTTCACTTTAAATGCAATACTGACAAATGCAGAAATAAATGACTGTCACTTTAAATACAACAGCGATAAATGCAGGCAATAAATGACTAACTTTAAATGCTTTAGAGTCCGTGTACTACAAACTGTCCTTTGTTTTTATTTAAAGTCTCTTATTTCTGAACACAAAAAATCTTTCTTCATGCCAAAGCATATATATGCAATAAGTAATTAAAGGAAAGCTCTGACCTTATTCTGAAGAGCAGGATACTGCAATTTGAAGGTTGCTGGAACAAATGTCTGTCTTAAAGGAGACTTGTCTTTTCTTGATGTGATGCGATGCTCTGCGCTCACTTGCGATGCTCTGTGCAGACTTGTGATGCTCTGCGCTGAGTTGCGATGCTCTGTGCAGACTTGCGATGCGCTGGATTGGATACGCTGCTGCAGGCTTTGGGCCTAGTGGCGGGAAACTAGCTGGCTGCAGTACGTGGTCTCTCCGTGGATAGCGGTGCAGGCACTCTAGCTCTGGACTTTGGCCTCCGACCATGCGTCTCTTTTTCTCTCTAGGGATCGCAGGAGGGTTGGCGCTCTCTCTGTCTATCTTGCCTTTGCCGTTCTGCCACTTTAAGAGAGGCTGCAGTTTGACTAATGCACACGTTCTATGGCCTTTATGGTAGCTCCGCTGAGGTGTATTTGCTTGCTCACTCAGGGAACAGTTGCTGCGCGGCGGTAAATGCTTGCGCTCCGCTGCTCTAATGCGCTCTTTACTGTGCAAGTTGAGGAGCGCTATTGCTTCACCCTTTGTGGGCTATAGTTCCACTGTGGCAGGCGCAGCACTATGAAGTGCCTTTTGCGCTGTGGCATTAGAAGAATTTTGATATCTCTGACTTTTAGTTTAACCAGACTGTCTATTACTCTGTAATTCCTCTAGTGCCGTTCTTTGGAAACAGTAGGTTTAACCACCTCCCGTCTGCCCATTGACTATAAACGTCCAGGAGGGGGATCTCTATTTCTGATAGCACGTTTTAAAACGTCCTGCAGCTTTCCCTCCTGTGCTCTGCCTCTGTACATAGAAACTCAGTGACTAAGCTCCCTCCTGACAGCCAAGAACATGGAGCTTTACCCTGAGACCTTTTTTGCTGGTCTCCAGGCTTTTGATCGCTCTGACAAGCAGTCAGAGCGATCACAAATGCATCTACCATCTCCCTCTTATTACTGCCAGTCAGAGAGGGAGATCGGTATTTAAAGTAGGCATCGCGATCGTAATTCTTAACTGTAAGCCCTGGAGACCGATCAGCATGGTCTCCAGGGCATGTGAGCGCTGTAATTTCCAGTTACAGCGCTCTGAAATGCTTCTACCGTCTCCCTCTCTGTAGCGCTGGCAGGAGAGGGAGATCGGTACATTCATACTCCACCAGCGATCCCCCAGCAGCTGTTTACACTGGAGACAAATCAGCAGCATGTGTTGTGAGCGCTGTAATCTGCAGTTACAGCGCTCAGAGAGGCTTGTACTGTCTCCCTCTCATTAGTGCTAGCAGGAGAGAGAGATCGGAACATTTACACTCACTCACCCAGCAGCTGTTTTCACTGGAGTCTAATCAGCACGATCTCCAGGACATGTGACTGTCTGAGCCGGGAGAGTGCAGGAGCTGTCAGGTCTTTCAGAGACCTTGATCAGCCCTGCACTGAGGCTGTACAGCTCTGTATTGTGCTGTACAGCCTGTCTGGGGGTGCATTTCTCCTGTAACTGGGGCTACTATGTCAGCCCCAGTTATAGGAGAAATCAACAGTGAAAAGAAAAAAAAAAAAAGTGAAGTTAAATGTCCCCCAGAGGTCTTGTATGACCTTATGGGGGACGCAAAGTATAAAATAAAAAATAAATAAATAAAATGTAAAAAAAAATTAATTACGTTTTCACATGTAAAAAAAAAAATTCCCCAAGTAAGGAATAAAAAAAATAATAAAAAAAATAGAAAAAATAAAATAAAATAGACATATTTGGTATTGCCGCGTCCGTGACGGTCGGCTCTATAAATATATCACATAATAGACCCAGTCCAATAATCACCATAAAAAATAAAAATAAATAACTGTCAAAAAAAGCCATTTTTGTCACCTTACATCACAAAAGATGCAACACCAAGTGATCAAAAAGGCGTATGTCCCACAAAATGGTACCAATAAAACCGTCACCTCATCCCGCAAAAAATGAGCCCCTACATAAGAAAATCTCTCAAAAAATAAAAAAACTATAGCTCTTAGAACATGGAGACACTAAAACATCATTTTTTTTGGTTTAAAAAATGCTATAATTGTGTTAAAGTGAAATAAATAAAAAAAAGTATACATATTAGGTATTGCCGCATCCGTAAAAACCAGCTCTATAAAAATATCACATGAACTAAACTCTCGGGTGAACACCGTAAAAATAAAAAAATAAAAACTGTGTCAAAACAAGCAATTTTTGTCACCTTACATCACAAAAAGTGCAACACCAAGTGATCAAAAAGGCGTATGTCCCACAAAATGGTACCAATAAAACCGTCACCTCATCCCGCAAAAAATGAGCCCCTACATAAGAAAATCTCTCAAAAAATAAAAAAACTATAGCTCTCAGAACATGGACACATTAAAACATAATTTTTTTGTTTCAAAAAGGCTATTATTGGGTAAAACTTTAATAAATAAGAAAAAGTATACATATTAGGTATCGCCACGTCCGTAACAATCTGCTCTATAAAAATGTCACTTGACTGAACCCCTCAAGTGAACGCTTTAAAAATAAATAAATAAAAACTGTGCTAAAACAACAAATTTTTTGGTCACCTTGCCCCATAAAGTGTTATAATTAATGATCAAAAAATCATATGTACCCAAAAATAGTACCAATAAAACTGGCACCTTATTACCTAGTTTCCTAAATGGGGTCACTTTTTGGGAGTTTCTACTGTAAGGGTGCATCAGGGGGCTTCAAATGGGACATGGCATCTAAAAGCCATGTGGAGTTCCTTTTCTTCTGCGCCCTGCCATGTGCCCATACAGCAGTTTATGACCACATGTGGGGTGTTTCTGTAAACTGCAGAATCTGGGTAATAAATATTGAGTTTTGTTTGGCTGTTAACCATCGATGTGTTAAAGAAGAAATTGGATTAAAATGGAAAATCTTCCAAAAAAGTAAAATTTAAAAATTTGATCTCCATTTTCCTTTAATTCTTGTGGAACGCCTAAAGGGTTAACAAAGTTTGTAAAATCGGTTTTAAGTAACTTGAGGGGTGTAGTTTCTACAATGGGGTCATTTATGGGGGTATCCACTATGTAGGCCCCACAAAGTGACTTCAGACCTGAACTGGTCCTTAAAAAGTGGGTTTTGGCAATTTTCTTAAAAATGTGAAGAATTGCTTCTAAACTTCTAAGCCTTCTAACGTCCTAAAAAAATAAAATGACATTTCCAAAATTATGCCAACATAAAGTAGACATATGGGGAATGTTAAGTAATAAATATTTTATGAGGTATCACTTTCTGTTTAAAAAGCAGAGGAATTGAAATTTAGAAAATTGCAAATTTTTCTAAATTTTTGGTAAATTTGGGATTTTTTCATAAATAAAGGTGAAATATATTGACTCAAATTTATGACTATCATGAAGTACAATGTGTCACGAGAAAACAATCTCTGAATGACTTGGATAAGTAAAGGCGTTCCAAAGTTATTACCACATAAAGTGAGATAGGTCAGTTTTGCAAAATTTGGCCTGGTCAGGAAGGGGGCAAATGGCCCAGATGGCAAGTGGTTAAGAGAGTCATAGTTACTCCCGCCGTTTACCCGCGCTTCATTGAATTTCTTCACTTTGACATTCAGAGCACTGGGCAGAAATCACATCGCGTCAACACCCGCCTCGGGCCTTCGCGATGCTTTGTTTTAACCGCCTCACGTCCGCCCATAGACTATAAACGTCCTATGGGTGGACGTCTATTTCTGACAGCACGTTTTAAAACGTCCTGTCAGAAATAGCAGCTGCACGCTAATCGTGCAGCTGCTGATCGGGTTGCCCGCTGTCAGTGACAGCAGGGCAACCCTAAGACAAGGCAGGGACAGTTCCCAGGTGTCCCTGCCTTCACGATCGCTGCAGACACAGCGCTCACCGAGCGCTGTGTCTGCAGAGCAGGAAGCGCTGTGCGCTTCCTGTTCCGGCCCGGCGGTCATGTGACCGCCGTGACCGGAGAGTGCAGGGGCTGTGTGAGGTCTCTCAGAGACCTCGATCAGCCCTGCACTGAGGCTGTACAGCGCAGGATTGCTGCTGTACAGCCTCTATAGGGGTGCATTTGTCCTGTAACTGGGGCTACTATCTCAGCCCCAGTTACAGGAGAAATCAACTGTGAAAAAAAAAAGAAAAAGTGAAGCAAATGTCCCCCAGAGGTCTTGTATGACCTTATGGGGGACGAAAAGTGTAAAAAAAAATAAAAAAAATAAAGGGTTGAAAAAATAAAATAAAATAAAGTTTCACATGTAAAAAAAAAAAAAGTTCCCAAGTTAGGAATAAAAAAAAAAAAATTAAAATAGAAAAAATAAAGTAAAATAGACATATTTAGTATTGCCGCGTCCGTAAAAACCAGCTCTATAAAAATATCACATGACCTAACCCCTCGGATGAACACCGTAAAAAATAAATAAAAAAAACTGTGTCAAAACAAGCAATTTTTGTCACCTTGCATCACAAAAGGTGCAACACCAAGTGATCAAAAACACGTATGTCCCACAAAATGGTACCAATAAAACCGTCACCTCATCCCGCAAAAAATGAGCCACTACATAAGAAAATCTCTCAAAAAATAAAAAAACTATAGCTCTCAGAACATGGACACATTAAAACATAATTTTTTGGTTTCAAAAATGCTATTATTGTGTAAAACTTTAATAAATGAGAAAAAGTATACATATTAGGTATCGCCACGTCCGTAACAATCTGCTCTATAAAAATGTCACTTGACTGAACCCCTAAGGTGAACGCTGTAAAAATAAATAAATAGAAACTGTGCTAAAACAACCAATTTTTTGGTCACCTTGCCCCATAAAGTGTTATATTGAATGATCAAAAAATCATATGTACCCAAAAATAGTACTAATAAAACTGGCACCTTATCCCCTAGTTTCCAAAATGGGGTCACTTCTTGGGAGTTTCTACTGTAAGGGTGCATCAGGGGGCTTCAAATGGGACATGGCATCTAAAAACCATGTGGAGTTCCTTTCCTTCTGCGCCCTGCCGTGTGCCCATACAGCAGTTTACGACCACATGTGGGGTGTTTCTGTAAACCGCAGAATCTGGGTAATAAATATTGAGTTTTGTTTGGCTGTTAACCATCGATGTGTTAGAGAAAAAAAATTATTAAAATGGAAAATCTGCCAAAAAAGTGAAATTTAAAAATTTGATCTCCATTTTCCTTTAATTCTTGTGGAACGCCTAAAGGGTTAACAAAGTTTGTAAAATCGGTTTTGAATACCTTGAGGGGTGTAGTTTCTACAATGGGGTCATTTATGGGGGTATCCACTATGTAGGCCCCACAAAGTGACTTCAGACCTGAACTGGTCCTTATAAAGTGGGTTTTGGCAATTTTCTTAAAAATTTGAAGAATTGCTTCTAAACTTCTAAGCCTTCTAACGTCCTAAAAAAATAAAATGACATTTCCAAAATGATGCCAACATAAAGTAGACATATGGGGAATGTTAAATAATAAATATTTTATGAGGTATCACTTTCTGTTTTAAAAGCAGAGAAATTGAAATTTAGAAAATTGCGATTTTTTTAAATTTTTGGGTAAATTTGGGATTTTTTCATAAATAAAGGTGAAATATTTTGACTCAAATTTATGACTATCATGAAGTACAATGTGTCACGAGAAAACAATCTCTGAATGACTTGGATAAATAAAGGCGTTCCAAAGTTATTACCACATAAAGTGAGATATGTCCGTTTTGCAAAATTTGGCCTGGTCAGGAAGGGGGCAAAGGGCCCAGATGGGAAGTGGTTAAAGAGCACTCCAAATGCTTCAAATAACTTCTTTATTAACTTCAACTTTTCTTCATATATAACACTGCCGCCTCCGCAGCAGATAGTCAATGTACATAACACGTGTTGAAAAGATATCACAAAATGGCGGTATGCATAAGATGGTGGTTCAACTGTTCAATCTTGTCATTCAACATAAAATGGTGGATATATTTCTCTCTCGAGTATCTGTACACTCACTTTAAGTTAGGCTACTTTCACACTGGCGTTTTGAATTCTGTTTGTGAGATCCGTTTCAGGGATCTCACAAACGGTTCAAAACGGATCAGTTCAGCCCCAATACATTCTGAATAGATAAGGATCCGTTCAGAATGCATCAGTTTGGCTCCATTCCGCTCTGGATGCGGACACCAAAACACTGCTTGCAGCGTTTTGGTGTCCGCCTGGCGATGCAGAGCCAAAACGGATCCGTCCTGACTTACAATGTAAGTCAATGGGAGTGGATCCGTTTTCACTGACACAATATGGTGCAATTGAAAACGGATCCGTCCCGCATTGACTTTCAATGTAAGTCAGGATGGATCCGTTTTGACTTTGTTCTTCATAATGCAAACGGATCCATTCTGAACGGATACAATCGTGTGCATTATAGGTGCGGATCCGTCTGTGCAGATACCAGACGGATCCGCACTTAACGCAGGTGTGAAAGTAGCCTTAGTGTGCTCCTTTGAAACGGGAAAGGCCCCTTACACTGCTGAACGGGTGCTGCACGGATCCGCCATCCTTCTCAGGTTAGGCTACTTTCACACTCGCGTTTTGGCTTTTCGTTTGTGAGATCCGTCATGGACTCTCATAAGCGGTCCCAAACAGATCAGTTTTGCCTTAATGCCTTCTGAATGGAAAAGGATCCACTCAGAATGCATCAGTTTGCCTCCGATCAGTCTCCATTCCCCTCTGGAGGCGGACACCAAAATGCTGCCTGCAGCATTCTGCTGTCCGCTTGACGAAACTGAGCCAAACGGATCCGTTCTGGCACACAATGTAAGTCAATGGGGACGGATCAGTTTTCTCTGACACAATCTGGCACAATAGAAAACGGATCCATCTCCCATTGACTTTCAACGGAGTTCATGACGGATCTGTCTTGGCTATGTTACAGAGAATACAAACGGATCCATTCATGCGGGATGCATGCGGTTGTATTATTGTAACGGATCCATTTTTGCAGATCCATGGTGGATCCGCCCAAAACGTGTGAAAGTAGCCTTATTTAAACACTTTATGATCTCTCTGAGAGGTATATCTGAGGTCTAACTAACTGTTCACTTGCAGTATGCAGTTAGCATTGACTATTTGCAGATTGCTTGCAATGGTATGCTTGCAATTGTAGCTTGCAACTTGAAACTTGCAATTGAATTTGTATGCAATTGTATGGCTCAGTATGCTTGGTTGAACTATATTGGCCTCTTGTTCCCATAAAACTCAGCTCTCAGTGGAGTCAATGTTTCTTCAGCTCCTGTCTCTGGTGAATAATGATTCCAGCAGCAGGAGCTGGGTGAATTCCCAGACAGGCTGTGTGTAAGGCTACATGCACACGACCGTATGTGTTTTGCGGTCCGCAAATAGCCTCACCAATTACCTAAGAACAACAGCTGGGAGGAGGTGGGATTCAGCTCAAACCCACAACAAAACAAACTGTCAGATCGAGTCACGTCCAGCAATTCTGACAGATCTCCTAAAAACACCCACAGAGCAGGGCGTGACACCGCCAGTGCCCCCTTATGGCCAGTAATGTCCCCCCAGTGCACCCCTTATGGCCAGTAATGTCCCCCTAGTGCCCCCTTTATGACCAGTAATGTCCCCTCAGTGTCCCCCTTATGGCCAGTAATGTCCCCCCAGTGCCCTCCTTATGGCCAGCAATGTCCCCCAGTGCGCCCCTTATGGCCAGTAATGTTCCCCCCAGTGCCCCCCTTACGGCCAGTAATATCCCCCAGTGCCCCCCTTATGGCCAGTAATGTCCCCCCAGTACACCCCTTATGGCCAGTAATGTCCCCTCAGTGCGCTCCTTATGGCCAGCAATGTCTCCACAGTGCCCCCCTTATCGCAAGTAATTTCCCCCTAGTGTCCCCCTTATGGCCAGTAATGTTGGCACTACAAAAAATTGCTAAAATCTTATACTCACCTGTGTTCTTTCACTCGCGCTCACTAGCTGCTGGTACGGCCCAGGATGGTGTGACACAGACGCGCACACCTCACTGCTGTGTGTCCTGGCACAGGCGGGCGTGATGATGTCATCACGCCTGCCTTTGCTGGGACGCACAGCAATGAGGTGTGTAGCTTGAAGCGTAGGTGATCGGCAGCGGGGCAAGGAATTATTGGCTCCCATGCCCCGCTGCAATATTCAGCTACAGCACGGAAGCCCTGTCGTAAATGGTGACAAGGCTAAAAAGTCTTGTCGCCATTTGCAAATTTTAAGGTGCATAGGCGACCATTTTGGTCGCCATCTGGAGCGCTAAACTGGTGAGGCACTGCTTCTCACTCTGCCTCTAATTCCAAAGCAACCAATCATAGCACAGATTTCATCTTTGCCCATTACAACTAATCACAGCACAGCTTTCATTTTTGTACATTACAACCAATCACAGCACAGCTTTCATTTTAGCACATCAGTTCTTATAATACTGCAGACCTATGTTTCCCAAACTGTGGTTCTCCAGCTGTTGCAGAACTACAACACCTATCATACTCTAATGGCTGCAGGCTGTTGGGGCATGATGGGAGTTGTAGTTTTGGAGAGAGCTGGAGAGCCACAGGTTGTTAAACATAGGTCCAAAGTATTTTTTTTAAAGTTTTATATTATTCGTTTTATTACATTTTACATAACAAAATTCCGTACCACAGTAGTCGCCATTATGCAGGACAGAAAATCAATAAAAAGAGAAACAGAGCTACCCTCTATATCCTGTAGAGCATCACCCTTACACTCAAGTGCAGTATCCATTGTGCTGGATAGAAAAAGGGGGTCATCCTAATGCGCAGGGGCACGTTGCTATGGCTGAAAACAACACTGTAAAACAAAACATGCAATGCAACAGCTCTCTGCAAACCAAATAACAAAGTACAAAAATGCATAATAATAATTGCTAGTGCTATACTTATAAATTAGAGATGCTTGGCAAATACATTTTGTACAAAATTATTTGAGCCCGTCTGCCGCACGTCAAGGTGATCTCTGTAAGACGGGTTCCTAACACTAAATTCTACCTGTTATGTGCCATGACGGTTACCATACAATTCAGGGAGTGTAAGTTCCACATGCATGCTGGGCCTGCTTTAATTTCTGTCACCATTTTGCTGGATGTACCAAAAGGTGGTACTGAAACCACTGTCCAGGATTTATGTTGGTAGTGGAGATCAGTTTGTCTCTAGTGTACCATCTTGGTTCTGAAGGATGCAAAAGATGTTTTGTTTTTTCCATGAATTTTTTTAAAAATAGTTACACAATAAGAGCAATCAGCTCTAAAATAAAGTCATCAGATAAAGTATGCAATTGACAATAAAAACCAATGACACAATGGTACATTGATAAAATGATATATTGATACAGTGTTACATTGGTCTCCGACATTCTTTATATGTGGTACCTTAACCCCTTAGGACGTACCGGTACGCCATATTTGCCGAGTCCTTAAGGACTCAGAACGTACCGGTACATCCTAAATTTAAAAGTAGATTGCGGCGCGGCGGGGGTTAATAGGAACAGGATGCCCGCTGAAATCATTCAGGGGGCATCCTGTCACAAAGCCAGGGGAAGGGGTGTGTCAATTCAGACCTGCGGTTTGCGGCTTTTACCTGCGGTTGTGGCGGCGGGCGGTGCCATCTGGTCCCCATGCGGCTGTGGGGGGGACCCGATGGCATGGAAGGCAGCGCGATGCCTTCCGGTGAAGAGCCTGTGAGATCCAGCCCCCTGGATCTCATAGGCCGGAAGCTGTATGAGTAATACACACAGTATTACTCATACAGCCAATGCATTCCAATACAGAAGTATTGGAATGCATTGTAAAGGATTAGACCCACAAAAGTTCAAGTCCCAAAGTGGGACAAAAAATAAAGTGAAAAAAAAAAAGTTTAAAAAATAAAGTTTTCCCCCCCAAAAAATTAAAAGTTTCAAGTAAAAAATAAACAAAAACGTCATTTTCCCCAAATAAAGATAAAAAAAATTGGTAAAAAATAGGAGAAAAAAAAGTATACATATTAGGTATCGCCGCGTCCGTATCGACCTTCTCTATAAACATATCACATGACCTAACCCCTCAGATGAACACCATAAAAAATAAAAACTGTGCTAAATAAACCATTTTTTTGTCACCTAAAATCACAAAAAGTACAACAGCAAGCGATCAAAAAGGTGTTTGCCCACCAAAATAGTACCAATCTAACAGTCACCTCATCCCGCAAAAAATGAGCCCCTACCTGAGACAATCGCCCAAAAAATAAAAAAACTATGGCTCAGAATATGGAGACACTAAAACATCATTTTTTTTGTTTTAAAAAAGCTGTTATTGTGTAAAACTTACATAAATAATATAAAAAAGTATACATACTTGGTATCGCCGCGACTGGCTCTATAAAAATATCACATGACCTAACCCCTCAGATGAACACCGTAAAAAATAAAAAACTGTGCTAAATAAACCATTTTTTGTCACCTTACATCACAAAAAGTGTAATAGCAAGCGATCAAAAAGTCATATGCACCGCAAAATAGTGCCAATAAAATCGTCATCTCATGCCGCAAAAACTGAGATCCTACCTAAGATAATCGCCCAAAAACTGAAAAAACTATGGCTCTCAGACTATGGAAACAAAACATGATTTTTTTTGCTTCAAAAATGAAATCATTGTGTAAAACTAACATAAATAAAAAAAAGTATACATATTAGGTTTCGCCACGTCCGTATCGACCGGCTCTATAAAACTATCACATGACCTAACCCCTCAGATGAACACCGTAAAAAATAAAAAACTGTGCTAAATAAACCATTTTTTGTCACCTTACATCACAAAAAGTGTAATAGCAAGCGATCAAAAAGTCACACGCACCCCAAAATAGTGCCAATAAAACAGTCATCTCATCCCGCAAAAATCATACCCTACCCAAGGTAATCGGCCAAAAACTGAAGAAAAAAAAAATGTCTCTCAGACTATGGAAACACTAAAACATGATTTTTTTTGCTTCAAAAAAGAAATCATTGTGTAAAACTTACATAAATAAAAAAAAGTATACATATTAGGTATCGCCGCATCAGTGACAACCTGGTCTATAAAAATATCACATGATCTAACCTGTCAGATGAATGTTGTAAATAAGAAAAAATAAAAACGGTGCCAAAACAGCTATTTCTTGTTATCTTGCCACTCAAAAAGTGTAATATAGAGCAACCAAAAATCATATGTACCCTGAACTAGTACCAACAATACTGCCACCCTGTCCCGTAGTTTCTAAAATGGGCCACTTTTTTGGAGTTTCTACTCTAGGGTTGCATCAGGGGGGCTTCAAATGGGACATGGTGTCAAAAAAAACAGTCCAGCAAAATCTGCCTTCCAAAAACCGTATGGCATTCCTTGCCTTCTGCGCCCTGCCGTGTGCCCGTACAGTAGTTTACGACCACATATGGGGTGTTTCTGTAAACTACAGAATCAGGGCCATAAATATTGAGTTTTGTTTGGCTGTTAACCCATGCTTTGTTACTGGGAAAAATGAATTAAAATGGAAAATTTGCCCAAAAATTGAAATTCTGAAATTTCATCTCCATTTGCCAATAACTCTTGTGGAACACCTAAAGGGTTAACGACGTTTGTAAAATCTGTTATGAATACCTTGAGGGGTGTAGTTTCTTAGATGGGGTCATTTTTATGGAGTTTCTACTCTAAGGTTGCATCAGGGGGGCTTCAAATGGGGCATGGTGTCAAAAAAACAGTCCAGCAAAATCTGCCTTCCAAAAACCGTATGGCATTCCTTGCCTTCTGCGCCCTGCTGTGTGCCCGTACAGTAGTTTACGACCACATATGGGGTGTTTCTGTAAACTACAGAATCAGAGCCATAAATATTGAGTTTGGTTTGGCTGATAACACTTGCTTTGTAACTGGAAAAAAAATATTAAAATGGAAAATCTGCCAAAAAAGTGAAATTTTTAAATTGTATCTCTATTTTCCATTAATTCTTGTGGAACACCTAAAGGGTTAACAAAGTTTGTAAAATCAGTTTTGCATACCTTGAGGGGGGTAGTTTATAGAATGCGGTCATGTTTGGGAGGTTTCTATTATGTAAGCCTCGTAAAGTGACTTCAGACCTGAACTGGTCCCTAAAAATTGGGTTTTTGAAAATTTCTGAAAAATTTTAAGATTTGCTTCTAAACTTCTAAGCCTTGTAACATCCCCAAAAAATAAAATATCATTCCCAAAATGATCCAAACATGAAGTAGACATATGGGGAATGTAAAGTAATAACTATTTTTGGAGGTATTACTATGTATTATAGAAGTAGAGAAATTGAAACTTGGAAATTTACAATTTTTAAATTTTTTTTGGTAAATTTGGTATTTTTTTATAAATAAAAATGATTTTTTTTACTTCATTTTATCAGTGTCATGAAGTACAATATGTGCCAAAAAAAACAATCTCAGAATGGCCTGGATAAGTCAAAGTGTTTTAAAGTTATCAGCACTTAAAGTGACACTGGTCAGATTTGCAAAAAATGGCCAAGTCCGTAAGGTGAAATAGGGCCGAGTCCTAAAGGGGTTAATGGGCCTCTAGTTAGGGTAGAGGAAATCGTTCAAGCCACGGCTTCCAACATTTTTGAAAGGAGGTCAGGGTATTTTTGCGGTGAGCTAGTAGCCGTTCATATACGCAATGGGTTAGATACCATTTCTGTTATACTCAACATTGTTGGGGTTGTGTGGATTTCCATTGCCGAGCTATCATAAGTTTGGCCGTTAGTAGTATATGGCAGAATAGTTTCCTATGGAAGCTTGGGACCTGTTCTACTCCTAAGAATAGAAGAGCCAACCCAGGGGTTAGGCTAATATTGAGTGAAACAATGCTGCAAAGCAAAGTTGTAATGTCTGACCAAAAGGGGCTGAGGACTGGACAACTCCAGAATATGTGCAGTAAATTTCCGGGAGACCCCTGGCAGCGCCATTTATTTTCTACATTTGGAAAAAACGGTGTGAGTTTAGTGGGGGTGTAGTACCACCTAGTCAGCATTGTGTGATACACTTCTAGTAAGTTGGAACATGAGGTGGCTTTAAGAGATTTATAGATCACTGTTTGCCATTCAGCATATGTATACAAAATCTGAAGATCTTTCTCCCAATTTAACAGGTGAGCCAGTTTTTTCATATCTAGATCTCCCATGAGAGTTCTGTATATGAGCCTGGTGGGTATCTGTATGTCTCTCTTCGGGAGGGAGGGATAATTATAAAGGAGGGAGGGAAACCTTCAGTTGAGGGTCATTTCCTAGAGGGTGGGTAATTCCCATATAGTCATGCTGTTTGGAATTGCAAAGATAGCCTGAATAGATGAGAAAGGCCTTAATGTGTCTCCGTCATATAAGTCTGTAAGTAATTGAATACCTCTACTTCTCCAATAGACGGTAGCTAGGTCTGACAATAAGAACTCTAGTATGTCTATCTGGAGGGGGATGTCTTTCAAAGGGCAGTCTTTATGAGTAATTTTGAGCATTGATTTCCATATTTGGAGTGAAGCTCTAAGTGGTAGGGCAGAGAGTAGAGGATACTTCAGTTCAATGGCATGTACCAGCAAGAAAGTGTGAGTGATTTCCCTGATTTAAGCTCGGTTTCTATTGCAGGCCATCCAACAGCATGTTCCTGTCTCCACCAGAATCTCAGCTGTTTGAACAGTGTCGCTTCATAATAATGTTAAAGGTTCGGGACTCCCATACCTCCCCTTTCCCTGTGGGTATATAGAATGGAGGCCACGACTCTAAGGTTGTTTTTTCCCCAAATAAAAAAGAGCATCTGGCATTGGAACTTGTGGATTAGCTCTTTCTGTAAAGGAATTGCCAGTGTGCGAAAATAATAAAGTATTTTTGGTAATACCATCATTTTTTAGATGACTGTGTGTCCCAGCCAAATGAGTTCTTTTTGTGAGTACCTAGTCAAGTCCCTCTGTAGTGAATTATATTTGAGGTCATAGTTACATGAAAGTAATCTGGCGAGTGGGAAACATAGCTGGATCCCTAAATAGGTTATAGAAGATGATGATATATACAATGGAGTGCTCACCGAAGTATAGCACAGTCTGCTAATCCACCTAGCAAATATATTTAAAATGTTCACTAAATGACCGGTTTAGTATAAACCAACACACTTTATTATATTACATGCATATTATGTACACATTCCCATTTAAAACATATTAACAAAAAATTTGAATATAAAAATGTATCAAATAAAACTGTTAATTAAAATTTATGCGTATTCACACATCGCCACAGTCCCTCTATCTTACTGCTGTGCGGAGCTCACACACTGCTAAAAATGGATAGCAATGTTCCTTGGCGATAAACATATACAGTTAATAATCCCGGAGGAGACACATCCCAATAGCCACAATATAACAGTTCCAATGTTATTATGAACGGTCTCCCAGTGCTTCCTCCAGCTGTAGTTTAAATATACGATCTCCTGCTTATATATGAGTGACAGGTTCTTACCGCGCCTCGAGTTCACCAGTGTATGCATGCATGCAGTTCGGCTTGTAGTACCTGATATTCACACTCTCAGATGTTTGCAGTTATTAATGCCACAATTCCTTCCTGCGCTGGTGCCGGCACTCTTTATATAGCGCTAGTGGACTTGTGTTGTTCGCTGGAAATCTTAGCAGCGATCCATCACCGCAGGTAGCGTGCTTGAGATATTTTTGTGGCATTAACGCAACTGCAAACATCTGAGAGTGTGAATATCAGGTACTACAAGCTGCACTGCATGCATGCATACATCGGTGAACCGGTGAACTAGAGGTGCGGTAAGAACCTGTCACTCTCATATATATAAGCAGGAGATTGTATATTTAAACTACAGCTGGAGGAAGCACTGGGAGACCGTTCATAATAACATTGGAACTGTTATATTGTGGCTATTGGGATGTGTCTCCTCCGGGATTATTAACTGTATATGTTTATCGCCAAGGAACATTGCTTGCCATTTTTAGCAGTGTGTGAGCTCCGCACAGCAGTAAGATAGAGGGACTGTGGCGATGTGTGAATACGCATTAATTTTAATTAAGTGTTTTATTTGATAAATTTTAATAGTCTAAGTTTTTGTTACTATGTTTTAAAGGGGAATATGTACATAATATGCATGTAATAAAGTGTGTTAGTTTATACTAAGCCGGTCATTTAGTGAACATATGGAAGATGATGCCCACTAAAAAGGGAACTCTTCCGAAATCGCAGATTTTAGGGGCAGTGAAATCTTAAAGGGAATCTGTCACCTATTTTGACCATATAAAACCTTTAAAATAGCAATGTGCAATAAAGTACCTTCTTACCTACACGTGTCTTCTTTCTTTTATTAAACTTTTCATTCTTATAAAAAAGCAATTTTTCTGATATGTAAATGAGGTTCCAAGGTGCCCAGAGGGGCGTTATTACTCTGCTCTAGTGCCCAGTAACGCTCCTCTGCAGTGCCCAGCCCGCCTTTCTTCCAAGCCCAGCACGCCTCCTCATAAATAAATGTCCTCCCATATACTTGCCGAACGGCGCCGCCCCCTCCCCACCACGTCATTTAATTTATTCATTGCATCATCGTGCTTCCTCCTCTATTGGCCTACGGCGCTGCCCCCTCCCGATTACGTCATTTAATTTATTTACTTCATCGGGCGTTCCTTCTTCCTCTCTTGGCCTACGGCGCTGCCCCCTCCCATTACGTCATTAAATGTATTCATAGCACCGGCCCTCCCTTCCTCCTCTCTTGTCCTCCGAAATCCCGCGCAGGCGCAGTATCGGTGAGTATCGGTTATGTCACTGGGCTCGGCGCATGCCCAGTGATAATATTGAGGCTGTTGCCCTCTGGAACAGGAGAATCGTGCAGGCGCAGGCACTCACCGATACTGCGCCTGCGCGGGATTTCGGAGGACAAGAGAGGAGGAAGGGAGGGCCGGTGCTATGAATACATTTAATGACGTAATGGGAGGGGGCGGCGCCGTAGGCCAAGAGAGGAGGAAGGAAAACCCGATGAAGTGAATAAATTAAATGACGTAATCGGGAGGGGGCGGCGCCGTAGGCCAAGAGAGGAGGAAGCACGATGGTGCAATAAATAAATTAAATGACGTGGTGGGGAGGGGGCGGCGCCGTTCGGCAAGTATGTGGGGGGACATTTATTTATGAAGAGGTGTGCTGGGCTTAGAAGAAAAGACCGGCTGGGCACTGCAGTGAGGCGTTACTGGGCACTAGAGCAGAGTAATAACGCCCCTCTGGGCACCTTGGAACCGCATTTGCGAATCAGAAAAATCGCTTTTTTCTAAGAATGAAAAGTTTAATAAAAGAAAGAAGACACATGTAGGTAAGAAGGTACTTTATTGCACATTGCTATTTTAACGTTTTTATATGGTCAAAATAGGTGACAGATTGCTTTTAATGGCCAGTATTTGTGATTTGGTTTCATTACTCTTGTAATAAGAGACCTCCCCAAATGATGATATGATAGCTGAAGCTGCTCTGAACGAAGGCAGGGGATCTGACAAAGTCAGGATTACATCATCGGCAAACAGTCCCAACTTATGCTGTCGATTTCCTGCTGGTATGGCTCCATCACCATTTAGAAAAGGAAGGGAGACAGGGGGCATCCCTGACGTGTTCCATTAGTAATGGGTAATGATTAGAGAGAAGGTGCCATTGATTAATACACAAGACGATAGTTGGGAGTTAAGGTCCTCTATGGCCTATAAAATAGGTCCCTGAAATCCAAATTACATCACAGCCTCCATATTACATTACCTTCATCCACATTATATTACAGCCTCCATATTACCAGCCTCTACATTACATTACAGCCTCCATACTACCAGCCTCCACATTACATTATCAGGCTCCACATAATATCACAGCCTCCACATTACATTACAGCCTCCACATTCTATTCCAGCCTACACATTATATTCCAGCCTCCACATATTACAGCCTCCATATTATATTACAGCTTCCACATTATATTATCAACCTCAATTATAGACAAAACCGCAAAGGCAAATCCCCAGTGGATCCGATCAAACGTCTTCTCCACATCCAGAGTGAGGAGCAGAGAAGGCGTCTGCAATCCCTTTGCCCGTTCAATAAGCCCTAATATTCCCCTCGTACCATCTGGAGCCTGTCTGCCTTTAGTGAACCCCACTTGATCACTATGGATAATCTGTGGGAGGACTTGAAGAAGTCTATGGGACAGAATTTTAGCATACAATTTTACATCCCAGTTAAGCACTGAAATAGGACGAAAATTGGCTGGGACATCAGCAGGTTTACCTGGCTTTGGGGTAGTAACTATTGTGGCTTGTAACATCTCTGCAGGAAATTGCTTCCCACTCAATACCCCATTAAACATGGTCACCAAATGAGTGAGTGATGAGGTAAATATTTTATAATACTCATTCGAGTATCCATCAGGTCTGGGGGCTTTGTGGGGGCCTAAGGGATTTTATAGTTATCACCAATTCTCTGTTGGAGATGGGGGAATTCAGGCTAGAGATCTGGTCTTCACTTAGAGATGGGAGATTAATACTATCTAAGAAGAAAGCTATGCCTTCTTGTGAAGGTTGAGGGACCAAAGGGTCCGACCCTTATTTGTACAATTTGGCATAATACTCACTAAAGGCTTTTGCTATATCAGAAGGATGCATTATCTTTGACACACCGTCCGGAGCTAACATAAAGGGCACATCAATCTGCTTGGTTTGTTATGTGAATTGTAATAGGACATGCGGAGGGGAGGGAAGTTAAGTGACGATCATAATCCATTTTAAGGTCAGAGTGGACCTCATGGTGGAAAGACATCAAGGTCCTATGCAGAGTATGGGAAGGTGATCTGCGGATCTGGTCTTTTACTTTGGTAATGTTAGAAAGTACTAGTTAGTTTGGCCTCCTTGCATCGTTTAAAGTGAGAGCTTTGTTTGAGAAGAACTCCCCTAATAGTGTAGTGGCCTTATGGTCCTGCCATAGGAGAAAGGGGTCGATATTATCAGTGTTATTGAAGGAGAAGTATTCGGATATTTGAGAGTCAATATGGTCCTTGTATTTGGGATGTCTTAGCAGATATACATTGTTCCTCCAAGATCTATGGGGAAGGAACCTTGAGGACACAGAGAAAGTGCAAAAGATTGGTGTATGGTCTGACCACGAGGAGGTCCCTATTGTAGAAGAACTCACCATTGGGAGCAATGTTCTGTCTACTATTGCCAGGTCAATGCGAGAGAATGACATGTGGCAAGGAGAGTAAAAGTTAAATTCTTATCAGCAAACATTTAAACATTGGAAAGTGCCATACAGATGTTTATTCCCCAACCACCCTCCCAAAGTTGGAGGAGATACTCTGACACTCCCTGGGGAGTCAAGTTCTTTATCAGGGATAATGTTGAAGTCTCCACAAATCAGCAAGGTCCCCTTCTAAATTTTTTTAATTCAGTTGAGTATTTTGTATAAAAAATGTATCTGGGATTTGTTTGGAGCGTAAACATTGGCTATGGTCAGGGTAGTTGACTCCACAGTGCACATTAGGACAAGGTACCTGCCTCCATCATCCACCAACATATTCTCTATCTGAATTTGCAGGGTATCTTTTACAGCAATAGCTACTCCAGCTCATTTTTTCTCAGAGTTGGCCAGAAATATTTGAGAGAAGCTTCGATGGGAAAGAATAGGATGTGTATTTTTGACAAAGTGCGTCTCTTGTACGTACACAATATCAGCATGGGCTGCTCGAGCATCTTTCTACACCGAGGCTCTCTTGTATGGGGAGTTTAGGCCCCTGGCATTAATATACATCACTTTAACTGCCATGATACCTGTGGGGAATATGTGCGTTTAGCATATTGTGGGGACCAGTATGTACTTCTGGATTAAGAAGCTTGATAAGTCAGAGACCAAAAAAAAGAAAAACAGCATCAGCATAAGAACAGTGGGACAGTGAGCAAGTGTCAACATCTGTTAAGTGAAATAATGAATCGGGGACCTGTACACTTTGGGTCCCAAATTTCTACAGGGGGTTATATCAGTTCGAACCTTACAGCTCCTATCCTCTATTCAATGTGAGTTCTAGAGATCCCTAGTATGAACATAAGATCAGTCACCCACAGTGGACCACTCTAGTGGTATGTGTGATGGGCTTTTCCGGGCGGATTGTATAGGCGGTGAAGATTCCAAAATATTGCAGGATCGTAGGGGGGATACTCAGTTTTCAGAGCTTCTGAGAGCATGGATTTTGCCCTCCCTGTGGAACAGAAGCTTCAGGGAGAAGCCCCATCTGTACGGGATTTTTAACTCTCTCAACAGGCTGGTTACAGAAAAGAATCTCTTCCTCGCTTGCAGGGAACCCTGGGAGAGATCAGAGTATATTTGAACCTTATGAAAAGGATTTGGTAAATCCTTATTCTTTCTAGAGGCGGACACTAGGGCTTCCTTGACATGGTAAAAGTGAATCCTGGTGATAACATCTTTAGGCAGGGATTCCGGGATATGCTTCGGCTTTGGATGCCGGTGGGCTCGGTCAATAAGAAAAAGTTGGGGATCCATATCAGGGAGAGCTGCTTTCAAAAGGTCCTGAATATATTGATTGAGAGCAGGGGTGGTGACGGAATCTGGAATTCCTCGGAATTTTAGGTTGTTACGTCTATTTCTGTCCTTCAGGTCAATCATCTTGGCTTTTAAGACTTTCACCTCATCCTCCAGCAAGTAGTGTGCATCGATCAGTTCATTGTAGGAACTGGTAATGTGGTCTACTCTGGAGTCTATGTCCTCTATGGAGGCTGTTATAGTAGAGGCCACATGTTGCATATGGGATGTGAGAGAGCGGTGAAGTGCAGACATCATGGACTTATGACCCCCTCTGATGCCGCTTGATCTGATGTGGGGAAGTCCTGTAAGGGATCTGCTATCATAACCAGCTCAGTAGTCATGGTATCGGAGGGTTTAGTGGACAGACGGGGCCTTTGATGTGGAGGGCTAGAGGGTGGTGTGAATGCTGAGTCCCTCACTGCGTGTTTTCGGCCGCCATCTTTGCGTCCTTGCTGGGCCAGAGTTTATGCTTAGGTGCTTCTTTTCCTCCGTGATGTGGAGCCACGGAGGTCAACCCTGTGGGAGGGAGAGAGCCTGGAGCAGTCATCGGTGGAGCAGAGACGGCTATCATTGTGGGGTCTGCTGGGCTTCTCCCTGCATGCAGCGTGGCGGATTGTGAAATGGGCACGGTGGAACTAGGCTGCGCCTGAGGAGAGCCAGGTCGCATCTCCTGAGAGAAAAAAAAAGTCAGTGAGGCGGTGTAAACCCGGCCTGTTGGACCTCTTTTGGGTCATCATGCCGTCGGCAGCTTTACCGGGCGACTGGTTATGTAGGTGGGACCTGCTAAAGTACCTCTGGACGTCACTTTAGAGGGAATAGGTGACAGAGCTCTTTCACACAGCAGCAATATTCATTGAGCCGCAGGCCACGCCCCCGATGCAAAATATATTTAACCAGTAACAGAACTTTCTGCCTCCTTTCCACAAACTGTTTGCTCTTCCTTCCCAATGGAAACTTCACAAAGGCAGATGTTTGGAGCTTCGAAAAGATTATTTAGGTTGCATATGGACTGTTTTCCAAGTAACAATGGTGTCTCCCAACACTATAGATTTCTTGAGAGTGACTGGTAGGGCCCTAATAGCGGTGTGCAGCATTGTGATAAGGTTCCAGGAAGAACAGAAATCAGACTCTAGGTTATGGGACGAAAAATGGCCCAATCTTCTCACTCAAGTCCATAACATGACAAGCTCTAGCCTCGAATATTAGGTGGATTCAAACCTCCTCGTCTTTAGGAGGCATCAGTGTTTTGAACTTTTGAATTCTCAACGTATGCTTCAGGTCGTTGTCCTGCTGGAACGCTAGGTCGTCCTTTTCATACCCATAGTACTCGAGTGTACAAAGTAACGTGTAGGATAATCACATATAGCTCAGCATTGTGACCACCATCGATTCTGGTCAAGTATCCAAAGCCTTTGGCTGTGAAACAACCCCATATCATCAGGCTTCCTCCACCATACTTGACAGTTCCTTCAGTTTCTCGATCCGTTAGCCCCTTTTTCTCTTGTTTCCTCCAGACCTATTTGCACCCTTTAGAGCCCAGTCTATTGACTTTCATCTCATCGCTCCAAATCACCCATTTCAAATCTTCTACTGTTCACTGTTCGTACTTTTTTGCAAACCCGAGCCGACGCTTCTTATGGCGATATTGAAGTCAAGGCTTCTTCACCTTTTTGGGCCACCATTCCAGACTTGTGTAATGCGTGTTGCATGGTGCTTGCATGAAAGTTTGTGATCTCACTATTATGAAGCATACAAGTCACCTCCAATTCTGTGTTTGTCGCATCAGAACTGATAGACCTTGTGATGAGCCGACTTTTTGACTCTGATATTTTGCCTGTGGTGAATGAGATGGGCCTGCTGACCTGTCCCCTTCCCCATCCATGCCACAATTTTAGACCTTGCTTGAGTGGGGAGAAAATAACAGTTGCGCCACCATCTCCACCTGAAATACGCCTAATTTAGGCTTATTTCAGTATAGTAAATGACCACTAAGTACATACCGTATATACCATGAGTAGCAATCCCAGAATACAGAAGAAAAAAAAAACAATACAGCAGTCTGTGCACGCCTACCATGGGGCTCAGTCCAATTTCCCCATACATACAAACCAGAATTAGAAAAGAGAAGGCAGCACATATATCCATCAGAATCCAATCAAGTGAGTTTAATCCAGTATATGCAACGTTACTGCCTGTTTTTAAGCATACAAACAACTGATCCTATGCATAAATAAAGATCCAAAACGGATATAATCAAAATGAGACATATCAAGAAATGACATCTTAGGTCACAATTCACCAATCAGAAAGGATGGTAAGGGTCACACAGTAATATCATACACCTGCCAGTAACTCCCTGCCCCTGGCAGGCACGGCCATCAGCATGTTTACTGGTGGTCTGTGCCTGCTGGCATCTCACTGCTTCTTCCTGGTGGGCACGCAGCTGAACTACTAGTAGTGCTGCTCACTTCACAGCCTCTCTGCTTCCTGCCTGCAGTTTTCTATGTTCGTAGGGTGCACATGTCCTGTCTAGCCTTATTCTATGGAAGGGTGTCTGAGCAAAGAGGTTCCTAGCTCACCTAGTCCATGCCTGAGCTCTGCCTGTTGACCATGTTGTACCTGTTCCACCTGCCCTGACCTCCTGCTTATCATACTGACCCTGTGCTGCCTTCCCCAATCTTTGTCCCGTTTACCAGACCACATTCTGCCTGCCCTGACCTCAGCTTGTTCACTAACTGTAATTCGGCTTGTCCCCATTGTTGCCACGCACTGGTGTCTCTTGACCTACCTGAGTCAGCTTTCACTGAATGGAGACTACTCCAAGAGGTAGCAGCTGGTGGTTCCCCTGCATAAAAGCCGATGAAATACAAGTCCTTCCTTCAAACATCCTTACCTGAGGCTGTTTGCGGATGGTATTGCTCTAAGACTTGCACTCTGTTGTACAAAAAGGTCTCTCATAGAAAACATTAACAGCAAACCATTTCTACATGCTGTCTTTTATAAAGCAGAAGATGATGGTCAGAAAAGATCAATCAAGATCTATTGCCATGTACAAAAGGGCTACATGAGAAACTATTTATTGTCTTCTCTGACCCCAGAGGTTCTCAAAGCATAAAATGACTCTCTGGCAAGATGGGTAAAAAAAAAATCTTTCTTTGAAGCCAATCCATCAGAAGAGAACCTAGCTCGTTTCCAGGAAGGACCTATTCTGCCCATTCAGCCTCCATTCTATGGGGAAAAAAGGGCCCAAGTATTTCTTCAAGTAGTCTGCTATGCGGCCTTCTGGTCCATACTTTGCACCTTTGTGAAGCACTACAGGCTCAACATCAAGGCTTCTATAAGGCCCCTTTACACTGAACAATTTAGTAGGCGATTGCTGCGAAGGAAGCATTCCTTTCTGACAATCTCCTCCACAGTACGGGGAGGAGTGATCACAAATGCTATCATTTGTCCCCATAGAGAATCATTGTTTGCTGGCAGCAGAACGTGTTTAGACGGCATGATCTGCTGCTGAGAAACAATGATTTTGGTGTCCTCACAAATTAAGATATTACCCGATAAACAAGCGTTTCGCTCGTTCATTGGGTAACTGGCAGCACCTTTACACTGGCAGATAAATGAACGCTTGTTAGTGATTATCTGCCAGATGTTGTCAGTGCCATTCTACAAAATACCCTCTTCTTTTTCTATTTACATCCAGTTCTGTGCTGTCTGATGTATGTAGAGGAAAGCAAAAATTTGCCTTACCTGTAAGGTCAGTTTCACACGAGTATGTTCCGGAACACGTTCCATGTGAGGGATGCATTTCTCAGTCCACACACTGCTCCACTGAGTAAACTCACAGCATCGTAATGACTTACAATGCTGTCGGTTCCTGCCTGAGTGCCGGTCTACTATACTGTACTCATTATGAGAGAACATCACAGTAGACACACGGTCAGGCACCTCACAGCATCATAAATCATCATAAATCATCATAAATCATCCATTAAGCCTAATTCTGCTTTAATGGGGTATGAAGGCAGCTATTCGTCTGTTTATTACACAAGTTTTATAGCATCAATAATTATGCTAATTTTTTTAATTTATTATTCTAGGTGGGCTGGTCCTAGGGTGGTGTCTGATGGACAACATATCCCCTTCTGTGCTGCCTTTAGACTTGAGGAAAGAAAAATTACAGGTAAGACAAATTTTCTCTATATGCAGCTTTCAAAGTTGTATGGAGCTGTAATACGCCACACAGACTTCCATGGAGCCCTACTGTAGAATTATGCCTCCAATTTCACAATAAATCTGACAAAAAATGTACTGAAAGTCTTATTACTGAGCTCTTCTTTAAGAATGTGGTTCTGTAAGGAACACCATACAGTGACATGGAGTGTCTATGGTTTTAAACTACAAAGCTGGAGTCACCATCCAGTCTCTTCCCCAAAGGTTCTACCATGTACTTGGAGCCTTAAAGGGGTTGTCTCACTTCAGCCAATGGCATTTATCATGTAGACAAAGTTAATACAAGGCACTTATTAATGTACAGGGCTGGCCATTTATATGGATACACCTTAATAAAATGGGAATGGTTGGTGATATTAACTTCCTGTTTGTGGCACATTAGTATATGTGAGGGGGGAAACTTTTCAAGATGGGTGGTGACCATGGCGGCCATTTTGAAGGCGGCCATTTTGAATCCAACTTTTGTTTTTTCAAAAGGAAGAGGGTCATGTGACACATCAAACTTATTGGGAATTTCACAAGAAAAACAACGGTGTGCTTGGTTTTAACGTAACTTTATTCTTTCATGAGTTATTTACAAGTATTTGACCACTTATAAAATGTGTTCAATGTGCTGCCCATTGTGTTGAATTGTCAATGCAACCCTCTTCTCCCACTCTTCACACACTGATAGCAACACCGGAGGAGAAATGCTAGCACAGGCTTCCAGTATCCTTAGTTTCAGGTGCTGCACATCTCGTATCTTCACAGCATAGGCAATTGCCTTCAGATGACCCCAAAGATAAAAGTATAAGGGGGTCAGATCGGGAGACCTTGGGGGCCATTCAACTGGCCCACGACGACCAATCCACTTTCCAGGAAACTGTTCATCTAGGAATGCTCAGACCTGACACCCATAATGTGGTGGTGCACCATCTTGCTGGAAAAACTCAGGGAACGTGCCAGCTTCAGTGCATAAAGAGGGAAACACATCATCATGTAGCAATTTCGCATATCCAGTGGCCTTGAGGTTTCCATTGATGAAGAATAGCCCCACTATCTTTGTACCCCATATGCCACACCATACCATCAATTTTTTTGTTCCAACAGTCTTGGAGAGATCTATCCAATGTGGGTTAGTGTCAGACCAATAGCGGGGGTTTTGTTTGTTAACTTCACCATTCACATAAAAGTTTGCCTCATCACTGAACAAAATCTTCTGCGTAAACTGAGGGTCCTGTTCCAATTTTTGTTTTGCCCATTCTGCAAATTCAGTGCGCCGATCTGGGTCATCCTCGTTGAGATGCTGCAGTAGCTAGAGTTTGTAAGGGTGCCATTTGTGAGTAGCTAATATCCGCCGAAGGGATGTTTGACTAATGCCACTCTCCAGTGACATGCGGCGAGTGCTACGCTGTGGGCTCTTGCTGAATGAAGCTAGGACAGCCACTGATGTTTCTTCATTAGAGACAGATTTCATGTGTCCACATTTTGGCAAATCCAACACTGAACCAGTTTCACGAAACTTAGCAAGCAGTTTGCTAACTGTAGCATAAGAGATGGGTGGTCTCGTAGGGTGTCTTCCATTGAAATCTGCTGCAATGACCCGGTTACTGCGTTCACCAGACATCAACACAATTTCTATCCGCTCCTCACGTGTTAACCTTGGCGACATGTCAATGGCTGTAAACAAAGAGAAACTTGTAAATAACTCATGAAAGAACAAAGTTACGTTAAAACCAAGCACACCATTGTTTTTCGTGTGAAATTCCCAATAAGTTTGATGTGTCACATGACCCTCTTCCTATTGAAAAAATAAAAGATGGATTCAAAATGGCCAACTTCAAAATGGCCGCCATGGTCACCACCCATCTTGAAAAGTTTCCCCCCTCACATATACTAATGTGCCACAAACAGGAAGTTAATATGCCCAACTATTACCCTTTTTATTAAGGTGTATCCATATAAATGGCCCACCCAGTATTGTGGTTGTCCATATTGCTTACTTTGCTGGCTAGATTCATTTTTTTTCATCACATTATACATTGCTTGTTTCCATATTTACGACCACCCTGCAAACCAGCAGTGGTGGTCGTGCTTTGACATTATAGGAAAAAGCACAAGCCTATGTGTGCTCCCACGGTGCCGGGCACCAAAGAGGCCAGTGCTTTTTCCTACAGCGTGCAAGCAGGACAACCACTTATGGACTGAAGGGTGGTTCTCACCATGGAAACGAGCAGTGTATTATTTGATAAATAAAATGAATTTAGCCAGCAAAGGAAGCAATATGGACAACTACAATACATTAGTAAGTGGCATGTATTAACTTTCTCTACATGATAAATGCCACTGGCTGAAGTGAGACAACCGCTTTAAAATGAAAGTCTGCACTTTGAGTTTAGTCATTTCATTTAAATTCCAGTATGCTGTTCTAGACAGTTAAAACATTAATGTGGTCTATGTCCAGGTACAGTATTCATAGATCTTATTGTATCAATATCTGAAATTCAGCTCATGACATTTTTTTTCTGAATGAATCAGGAGTGTGCACCTCCTAATCTTGCACAACACAACTAACGATACTTGGCCGCATTCATTGTCACCTGACAGCTTTCTTCTGTACTGTAACCAACTACTGAAATCATTACTCACCATTTATTCATTCAGTAGTAAATATTATATGACTCTTTCATCAGAAGACAGCACATGTGAAAACCAAAACGGTCAGCATGCAGACTGATGGAGGGGAATTTCTAAAGGGATTTGTGCAAATTTTCCAGCAAAAATAAAAGTCACACATTATTCATACTGTCACTACAGGGGGACATCATACTGGGGTGAGAGCGTTATATATTTGACCACTGCAGGGGGAGAACATTATATATACTATCACTACGGGGGGCATTATATTATGGGGGAAGGACGACTAACAGGTGAGAGAGAATTATATACACTGCTCAAAAAAATAAAGGGAACACTTAACACAATGTAACTCCAAGTCAATCACACTTCTGTGAAATCAAACTGTCCACTTAGGAAGCAACACTGAGTGACAATCAATTTCACATGTTGTTGTGCAAATGGGATAGACAACAGGCGGAAATTTTAGGCAATTAGCAAGACACCCCCAATAAAGGAGTGGTTCTGCAGGTGGTGACCACAGATCAATTCTCAGTTCCTATGCTTCCTGGCTGATGTTTTGGTGACTTTTGAATGCTGGCGGTGCTTTCACTCTAGTGGTAGCATGAGACGGAGTCTACAACCCACACAAGTGGCTCAGGTAGTGCAGCTTATCCAGGATGGCACATCAAAGCGAGCTGTGGCAAGAAGGTTTGCTGTGTCTGTCAGCGTAGTGTCCAGAGCATGGAGGCGCTACCAGGAGACAGGCCAATACATCAGGAGACATGGAGGAGGCCGTAGGAGGGCAACAACCCAGCAGCAGGACCGCTACCTCCGCCTTTGTGCAAGGAGGAACAGGAGGAACACTGCCAGAGCCCTGCAAAATGACCTCCAGCAGGCTACAAATGTGCATGTGTCTGCTCAAACAGTCAGAAACAGACTCCATTAGGGTGATATGAGGGCCCGACGTCCACAGGTGGGGGTTGTGCTTACAGCCCAACACCGTGCAGGACGTTTGGCATTTACCAGAGAACACCAAGATTGGCAAATTCGCCACTGGCACCCTGTGCATTAGACTTGTCAGTAAAAGCAAAAAAAGGAAGAGACCACTGTGGTACTCAGCAGAAGTGGCCCAAATCATTAAAAATAAAAAGCTAGCATTTTGTAATTATAAAAAAAAACAGAGCAATGAAGATAAGGAAATCTACAAGATTAGGCAGAGAGAGGCCAAGCAAGTTATAAGAACTTCTAAAGCGCAGGCAGAAGAAAAACTAGCTCAGTCTATGAAAAAAGGGGATAAGACATTCTTCAGATATATAAATGAAAAAAGGAAATTAAAACAAGGAATAACTAAATTAAAAACAAAGGACGGAAGGTATGTAGAAGAGAATAAAGGGCTAGCCGACTGCCTTAATGAATACTTCTGTTCAGTTTTTACAAAAGAAAAAGGAGAAGGACCTCCACTAGAAAGGATGACTAATAAATCATTTGATGCATGTATCTTTACAGAGAAAGATGTTCTAAGTTTGCTGTCTAAGGTGAAGACAAATAAGTCACAGGGGCCTGATGAGATACACCCAAAATTATTAAAAGAGCTTAGTGGTGAGCTGGCAAAACCGCTAACAGATTTATTTAACCAATCATTAGTAACAGGAGTCGTCCCGGAAGATTGGAAATTGGCAAATGTCGTGCCCATTCACAAGAAAGGTAGTAGGGAGGAATCGAGCAACTATAGACCAGCGAGTCTGACATCAATAGTAGGCAAATTAATGGAAACCCTATTAAAGGATAGGATTGTGGAACATCTAAAATCCCATGGATTGCAAGATGAAAAACAACATGGGTTTACTTCAGGGAGATCATGTCAAACAAATCTTATAGATTTTTTTGACTGGGTGACTAAAATAATAGACGGTGGAGGTGCAGTAGACATCGCATATCTAGATTTTAGTAAGGCTTTTGACACTGTCCCACATAGAAGACTTATCAATAAACTGCAGTCATTGAGCATGGACTCCCATATTGTTGAGTGGATTAGGCAGTGGCTGAGCGACAGACAACAGAGGGTTGTAGTCAATGGAGAACATTCAAAACAAGGTCATGTTACCAGTGGGGTTCCACAGGGATCTGTACTGGGACCAATTTTGTTTAATATCTTCATAAGTGATATTGCAAAAGGCCTCGATGGGAAGGTTTGTCTTTTTGCTGATGACACAAAGATATGTAACAGGGTTGATGTTCCTGGAGGGAAACGCCAAATGGAAAAGGATTTAGGAAAACTAGAAGAATGGTCAGAACTCTGGCAACTGAAATTTAATGTGGATAAGTGCAAGATAATGCACCTGGGGCGTAAAAACCCAAGGGCAGAATATAGAATATTTGACACAGTCCTGACCTCAGTATCTGAGGAAAGGGATTTAGGAGTAATTATTTCAGAAGACTTAAAGGTGGGAAGACAGTGTAATAGGGCAGCACGAAATGCCAGCAGAATGCTTGGATGTATAGGGAGAGGTATAAGCAGTAGAAAGAGTGAAGTGCTTATGCCGCTGTACAGAACACTGGTGAGACCTCACTTGGAGTATTGTGCGCAGTACTGGAGGCCATATCTCCAGAAGGATATAGATACTCTAGAGAGAGTTCAGAGAAGAGCTACTAAACTAGTACATGGATTGCAGGATAAAACTTACCAGGAAAGGTTAAAGGACCTTAACATGTATAGCTTGGAAGAAAGAAGAGACAGAGGGGATATGATAGAAACTTTTAAATACATAAAGGGAATCAACTCGGTAAAGGAGGAGAGCATATTTAAAAGAAGAAAAACTACCACAAGAGGACACAGTTTTAAATTAGAGGGGCAAAGGTTTAAAAGTAATATAAGGAAGTATTACTTTACTGAGAGAGTAGTGGATGCATGGAATAGCCTTCCTGCAGAAGTGGTAGCTGCAAATACAGTGAAGGGGTTTAAGCATGCATGGGATAGGCATAAGGCCATCCTTCATATAAGATAGGGCCAGGGGCTATCCATAGTATTCAGATATATTGGGCAGACTAGATGGGCCAAATGGTTCTTATCTGCCGACACATTCTATGTTTCTATGTTTCTGTGCTCTTCACAGATGAAAGCAGGTTCACACTGAGCACATGTGACAGACGTGACAGAGTCTGGAGACGCCGTGGAGAACGTTCTGCTGACTGCAACATCCTCCAGCATGACCGGTTTGGCATTGGGTCAGTAATGGTGTGGGGTGGCATTTCTTTGGAGGGCCGCACAGCCCTTCATGTGCTCGCCAGAGGTAGCCTGACTGCCATTAGGTACCGAGATGAGATCCTCAGACCCCTTGTGAGACCATATGCTGGTGCGGTTGGCCCTGGGTTCCTCCTAATGCAAGACAATGCTAGACCTCATGTGGCTGGAGTGTGTCAGCAGTTCCTGCAAGACGAAGGCATTGATGCTATGGACTGGCCCGCCCGTTCCCCAGACCTGAATCCAATTGAGCACATCTGGGACATCATGTCTCGCTCTATCCACCAACGTCACGTTGCACCACAGACTGTCCAGGAGTTGGCAGATGCTTTAGTCCAGGTCTGGGAGGAGATCCCTCAGGAGACCATCCGCCACCTCATCAGGAGCATGCACAGGCGTTGTAGGGAGGTCATACAGGCACGTGGAGGCCACACACACTACGGAGCCTCATTTTGACTTGTTTTAAGGACATTACATCAAAGTTGGATCAGCCTGTAGTGTGTTTTTCCACTTTCATTTTGAGTGTGACTCCAAATCCAGACCTCCATGGGTTGAAAAATTAGATTTCCATTTTTTAATTTTTGTGTGATTTTGTTGTCAGCACATTCAACTATGTAAAGAACAAAGTATTTCAGAAGAATATTTAATTAATTCAGATCTAGGATGTGTTATTTTTGTGTTCCCTTTATTTTTTTGAGCAGTGTATTTTACCACTATAGGGAGACATTATAATACAGGTCAGAGCACTACAGTGGGTATTATACATATATGGGCACTACCGGGGGCATTATAAATACTTGGAGCTACTACAGGGGGCATCATAAATACTCAGGCCACTATAGGGGTGCCTTATAGATTGGCTTTATTACTACTGGAGTGCCTTATAACTGTTGGGGGAACTATATAGGGATCTCACTTCTACTAGAGGCCCTATGGGTGCATTAATAATACTGTGGATACTGTGGGGATATAATTATTATTCCCCAGAAACTGCCTGAATGCAGAAATATTTCTGCATTTGGGACACAATATGAGTTGAGGGTTTTTAGTGACATGGAACTGATTATTTCAACATCCTCTCATACTACTCGATTGGTGGGTCTGCATCACAATGTACTCCTGCCAATGGCACTGCAGAGAAGGCAGATAATTTTTTTTGTAATACTGGGTTTGACATCGCACCACCAAAAGACCTAAGAAAGCATCTTGATTTTATAGCGCACCCAGGCACACATACAAAATGCCCCAGCTCACCATACCCCATTGTAGATAGAGTTTCTCTTTGTTTTTGAAAGGTTATTTTTTAATTTTTTGTCATCCTTAAAAATTTACTTTACCATAGCCTTTCCTTAAAAGACATACTGTATTAGAACATTTTTACAGAAAATTTATATTTATTATTTTGGCATGGTACATATATACAGTGATGGTCATTTTGCAGTGTTCGCCAGCGAACACATGCGGGCTGCCTTCTTTAGTAAGGTAGACTCACCCGTCCGGCGATGCACAGGTAAGCCCTTACCCGTGTCGGGAGCTGGTCTGAAATCAAAAGCAGTCACCGGGAGCAGGCAGTTCCGAGAACAGCAGCCAGGGGCCTTCATCAGGCTGTTCTCGGAACTGCCTGCTCCCGGTGACCATTTGATTTCAGAGGCGAACACTGCGAACTGACCATCACTGGATATATACAGTCCTGATCAAACGTTTAAGACCACTTGAAAAATGGCAAAAAATCATATTTAGCATGGCTGGATCTCAACAAGGTTCCAAGTAGAGCTTCAACATGCAACAAGAAGAAATGGGAGTGAGACAAAACATTTTTTCAGCATTCAATTTAATGAAAACAACGAATAAACTGAAACAGACTGTTTTTCAGCTGATCAAAAGTTTAGGACCACACCTCCAAAAAAAAACGAAACCCCCCCAAAACAGAAATCCAACTTCCAAAATTGTTTATCACTTCCAAAATTCGTTTCGGCATGCTTGATGCAAGCGTTTCCATGAGGTGAGTGGGAACATTTCTCCAAGTGGTGAAGACGGCCGCACGAAGGCCATCTACTGTCTGGAACTGTTGTCCATTTTTGTAAACTTCCCTTTCCATCCATCCCCAAAGGTTCTCAATTGGATTTAGATCAGGGGAACACGCAGGATGGGACAAAAGAGTGATGTTATTCTCCTGGAAGAAGTCCCTTGTCCTGCAGGCATTGTGTACTGTAGCGTTGTCCTGTCGTTACCACACAGACAAGGGCCCTCAGTCATGAGGAATGCTCTCTGCAACATCTAGACATAGCCAGCGGCCGTTTGACGCCCCTGCACTTCCTGAAGCTCCATTGTTCCACTGAAGGAAAAAGCACCCCAGACCATTATGGCGCCCCCTCCACTGTGGCGCGTAGAAAAGATCTCAGGTGGGATCTGCTTGTCATGCCAGTGTCTTGACGGACAGCCAATTGGATCCTCCGGCTCAGTGCTGATGACATTTTTTTTGGGTCTTCCACTTGACTTTTTTGTTCCATAACCCTCAGGATCATTTAAGAAATTCCAAATGACCTCAGCAGAAATGGCGTTTTTGCCTTTGCCATCACAACGTGTGACTACCTGACAGAAAATGACAATGAATCCACATCTTTGCACAGATTTGGCCTTTTAAAGGCATGTGGTCCTAAAATTTTGATCAGCTGAAAAACAGCCTGTTTCAGTTTAATCGTTTTTTCGTAATAATTGAATGCTCAAAAAATGTTTTGTCTCACTCTCATTTCTTGTTGAATGTTGAAGCTCTACTTGGAACCTTGTTAAGATCCAACAATGCAAAATATGTTTTTTTGCCATTTTTCAAGTGGTCTTAAACTTTTGATCAGGACTGTATATAGATAGATTATTATTTATTTATATATATATATATATATATATATATATATATATATATATATAGATAGATAGATAGATAGATATACACACACACACACACACACAGTGTCGGACTGGGGTGCCTAGGGCCCATCAGTAAAATTTATTTTGGGGGCCCATCAGAGTTTTTTTATATTAACATAGGCTGGTTGAGGTGCTGTACATTGAATGTAGTGCAGTAAGTCTACTGTGTTATGTGCCACTTGTGCAGGGGGTGAAAGACTAGGGGCCCACCTTGTTCAGGGGCCCACCGAGGCATTCACCTGTACCTCTGTGGGCCAGTCTGAGCCTATATTGTTTGCATGCTTCCACATTCTCTTTAGTACCATGGGGGTTATTTACATCAACTTCATAACTTCAGGTGCTCTAGATATTGATTTATTACCCGTTCTCATTAAATAATGGAAAAGTTACACTCATGGATAGGGTATTTTTACAATTTCTGCTGCTAATGATTTTTATTTTGCATAACTAATTTAAAGGAAAACTGGCCTCCAAATTGCCTGGAGTACTCAAATAATCGTCTCGTGTTGTCCTGGATGGTATTCTTATATGGTTCTTGTGTCTTCCGAATACAGAGAAAATCATCTTTATTCATCGCTGACCGTTGATTGACGTTTCCTAACACAAGCAACATCAACCCCTCTCCTTGCTTGTGCTAGGGAACGTCAATCAGCAAAGAAGGGGCAGGATTTGGGGCACAGCAGCCTTTACTTTAGGCCTCATGCACACGACCATTGCTCAGCCGCAATTTGCGGTCCCCAATGCACAGGCAACATCTGTGTGGATTCCGCAGACGGATCCAGACCCATTCAACTTGAATGGGTCCATGATCTGTCTGTACTGCAAAAGAAAAGAACACGTTCTATTTTTTGCGGTGCGGAGGCACTGGACCTTCCGGATTGCGGACCTATTCAAGTGGGCTGTTTGCGGTCAGCAATATGGGCACAGCCAGGTAACAGCGGTGTGCATGAGGCCTGAGGCAAGAGGGTACCAGCCTTTGACTTCAAACCACCGATTAACAATACAGCTGGAGGCGTGAATAAATATGATTTTCGCTGCATTTGGAAGGTAGAAGAACCATATAAGAACACCATCTGGGACATGAGTTGACTATTTAGGTACTCTAGGCAGTTTAGAGACCAATTTCCTGCTGGCAGGATTCCTTTAAGGGCACTACATACTAATCATGTTAAATTGTGTACACATAGCAGTAGTCAGACTTTGCAATATATACCTTGTCATATTAGGCTAAGGATATGACCACACGGCTCAGCTGTACAGCCACAGCGGGCTCTATTTAAACTGAGCATAGCCATTAACAATGCAGACCGACTTAATAGTGCGGTCTTCGTTGGTTTAATTATAGCCTGACGTGGCCACACATTACTCCACTGAGTTGCAGCCGTACCCAAAGGTTGCTTGAGACATTTAAAGGGTTTCTGTCACCCCACTAAAGTGTTTTTTTTTTTTTGGGCTAGTTAAATTAGTTATATAGCGATATATTAAAATATAATAGTGTTCCTTACTTTGATCCAGCAGTTTAGTCAAAAAACGAAGTTTTATCATATGCAAATTCGGTCTCTACCAGCAAGTAGGGCGTCTACTTGCTGGTAGCTGCTGCAGAAATCCGCCCACTCCTCTTGTTGATTGACAGGGCCAGCCGGGATCTCCTCCTCCGGCCAGCCCTGTCGGCATTTCAAAAATCGCGCGCCCGTGTTGAATCTGCGCAGGCGCTCTGAGATGAGGAGGCTCGTCTCCTCAGAGCTCCCTCAGTGCGCCTGCGCCGATGACATCATCGAAATAGAAGACGTCATCGGCGCAGGCGCACTGAGGGAGTTCTGAGGAGACGAGCCTCCTCATCTCAGAGCGCCTGCGCAGATTCAACACGGGCCCGCGATTTTTGAAATGCCGACAGGGCTGGCCGGAGGAGGAGATCCCGGCTGGCCCTGTCAATCAACAAGAGGAGGGGGCGGATTTCTGCAGCAGCTACCAGCAAGTAGACGCCCTACTTGCTGGTAGAGACCGAATTTGCATATGATAAAACTTCGTTTTTTGACTAAACTGCTGGATCAAAGTAAGGAACACTATTATATTTTAATATATCGCTATATAACTAATTTAACTAGCCCAAAAAAAAAAAAAAATCACTTTAGTGGGGTGACAGAAGCCCTTTAAGTTTTTTTAATACAGTTTTTGAAGCCAAAATCAGTAGTGGATCAGGAAAGGAGGGAACAGATACTACAACTTTTTTTTTAATCCACAAAAACAGCCATGAGCATGAGCCCCAATTCAATAGATTCCAGGTCTCTCAGGATCACACAGCATTATAAATCATTAGGGAGCAGAGTTCAGAATGGGAACGGACGCTGCCACATTCCGTGGGTTTCTTACACTTAACTCGTTCTTGTCTGGCCACAGTGTGTTGGCGCACATCGTGGCTGAATGGCAAAAAAACACACCAAAGAGACACTTGCGGTTTTTGCAACAATATACCTGCATTTATGGTGCGTTTTCTTCCCGCAAAGGGAAAGCACACAGCAAAACTGAATTCTATTAATTACAAAATAGAGTGACATTAATGTCATTCAGGTCTACTGTGTGTTTTCCCTTGCTGGAGGACAATGCAACAAAAGCGCAGATATGTTGTTGCAAAAACCGCATGCATTATTTTTTTTATGCGATTTTTTTTTTTGCCGCATCCAAAACGCAGCACCCTAAGGTGTCATATAGTACATGTCATCACAAGAAATCAAGGGGGTGATCTTAAAGAGGTGGTTGACAATGTTAAACACAGATCTAGAATTGTGTTACGGAGTTCCAAATAAGTAATTGCAAGCTTTATCCAAGTGTATACACGCACCTTATCAAACTCCAACATATTAAAACCAGCAAAGGTATTGGGTGTTTCTGCTCTAAATGCCAAACTTATATAAGCAGTTTAGCATGAAAACTTCATCATCAAAGGTGTGTTAAGGGCGTAGTCTGTGATTCCCACTCTCAATTAAAGTATTTAACCATTCAGCTGCTGAAAGTTAAAGGGTTGTATCACTTCAGCAAATGGCATTTATCACGTAGAGAAAGTTAATACAAGACACTTACTTATGTATTGTGATTGTCCATATTGTCTCCTTTGCTGGCTGGATTCATTTTTCCATCACATTATACACTGCTCGTTTCCATAGTTATGACTAGGCTTAAGTAGATCATAGTTGATTTGTTCAAAAACTTTAGTTTTAGGCCTCATGCACATGACAGTTTTTTTTTGCGGTCCGCAAAACGGATTTCCGTTGTTCCGTGACCGTTTTTTCTTCCGTGGGTCTTCCTTGATTTTTGGAGGATCCACGGACATGAAAAGTGAAAAAAAAAAAATAAGTCAAGTTTGCATTGAAAATGATAGGAAAAACGGACACGGATCACGGACACGGATGACTATCTTGTGTGCATCCGTGATTTTTCACGGACCCATTGACTTGAATGGGTCCGTGAACCGTTGTCCGTCAAAACAATAGGACAGGTCATATTTTTTTCACGAACTGGAAAAACGGATCACGGACGCGGAAGCCAAACGGTGCATTTTCCGATTTTTCCAATGACCCATTGAAAGTCAATGGGTCCGCAAGAAAAAACGGAAAACGGAACAACAGCCGCGGATGCACACAACGGTCGTGTGCATGAGGCCTTAAAGCTGTTTCCATACAGCATTACAATGTATTGGCTCCACAGAGCCAAACTTTGTCTCCGCCAAAGTGGCGCAAGACTTCGGTGAATTATTTCTGTATTCCTACATGCGTATTGAAAAACAAAAGCCCGAGATGTGGGTAGCATTACAGATGCGCAATGGGAGGAGGTATTAGCCCTCACCCCAAATTTATCCCTCAGTGAGGCGGCGCGTCTATCTCACCTATATTTAATCCAGTCTATAAGACCCCAGTGTTTCTATTTAAAGTTGGCTATAGAGACAGTCCGGAATGTCCTAAATGTAGGAATGCTGAGGCAGACGTGTTCCATATGCTATGGGCATGTCCCTTATTGACAGCATATTGGATGGCGGTGGTACACTTAATAAACAAGGTGTATAGTGCCCATTTTGTTCCTGACCCTAAATTGTGCTTATTGGGTATAATTCCAGAGGATAATTTACAATCAGTGATAACCACTGGAATAAATAGAATGTTATACCAGGCACGAAAAACGTTAGCGGCAAAATGGTTACAACCGATACCTCCGGATATCTCGGAATATGTAAGCAGACTGAATGTGGTGGTTCGCCTGGAGAGAGGAGTATACCAAAAAAGAAATAATCTATCTAAATTTGAGGCAATATGGGGAGCATGGATCGATAATTCTGGATGTTGTAGTCCTTGGTTGGCGCTCACAAGAGGATTGTTGCGCTTTGTGTAAATGCACTGATCGAGGAGAATAGATATGGGCCAGGAACAGGAGCGGGGGGAGGGTACTGTGGATATTGCTAGAGTGGTGTGAATGTCGAAGTTATTAGTATACCAACCAAAATGGAATTATGGTACAGTTCACAGTTTGCATGGATGCTTGCTTGGGATGCATTGCGTTTATATGCGCTTATGAGAAACAGTGCTGCTTGATGGTTTTCAACTAGAGCTTGTGGTGCCGACACCCCGGGGGAAGAAATAATATTCTACTATTCGTGGAGGGCCTTGTACGTTACACATCTCCAATTCTCATAGGAGGAATCTCAATGTGATTAATGTCACTCTGTCCTGCCCTGTTTTTGGTGGAGGGAGGTTTTATTGACCGGTTTATGAGCATGTAAACTGTAATACTGTATATTTGGATATATGACTTGAATATGTATCTACGTGTTCCATACTACAATTGCTGTATGTATTCTACAATGAGTCTGCTTATCGTCTAAGGCTACTTTCACACTAGCGTTGTTTTAATCCGGCGTTCAATTCAGACACCGGAACTACCCGCCGGATCCGGAAAAACGTGTGAAAACGGATTACATTTGAATCCTGATCAGGATTTTGATCACAATGAAAAAATGCATTGGAAAAAACGGATCCGCCATTTATGGACTTTAACTTTTTTTTCACATTTTTCGTGTTTAACATGCAAAAGCCGGATCCGGTTTGACTGAACACACAGCGCCGGCGTTAATGCAAGTCAATGGGAAAAAGACCGGATCCGGCGTTCAGTCAAAGTGTTTAGGATTTTTTGCCGGAGGTAAAAATACAACATGCTACGTTTTTTCTGAAAAGCCTGATCAGTCAAAAAATGATGATTACACTTACTGGTAATCGGATTTTCCTGACCCCACGACAGCACCTTAGAAAGATGGCTCCGCCCCAGGACAGGAAACCTGCAGCATAAAAAAGGTGGAGCCGCTCTCCCACCTCAGTGAGTTTCCAGAGCATGAGAGGGACTCCCCTTACGTTAGTTTAGTTTAACATTCTTCTTTTTTTTTTTTTTTTGCAACACCCGTGAACACACAGACTTACACCAACAGGGAGGGAATAAAGAGGTGCTGTTGTGGGGTCAGGAAAATCCGATTACCGGTAAGTGTAATCATCATTTTTTCCCCCTCCCCCACGACAGCACCTTAGAGAGAGATTTCAGACAGATCTGTTCAATGGATACGCTAGCCCTCTCTGCCCAAGAAGTGGACACCGCCCTCGTGGAGTGAGCCCTCACAGAAATAGGGGGAGACACACCGGATACTGAATACGCCAAGGATATAGCTTCTCTGATCCAGCGGGCAATAGATGCCTTAGAGGCAGTATTAGCCCCACCGAACAGAACAAATAATGCAGAAGACTTCCTCCAGTCCTTAGTCACATCCAGGTACTGCAAAATACAACTCCTGACATCAAGGGAATGCAGCTCCTTCTCTCTGTCATCCTTTGGTTCTGAAAAGAAAGCTGGAAGAACTACCTCCTGAGTCCTATTAATCCTAGAAGGAACCTTCGGCATAAAGCCGGGATCTGGTCTGAGAACTACCCTGTCTTCTCTGATGGACATAAAAGGGGGGTTAATGGAGAGGGCCTGAATCTCCCCAACCCTTCTGGCTGACGTTAAGGCTACCAGCAAAACTAGCTTAAGGGAAAGCACTTTAATTGAGCAAGAGACTAGAGGTTCAAAGGGATGTCTGGTTAGGGCATTTAACACTAAGTTAAGGTCCCATGGAGGAAATCTAGGGCCTGTTACTGGCGTAATCCTATCTACTGCCTTAAAAAACCTAACGACCCAAGGGTCCATGGCTAAGCTCCTTCTCCCTAAGACCGACAAAGCTGACACCTGCACTTTTAGCCAACCCTAGGGACAATCCCCTCTGTAAAAAATCCAACACCTGAACCACTGAAAATTCTAACGGCCAGGAAACCCTTTCTGCGCCTATAAAGGACAGGAACTTTCTCCATACCCGCGCATAAATAATATTCGTCACCTCCTTCCTACTTTTCATCAGAGTGGAAATGACCTCCTTAGAGAATCCCTGACTAGCTAAAAATGACCTCTCAAATTCCACGCCGAAAGATGTAGAGACTCTACTTCCGGGTGGAACACTGGACCCTGTGACAATAGGTCCGGAATTCCTGGCAGGATCCACGGATCCGAAACCGACATGGCCCTCAACAGGGAAAACCACGCCCTCTTCGGCCAGAAGGGAGCCATCAGAATTACTCTTGCCCTTTCGTATCTGATCTTCCTTATCACTAACGGAATCAATTGTAGCTGGGGAAAGGCATAACCTAGAGGGAAGTTCCATCTCTGGAGGAAGGCGTCCACCCCAGATGGGCACTCCTTTGGACTGAGGGGGAAGAAATCCTGTACCTTTCTGTTCTCCCTTGTGGCGAACATGTCTACTGAAGGCAGACCCCATAAATCTACTATCCGGGAGAAAATCTTTGGATTCAGTGACCACTCCCCCTGAACAACTGCTCTCTAGGGCATTTATCCCTAATCTGCCCCTCTAGCCTATCCAACCACAGTGACATAGATCTCGCAACCACAGTGGCAGCTATACTAGGCCTGAAAGCAGCCGCAGAAGATACCCACGAATTCTTAAGGGAAGAATCAATTCTTTTATCTAAGGGATCCCTTAAGAATCCCATGTCCTCAAAGGGCAGAGAGGATTTTTTTTTAGAAATCTTGGAAATGGCTACATCCAGTTTCGGGGCCCTGTCCCAAGATGTAGACGCCTCTTCCTCAAAGGGGTATTTCCGTTTAAAGGTCTTAGAAATAAACAGTTTTTTATCCGTTTTTTTCCATTCTTTTTCTATCACAGCTGAAACCGATTTATGGACAGGGAAACACCTACGCTTCCTTTCCCTAAGTCCCCCAAACACAACATCCTCTACAGATCTATTTTCTCTGGTATCTTCCAACTCCAGGGTAGATCGGATAACCTTTAACAATTTGTCCGTATCTTCTGCTGGAAATAGGAACTTTCCTTCTTTTGTGTCATCCTCAGAAGAGAAGGAATCATTAGAGTCCTCATCCCCGGAGAGAGAGCCGCTACCTTCCGATTCCATGTCGGACTCCTGCCTCACCGCTCTTCTTCTCTTCCTACCGGCTTTCATGGAATTTTTGACTTCGGACATAATAGACTTAATGTCTTTTAGAAGACTCGGATTCTCCTCAGCCACCGTCTTCTCAATGCACTGCTGACAGAGCTCCTTAGCGTAAGAAGAAGACAGCGAGCACTTGCAGATAGGGCATTCCTTGTTCTTTTTCTTTGTCGCCACCTTCTTAGGCACCGTCTAAGAAAAAAGGAACATACCCAAATCTAAGTAACAGCCTGGACCCTTAAAGGAGCGAGAATAGGACTCACAATACTGGTGGCAGGATTTCAATATCCGCACATTCAGACCTCCCCTCTTCATCCATAATGAAGGAAAACCTGAACTGATGAAATATTGTCCAAGTTATCTACTGCCACCAAGAATTCCTCTCACCTGAGAGATACACAGTTACTTGCAAACCCACCACGCCAAGATAGCACTGGAACAACTTGGTCCGCTTCTGGCACTCTGAACTTCAGACACCGGCGTCCAATAACCCAAGCACACTCATACCTGCATGTAGTCGGTTTAAAACTGCCGGGATGCCGAACTTCCGGTCACCTGACCGGAAGCGCACGGCCGTGGAACGCATGGCACTTCCTGTCCGGACGCCACCCACCAGCGTCTACATCCGGTGGCGTCCTGGCTGGTTTGCAGCAATACTGGGGCCTTCTGGCCACCCTAAATCCGTTGGTGCGGTCCTCCTCACCTGAGGGACCGGCACCTTCTGCCCTTGTGACCCGTGATCTCGTCACCGGTATCCTGCCCCCGACGCCTGTGGGGAATGATCGGACAGGTAAAAATGCGCCGCCGCTAACCCTCCGGCATCTACCGGGACTTCCAGGTCAGGACGACAACTGCAGGCTCCCGTACCAGGACAGGAAACCTCACTGAGGTGGGAGAGCGACTCCACCTTTTTATGCTGCAGGTTTCCTGTCCTGGGGCGCAGCCATCTCTCTAAGGTGCTGTCGTGGGGGAGGGGAAAAGACTGAACTGAAGACATCCTGATGCACCCTGAATGGATTACTCTCCATTCAGAATGCATTAGGATAAAACTGATCAGTTCTTTTCCGGATTTGAGCCCCTAGGACGGAACTCAGCGCCGGAAAAGAAAAACGCTAGTGTGAAAGTACCCTTAGCATAACATGATGATGCTAAAAAACTGAAAAGCAATCAAAAAATTATCTGAATTAAAAAAGAAAAACAAAAGCCCAATTCAGATCACCAAAAAAAAAAAAAAAAAGTCCTTTCTGGTTTCTGTTCTTCTGACGGATCAAAACGGAAAACAAAAGGGTGATGTGAATCTTCCCTAAGCTATATGCTGAATATTGCCATTGAACAGTCTTGGTCTTAAGGCTATGAACATCTTCAGACAATATTTTTTACCATTGCATTTTACTCATTTTTGGCAAAAATGAATTTTTTAAATTGGTCTTAAACATTTTCAACAGTTTCTTTTCTACAGCCTTCACTTTCAGTGTAACTGGAGACCATCATGCTTTCTAATTTACAAAGAATCCGTCAGGCTTCTGCTCTGATGGCCCTATGGGTAGCCCTTTCTCTACTTCTGATAGCCCATAAATACCCATTATAGCAAAATATGTTTATGAGCTGTCAGGAGTACAAAGACCAAGGCTACACATGGAGCCATCAGAGCCGCAGCCTGATGGATTCTCTCTAAAACAGAAAGCAAGACAATCTGAAAGTGAAGGATGTAGATAATTATTGAAAAGGTTTAATAAAGAACAGAAGAAATGTAGCACTCCCAACAAATATTTTTATTCTCTGACATGTTAGAAAGGTACATGGTGTAAACTGTAGTAAAGGTAATGTTCTTACCAGTGACTTGTGAGTTATCTCCCCCCTTCTGATCCTCAGCTGTCATGTGACCAGAAATCAGACTTTACAAATAACACAGCATCTTATGTGTGGACAAGAAAAATAAATCAGTTTCTCTATGTAATATCCTATGAAAGCCTCAATACCAGTCTCATAGGAATGAATAGAGCAAAACTGACTTCCTGTCCTGTGTCAGTTGGAGAGGCAGAATGTTGGTCGCATGACAGCTGAGGATCCGAAGGGAGGGGATAACTAACAAACAGTTATTGGTAAGAAATTACCCTCACTAAAGTTTACATCGGATTTTGTTGCAGAATTTTCCGCGACCGAAAATCAATTCCATTCACCTGAATGGGTGGGGATGGCAGAAGTCCATGTGCTTGCCACCTGATTCAAATGAATGGAACAGATTTTCAGTCACAGAAAAAAACTAAATCTGCAGTGTCTGAAGACATCCCTATAGGAGTGATATCTTTATTGCTAGTTTGTAACTTGCCTGATGAGGGGCTTCTGCTCAGAAAGCTTGCATATTATTGCTTCCACAGTTACCGTATTTTTTTGCTTTAGAAGGCCTCGTCCACATTTGTGTCAGTGACACAAACGCGAAAAAAGTGCACGTATACGTGAAATTGTCCATGAAGGATCCGTGGTTGGTCCCGGTCCGTGTCCGTTTTTACCATCCCTAGTTCACTGATGTTGCTCCGCTTTCCAAAGAATCTCCTATCAGTCTTCAGTGAAAAACCGACGCACCTCGGACGCCATCAAGGATCAAAGTAGTGCATGTCTCTGATTTTTGTTTTACTGACCCACGGTCAGTAAAAAAATACTGAAATGTGAACAGACACATTTAAATCAATGGGTACGTGTGCTGTCTGTGGAAAATGCGGACAGACCCCCTGACTGCTTCCTTAATGATCCGGCAGAGCGCACATTCAGCGCTTTGCCCCATCATTGAGAGAACTGATATACCCTCATTGTCTCATAGGTGAGTGCCCCACCTCTAGGACCCGCACCTGCACTGAGAACAGTGCAGGGAAGGTGGTGGCTGGAGGACCCTGGGTTTTCCAGGGTCCAGCCCCCAGTAAGTTCTCTCCCCATAGTATTGAATGGTAGGACACTGCTCTTACGCGGCGATCGCTTCCATTTATTTCTATGGGGCCGATGGAAATCGCAAAGCCAGCACTCGGCTATTTTCAGTGGCCCCATAGAAATGAATGGAGGGCAGCTGTGCATGCGCAGTGCGGCCTCCACAATCTTCAGGGGTCCGTTCCCGATGTAGGTGCAGCTCACACAGGTGGGACCCGCTCCTATCAGACAATCCTAGCGATATGCCCCCATTGTCAGAGATGGGAATAACCCTTTAAGGACCTTCATGCATTCCCCATGTAATAATTCTGGAGCATCTACCGTATTTTTTGCTTTATAAGGGCTCATGCACACAACCGTAGGCCCTCCGAGACATACGGTCCGTAACCGGGCCATATGTCCCGGTGCGGTATACATCGTACGCACGGGAGCGCACAGCATCACAGTTTACTATGATACTGTGCGCATCGGGCCGCCTGCGGGACTACTGTCTTGCACTCATATGATCATATGAGTGCAGGACAATAGTCCCGCGGGTGGCCCGATGCGCACAGTATCATAATAACCTATGATGCTGTGCGCTCCCGTACTCACAATGTATGCCGCTCCGGGACATATGGCCCGCTCACGGACCGTATGTCTCGGAGGGCATACGGTCGTGTGCATGAGCCCTAAGGCTACATGCAAATGACCGTATGTGTTTTGCGGTCCGCAAAAAAAAAAACGGATGACATCCGTTTCTTTCTTGTAACAATGCCTAAAACGGACACGAATAGGACATGTTCTATTTTTTTTTTTGCGGGCTACGGAACAGACATACTGATGTGGACAGCACACTGTGGTACTGTCCGCATTTTTTGCGGACACATTGAAATGAATGGGTCCGCATCCTATCCGCAAAAAAAACGGAATGGACATGGAAACAAACAACGTTCGTGTGCATGTAGTCTAAGATGCACCTGATAAGACGCAGCTAGGTTTTTGAGGAGAAAAATAAGAAAAAAAATATTTTGAACCAAAAAGGTGTGCTTTTTATAGTGGGATTTGAACTAATGGTGGGTCTGTGCATGACGCACAGCAATGGGGGCGTCGGTGGATGACGCACTGCTATGGGGGGGGGGGGGGAATCTGTGGATGACACACAGCATCTTATAGTGACCCCATTATACCGGGTCCCGCTCACGGCAGTCTTTACATGTAAAGTCAGTTTATTCAATCCTTAAAGAGGACCTTTCACTAGAATAAAAAATCTAAACTAAGCATACAGACATGGAGAGCGGCACCCAGGGATCTCCCTGCACTTACTGTTATACCTGGGCGCCGCTCCGTTCTCCCGGTATAGGCTCCGGTATCTTCATATGGAGCCTGCTCTTGTTCTTCTCCTGGGCTGTAGCGCTGGCCAATTGCAGCGCTCAGCTCATAGCCTGAGAAAAAAAAAAACTCTCAGGCTATGAGCTGAGCGCTGCGATTGGCCAGCGCTACAGCCTGGGAGAAGGAGATGCCAGCAGGCTCAACTGGGTGGAGCCGAACATATGAAGATACTGGAGCCTATACCGGGAGAACGGAGCGGCGCCCAGGTATAACAGTAAGTGCAGGGAGATCCCTGGGCGCCGCTCTCCATGTCTTAGTTTTTTATTCTAGTGAAAGGTCCTCTTTAACCAGTGGCTCTGGTTTGTTAAACTAACGTAATCTTCTGTAGTAATACTCGCTATCAAAGAGATGGGCAGGCCTCCAGCCCCTCCTCTTACCCCGCTTACTGTAACTGATACATTGCAGGCCGCGCTGTGCCACATAGCGGTCGGCGATGCATCAGTGTCAGCAATGTAAAAACTGCACCCCCCCCCCCCAACCCCACACTTTAGGGGGGAAACAAGTGCGTCTTACAAAGCTAAAAATACGGTATTCTTATGGCTCTATGTTGTGTCATTCCTTTATTATTTCTACTAAAAGTTATATGAATTGTCAGCAGTCTGCAATAAGGGTACAGAGAACCGCAAAACTCATATGGTCGTGTGAATGTAGCCTAAGTGTGTGAACAGAGATAGTGGTCAGTTACTGAGAACTGTACATGTGGCTGGTTAGAAAACTCAGGTATATAAATGAATAAATACAAGTTTTACTGAATCTTTTCCCACAAAAATATAACATAAAAAAAAAAACTGTTGGCGTCGGTCTATAAACCTCTTAGATGACCAGATTTAAAGAGGACCTGTCACCACTCCTGACATGCCTGTTTTAATAGCTTCATGCATTCCCCATGTAATAATTCTGGAGCATCTATTCTTATGGCTCTGTGTCATGTCAATCCTTTATTATTTCTACTTAAAGTTATATGAATTGTCAGCAGTCTGCAATAAGGGTACAGAGGGGTGGTAACCAGTTTGCTGCCATTGTCAGACTGAGCAGGTACACCCCCCCCAACTGGTTACCTCCCCTCTGTACCCTTACTGCAGACTGCTAGCAATTCATTCATAACTTCTAGAAGAAATGATAAAGGAATGGCACAACAGAGCCATAAGAATAGATGCTCCAGAATTGTTATTACATGGGGAATGCATGGAGCTATTAACAGGCATGTCAGGAGTGGTCCTCTTTAAGCATTTGTATTGTGCAAATAATGCATGGATTACCCACTTATCTACTGAATTAGATCACCATACAATCTTTCCTCTAATTATTTTTGCTCCTGCTCTGCTGTATCGTATCTTATACACAGGGTGGTCATTTGTATACAGGTTAAATTACGCTCATTATTTAAAGAACACTTTTCCACTCTCTTGACAAGTCTGTTATTCCCCATAAAATAATGTGTGAGGAACTTGTTTTCTAATAACTCTGCATTGTGCCATTCCTCTAGTCGGATACATTCACACGACAGTACTGTTTTGCTGAACTGCAAAACACAGATAGCGGCCCGTGTGCATTTCGCAATTTTTAGACCGCACATGGCCATCGCTACCATAGAAAATGCCTATTCTTGCCTGCAATTGCAGACAATAGGACATGCTCTACCTTTTTTGCGGGACCGCAGAACGGAACTACGGATGTGGACAGAACACTGTGCCATCCGCATCTTTTGCGGCCCCATTGAAATGAATGTGTCTGCACCCGTTCCGCAAAATTGCGGAACGGATGCAGACTTATTCATACGGTTGTGTGAATGTAGCCTTACTCCTAGAAATCTATGATTATATCAACTGGGTGTTCTCTACACACTGTCCTGTCCGTACTGGTATTGTACAGAAACATCAGTTGGCAATTTATTCATTTCCAAGGAGGAAAAAGAAGAATGTCATAATGCAGTTGTGAAAAAAACTTGAGTACCATTTCTAGGCAAAAGCATTAGGTGTCAAGATGTGCCAAATTTAACAATGTGCAACATTGGATCCATTTGGCATAGAGTACTCAAAACGCAGGCTCAGGCCTCGTTCACATTTCTGTGTCTGTCTGATGTCAGTGAAAAAATAAATAAAAATCAGTCCGTTTCATTCATGAAGATGTCAGTGTCTATTTTTTGCCCTCCGTGTCTCATCTGCATTCCATAGGCATGGTTCAGCTGAAAACTCATTTCCAGAGCATCTCCCATCAATGGTCAGTGAAAACACAGATGTTCTGTCAGTGATTTTTCACAGACCCATAGACTTCAATGGGTGCGTTTGGTCTGAATCACGGACCCCGGTCAGTAAAACACAACGGATGTGTGAAGAAGAAAAAAAAAACAAGATTTTTGTGAAACTCCTGTAAAATCTCTCTCGCGTAGTTCATTGGGGGACACAGGACCGTGGGTATAGCTTGCTGTTGCCACTAGGAGGCGACACTAGGCTGAAAAAAGACTTAGCTCCTCCCCTGCAGGCTATACCCCCTCAAGCCTGGAGAGAGCGTGTCAGTTTGTGCTCAAGCAGTAGAAAAAAACATGTGGCAAGTAAGGAGAATACAACAAACACCGGCGGAAGCGAACCCGCTAAACACCCGACTGGCAACCAGACATCCCTATCAACACTAAGAAATACTAGGTGGGTGCTGTGTTCCCCAATGAACTACGCGAGAAAGAGATTTTACAGGTGAGTTTCACAAAAATCTAGTTTTCTCGCTGGTATCATTGGAGGACACAGGACCGTGGGACGTCCTAAAGCAGTCCACGGGGAGGGAAAAAAGTCCACGCCCATGGAATAACACCCTCGAGAATGCTTAATGCACCACTGCCTGCGAGACCCGGCGGGCTGGAGCAGCACTGGCGATGCCTAGGAAGCACCTGGCAAAAAACTTGGTGAACGCGCGCCGGGAAGACCAAGACGCTGCCTTATACAACCGCGAAACTGATGCAGGGTGAAACATGTATCTCACAAAGAGTTGACCACTGGTCAGATGTCCCAAACTCCATCGGGCAGAGCCTTGCCCCGGGAGCGGAATGCCTAAGCAGCCGCCAAAGGATCCACCTGGAACACCCCTTGGAGACCATCGAGCTCTTCCAAGGACCTCCAGGAATGACCAGGTAAAAATCCCCCCACACGGCGGAAAGAGCTAGTCATGGACAAGCAAACCTCCGAGCTCGAATACACCCTGATGGAGAGCACACTCTCTCGAGTGAGAGGGAAAAGGAAAAAGAAGGGAAAAAAAATGTCCTGTCGACATGGAAGGCAGCGACTACAGTCAGCAAAAAAGAAGGTAATGGGCGGAGCACTGCCTCATGCAAGTACCTGACAAGAAAAAAAATGTACGTACAAGAAAAGGCACTCCCAACTTCCCAAATTCGTTGGATGGAAAAACCTGCCCCTAGGAATGCCACCTTCCCAGAAATAAAAGAGAGGGGAAGAAGATTTATAGAGAGGTCATGTTCCTCACTGAAGGCCACCAAACGACCCATCGGTCGCCTGGACGAAACCAGTTAGCTGGCCCTAACTCCAGATGCAGAACAAAAACCCAGGCCACGGGACACACCCCTGCTAAAGAGAGACGCTCCACAGAAGCGGTCGATTGGCAGACCGATGCCCCAGAGCCAAAGAGGCTTGCGGGGAGACTAAAAAGTTGGTTGATAACCCATAGAGAAAAAACGCCTGAATCAGGCACGGCCCACCGTGGGCCAAGGAACCAATACATGTGAGATAGGTAGAGTAAATCTGGTGCGAGAATCACCGACGGCAAGGATCTCCGTCAGTGACCATATATTGACAGCGTGGCAACACCGCTCGACGAATATTTAGACTAGACCAAGATAAGAGAAATACCCCTGCTGGATAGAGTGCGATGACTACGTCCAACACCCCACCCGTACCAGGGAACACTGGTCAGATAGGAAAAAAATGATGAGGGGAGTCCAGAGCAGCGCCACGGATGGCTACTGGTCAGGGAGATAAAGGGGAGAGACAAGCAGCCAGCAGTTCGAGGAGAAAGAAGAAATAGAAGGCTCCCAGAACGAAAAGTCCATCAGCGGTGGTAACGCATGACAGGAGCCCCTGCTCCGCCTGGCGTGGTGAGTCTCAGTCTACCCACGGAATGGGCAGAAAAAAGGTATGATCACCATCTGACAGACATTACTCATGTCGTAAAATAGATAATTGTAGATACAGGTAGCACACCCAGGATTAATAGGAAGAATTCACCTGTAGAAGGAGGATGTGAAGGCGTCTCAGTCCACCAGCCGGGACCGGAAACAATACCCCATGCAAATGCAGATGAGGGAAAAGTAGGGACGTAGGAGCCACCAAGGCTTGCAGGGTGGCTGTGAACCTGGAGCCAGAGAAGGAAAAAGATGGAAGAAGAGAAGCTCATTCCCCACCTGGGACTGGCACTATACAGAAGCCACGGGATGATCGTGGCGGTGTCATACGCCGCCTAGGAAGGAACCCATACAAGGGGAACCACAAGACTATGGCTAGCATCATATTCCAGCTGAGAAGAGGGCCACACAGCAGAGGCCACCGAATGCGGCGCTAGAAATAAACGCCACCAAATTAAGGAGCTGTGGAGGAAGAACCCTAGTATGTCGAGACAACGCAAAGACCCCCTCGTATCATTGTAGTCACGGTATATTCTGTCAATGCTGAGGGGAAGGCCTGAGGACTTGCAGTGTAAGTCATGGAATACTACTGCCCCAGGTAAGTAGAGCTAGCCTAAAGCACCCCACCAGACAAGGGCGCCGAACAGGAGCAATTGCCAAGCTAGCATTAGGGAAGAACCCCTACCTGAGGGGGGACGCCCACTGCAACGGCTACGACCCCTTGCACCAGCGTAAAAGGTGCACATGCGGAGAACACTGTAAAACTTAAACCAGAGTGTCAGCATAACCACTTTCCCCGATAAGGAGGAGTGGGGCTAGAAAATACAGAGTCAGTACGACCCTCGACTCGGAGCGCTTTACATTGTAGAGGACAAATACCATGACCAAATTAGATGTGGTCTCTAGGATACTGACGTGTTGCCACAACGGGAAAATAGCAACGGTATCCACTGTAGGTATCCATAGTAACCAGATGAAGAGTCCAGGGCACCAAAAGAAGCTAGAGCATCTAGAGCCCTGGCTCAGTGGAGGTGCAGCATCTGAAGATGCTTAGTCATCCACCCGTTAGCAATCACTAACGAAAGGGTAAAATAACAATAAGCATGGAGATGTCAATGTGACCAAAGAAATAACCTCCAGTGGAAGTGCAACATCCCGCTCAAGGAAGGGGGTAGCGCAACCGTCAGAACCGTATCCAACAGTACTGGAAGTACCCCATCAATGGAGTTTGACAATGCCTACGTCGAGCACTGCCTCAGTGGTAGTGCAACAAATCCACCCAAAAGGGGGAACAACGCATACTGCAAGAACTGTATCTCAAGGAAGTGTAAGCACCCCTCCTAAGGAAAGGGGTGATGCATACTGCAGGAACTGAATCCAGCGGCAGAGAGATTATGCCACTTAAAGAAAAGGGTATGCATATCGCGAGTCTAGTACCCGGAGAGAGTGCAATTACTCCACCTAGAGAGGGGTAATGCATACGGGAACACTGTGACCTAACGCCACCTATGGAAGAGGCTAATGCATACGGCAAGTATGGTACCCGTGGAACTGCAATTCCGCCACCTACAGAAGGGGGAACACCTACCGCCGGCGCTTAAGTCAGTGCTAGTGCCGTTAGTCCACCTATGGAAGGAGGTAACGTCTAAGGAAAGTACCGTATCCAGAAATAGTGCAAATACTCCGCCTAAGGAAGGGAGTAATTCATACGACAAATACTGCTGCCTACCGTGAACGCAAACTGGGAAGATTGAGCTGGGTAATGACAGAGTCCGAATCAGTGATCCCCCCCACCCCCTCGAACAGAACCTTCCCAGGGAGGAAGGGTGCGTCTGAGCGTGACCCTGGGGAGGAAGGTTGGGGGTGCGGGAGTGACCGAGGAGGAATACATCCTGCTCTGGGACGCTTGTGTGCAATCTTGACTCTCAGAGTCTTGTCCATGGTAGCCGCAGACTGTCCTGGTGGAATTTATCTACCAAACTACCCGGGGGGTGGCATGGGAACTTCCAGAGGATCACTTACCGGACTGCGTAGGCAGTGTCTTAACAACCAAACGACCCCGGAGGGTGGATTGGGAAGGTACGTAGATCCTCCATTGGACTGAGCAGGCGGTGCTTTATCAACCAAACGACCCCGGAGGGTGAGTGGGAAGGTCCGGAGGTCCTCCATTGGATTGCGCAGACAGAGCTATCAACCAAGCGACCCCGGAGGGTGATTGGGAAGGACCGGAGGTCCTCTATTGGATTGCGCAGACAGAGCTATCAACCAAGTGACCCCAGAGGGTGATTGGGAATGAACGGATAGGCTCCACTGGAGTGCGCAGACTGAGGTTATCAACCACACGACCTCGGAGGGCGAGTGGGAAGGTCCTGCGCAGTCGATGCTCAAACAACTCATGATGGTGGATTGGGAAAACACAGAGGTCCTCCTCTATCCGGGATGCACTTTAGTTTTCATTATATAAATTTATTCATTTTAAAATGGATGCCCAGCCTCAAGTGGTCAAGAGGCAGGGAGGGGTTAAATTGCCCAGTAATAAAATCCCTTGCACTGCAGGTAGTATAATCATGTGTCAGCCTCAATGCAGTGGCTGGTCATGAAGGGTTAACCTCCTGGAGGATCAGGGGCGGTGCTCAGCGAGGTACTGGGGAAGGGGGGGGGGGGCAGGCGGCCCCTCCCCCTCCTCACATAACCATACGAGGGCTGCGGCCTAGTAGGCCGTGAAGCCGGGGGCTAAAAGTTGTGGAGCATGGCCGACCGGGATGCCACTGCCGGCCGGAGTGCAGAGCGATTCGGAGCCGATGGGACCGGAAACAGAAGGGAGGTACGGCAAAGTGAAGCCAGGGACCGGTCGTCCTGTGCGGGCTTTAACCCTTCCGGAGCGTTGCGTGCAGCGCCTGCTGCCTAGAGGGGTGGATACTAGTGCTGGGGAGCCAGGAGCCTCCTCCGCTCCCCTCCCTGCATAACGCTGGCCGTAAGGTCTGGGCCGCAGCAGCGCGGACGGCCGCCCGCTCGATGTGACCGGGAGTGTGGGACGTGGTCATTAACCCCCTATGCGCCGTGAGGGGTAGTGGAGGGATGCCCTCAGACATCCTGGGCACAAAAGTTGGAGCCCGGCGTCTGCCAAAGAAAAAGTGGGAGTGGGGGTGAAGAGAGAGAAGAGGGAGCTCGGTACTTGTCCAAAGAGGGAGGGAGGCAGGGAGAGGGTTAACCTACTTACCTAGTCCTGTGTACTCACCCCATCTTCCTCCTCTTCTCATCACCCTCCCTAGTGGACCGGCAGGTCAGCTTTTCCAGCAGGGTCACCTCCTCAGCTGCTGGCACCGGAGTGGCAGGAGTCTGGCATGGCGGGAGGGTCTTCTTCTTTGGTGGACCTAGGTGACCCCTTGGCTGGCGGGAAGCAGGGGAGCGAGGCTTCCCTGGTCCTCCTTTTTCTTCTGTGGGGAGGTAAGCGGTGGATTTTCTCACCGGTCTTGCTCCCTGGGATAACGGAGAAGCAGAGCAACTCTGTTTCCCGACCTAAAAGGAAAAAAAATAAAATAAAAAGAATCAAATAAGAAAGCCGCCCTGCATAAAGCAGGGAGGTCTGCCTCCTACATCACTAAGCTAAAAACTGACATGCTCTCTCCAGGCTGGAGGGGGTATAGCCTGCAGAGGAGGAGCCAAGTCTTTTTTCAGCCTAGTGTCGCCTCCTAGTGGCAGCAGCAAGCTATACCCACGGTCCTGTGTCCCCCAATGATACCAGCGAGAAATATATATATATAAAAAATCTATGGAAATGCGGACAGTACAGGTCTGTGAAAAACGGAAATGTGGCCTCAAGCAAAACTGACAGGCTACTTTCACACTTGCGGCAGGACGGATCCGACAGGCTGTTCACCATGTCGGATCCGTCATTCCGCTATTTCGCCGTGCCGCCGCTCCGTCCCCATTGACCATAATGGGGAAGGGGGCGGAGCTCCGGCGCAGCACGGCGAAAGCCGCCGGACTAAAAAGTCGGACATGCAGGACTTTAGTCCGGCGGCTTTCGCCTTGCTGCGCCGGAGCTCCGCCCCCGTCCCCATTATAGTCAATGGGGACGGAGCGGCGGCACGGCGAAATAGCGGAAGGACGGATCCGACATGGTGAACAGCCTGTCGGATCCGTCCTGCCACAAGTGTGAAAGTACCCTAAGAATATTTCTCTCATGATAAATTAACCCATTTGTCTAGCATTTGCCATCTATTAATTGACTTACGTTGTAACTTGTTTTTCCTCCAAAATTTGGGTGTAAAATGCTGTATCTTAGGTCACACCTCTTGTCGGGCTAGGTACAGTGGATTTTTTTAAAACTAGATAAACCAAGTGACAAATTTTGGCACATTTTATGATAATGTCTAGGGACTAAAATAGAAAACGTGGTTTGTGGTGTTTTTAGGGTAAGTCACATTTTTATTGAAAGGTAAAATGCCTAAAAGTTAAAGCATTTTTTCTCCACAGAACTTAAGTGCCTAGAATAATACTTCTTCAGAATTTCAAAAATGCTTCAAACTGTAAGCATTTTTGTTTGCATGGTTTCAAATTAAGGAAGCCTTAGGGCAATTTCACATGAACGTATTCAGTGCGCAAATACACTTCATGTGACAGTAGTATTTCCCAGACTGAACACTGTCCCCATGATACGAAGTCACAGCATTCTAATTATTTATATAATACAGCATAATAATAATAATACATCAGCTGTATTGAAGTGTACTCCCATAATGCAGTAAAGGGTTTCGGATTATTTGGACTTCATTGTATCTGATAACATTATCCTGCTCTATGAATGAACTGAGGGCTTGTCTGAAATGTTTGGGCAAGAGAGCTGGCATTGTCATTCAGATTTATTGCAGATCTGAAAATTGGCCACTTCAAGGTCCAAAATAATAAGAGAAAACAGATGCACAAGATACACACAGTGACCATTATAGATTGCATAAGCTGGCTACATTCCACTAGGGGGTGAAGCTCTTTGGTTAAACAATATAAAAGCTGGAACTTTTCAGCTAACTGTTGAAGTTCATCTACGGAAGGACACTTCGCATAGAAATGTTTTCCCGATCGAGCCTGACTTCTTAGTGCTGAAACAGACTTCCCGGTTAAAGTGTCTCTGTCTGATGAGGTTAATTTAATCTTGATGTAAGTATTCTTTGTATATACTTAACTTAGAAAAGAAGGACATCTCTATATCTATACACTTATTATATTTAAAAAAAAAATCATATTATCAACGTTCATTTGACATTGCAGTTAAGAGTCTCTTTTTAAAAGAGTATCCAAACCTGAAGTCTTGAGCTTATAAGCAAAACATGCAGCACTGCCGTCAGTACAATTAAGTAGAGGTCGTGCAGGAACACACAGCATTACAAATAGTTTTAATGCTGTGAGGTTGTGTTACATACATGAGCAGTGTTCAGGCAGAGAAATACTGCTGTCACAATGGAGTGAATTTCCCACACTAAATACACTCATGGGAAATTGCCCTTGGTATGAATTGGAAAGGTGACTGTGTGAGGCCTTACTGGCTAACATTGATATCTGATCTCACCAATGGCTTTGTGGCAGAACGGTGGAAACGTGGTGGAAAGCCTTGCCAATGTGTCTTTCAGTTATATTTTGTTGTTTTGATTATGTGTCAATTATACTTTTTTTGGCCATGGATTATTTTAAAGAGGTTTTCTAGGTTTTTCTAACTGATGATCTGTCCTTTGGATAGACTCAATTTAACAGAGCTGAACTGCGTCCTGGCCATGTGACATAGTCGTGACGTCATTGGCCTGCGGGAAGGAGCTAGAAGGCCGTGGCGCTACTGAAAGCGCCGCTGCCTTCTCAAATAGGAGATCGGTGGGGGTCCTGGGTGATGGACCTCCATCTATCAGATGCTGATGACCTATCCAAAAGGATAGATCATCAGTAAGAAAAAGGTAGAGAACCCCTTTAAGGCAGTCCACATGTCATAAGTGTTTCAATTGTTTAAATCAGCACAGAGATATCCCAGTACACTTGTTTTCTTAGAAAAAAATAAATAAATGGCCTGCAAGATGGCAGGTTCTGAGAAATTTGTAGAAGTTGGCCAACTGGCTTTACACAAATGTTGGATGAAGGCAACTATAACTTGAACACAACTTTAAATCAAAAACATAAAAGAACATTAGAAGTAAAAAAATAAAATAAAAAAATAAACCAAATTCAGAAAGACTTTGCAAATATGATTTAAGTCTTTATTTTTCTTTTTAAAAGCCATTCCTCTTAAATAAGATCCTAAACATTCACCAGACTGTCACTGTATAAAAATGTACAGTGGCTTTATTGACATGTACATTCCATAAAGTTTACATCTGCAAAGATATGAGGCACACTCAGTATTGCACTTCATTAAAATTTCAGGCTCAAACATAACCCAGAAAGTTAAATGAAACTGCCTTTGTAATGTAGTAAATCTTATACAGGACAAACATTGATATCTTTATGTACTATGTACAGCATTTGTTACAACTTTTATACCTTGTTATGTTTATGTGCCCTCCAAGCGCAATGTCTTTCTTCTCAGCCGAGCACACTGCACAGCTCTCCAGCAGCCAGAGTTATATTAACAGTCTAGAGATACATATATATATTCCTCTTTTCTCCACGAGATGCAGGCTATTCGAAAGTCAGTGCTCATTACTGTAACTTTTCTTCTGATCATACATATACTGTATACATATATTTATATATCCATGATACGAGGAACCTTCTCTATGCTGTGTAGTACCCAAGCATTTTATACATATCTGGTGCCTTGGCAGTGGTGCTTTATGTAATGACCACATGCAAGCACCTCACAAGTAGTTATCAGTTTCAGAAAGACAAAACATTGAGCTTGGTATGAAGAGTATGAACTGCTAAATACACAGCTGGATCTGGTGCCACCTTCCCTTTTAACCTTGTTCGCAGACTCTTATGTGGTCCCATCCTGACTGGATGCCGCCGTCCAGAACCTGCCTGGCGTGATGGACTGCTGTTGTCCATTTCAAAATTCACAAAGCAAGGATAAAAAAAAATATAAACTGGAAAAAGTAGTATGGGCTCAGTTAAAAAGTGTGAGCATTTCTGCACACTCCACAGCCCAGAGCAAACTCTTCTCCGGTGGGGGGGTGGACCACATGAAGAGGACACTCAGTCCCTTCAAGCTGTTTGCCTTTTGGACCTAGAAAGAAAAATATAAAAACAATAAAGCCAGCTTACTAAGAACAATTACAGCAATACAATGACAGGCCTTCATTATCTTTCGTTATACGAGTTTTAAAAGTCCACAATATGGTCGTAAGCTACATAACAATGCTTGAGAAAGACTTCTGTAAGAGCCACAATTTCCTCAATATTTGGCACATATTGTGCAGGGTAAAGAATCCATCTCACCAGGTAAACCATTCCCAAACAAAAACATTTAGAAAAGGTTTACCTGTCTTGTCCCAAAATTATATTGATACAATCCTATTTTCTACATCATGTCTAACAGCTCGGTTGCTAGGAGTATTCAATGGAGTTGTCAGCATAGCCAAGCAGTCTGTATCTGATCACTGAGGTCTTCACCCCAAAGCAGAATTACCAACGAACAGGGAAGAGCTCTCGGTCTTTCAATAGTGTATATAACCAGTTTAAAGGATAACTGTCGTATATATATTTTTTTTTTTGAGTATTGGATTGTGGTGATTAATATCTCCTTGGTGGCCCTATTTCAACTTTTCACTGTGTATTCAATTACCCCTTAACTCCACATTTTTGCTCCCTGTGCTGCCTACTTTTACCTGTGCTTAAAATAGGGTTGCTAGGCATGGTCCGTCTATCTGTTGATAGACGGAGCACGCAGCGTGCAGGGTCACATTACTAACAGCCAGGGACTGTAAGTAAATGATTAAAGCCAGGTCCTCCCCAGCAGCTGATAACAGTGCCTGGGCTGTGTGCACTTCTCCCTGTCCATGCGCTTGGCAGACGCTCCCTCACTCAGCAGAGCTGGAGAATGCAGAGTTGGAGCAGCGCAGACCAGGGAAGGGAGATCTGCCATCTGCTCAGTGTATAAATGAAAGCAACATGTGGTAAGAGGACCCCTTTGTGCTGCAGGAGATTAACCCTTTAGGGGGGAGAGCTCTGGTTACTGACACTTTTGGGGGGCTATTGTTACTGGCTAGTGAGGGCAGGCGGGATTAGCCTCAGGGTGAGGGCAGTGGCAGCCATCTTAACTGAATAGTGAAATTGCAGTTTTATGCAGACTGGTTGCTAAATCTTATTAAATATGGAGTAAGTCAGTCTAATAGTCACGGATTCTGGAATATCATGTTATTAGTAACTACATAGATGAAAATTGAAATTAGGGTCTAAATGTGAGACAGTTACCCTTTAAGAGAACATGATGTAATATGCAGATACCCTGCAAAACCGGACAACACCAATACATTTGCACCTACCTGCAGGGCAATGTGGAAGTTCTTCTTTAAGTATGCTGGTCATTCTCTGGAAGTCATCATGGCAAGCATTACAAAAGTGTGTTGTTCCAAAACAGAAAAATACAGCCACTGAGCAGCAATATCGACACTTGTATTCTAGGAAATCTGTACCATGTTTTGGACACATCTGTAACAAAAGGACATGGTACAGCAGTTAAAGCCAACTGTCTGTCTACAGCTATGACATCAGTCAGGACTGTGTAACAAAGATTTGACGTTTTCTAGCATTCATAGAATTGTAACATTACAGTTTGAGGCATGATGAGAATTTGTGCTCCTCTGGGATGTTATCATACCTGAGCCCGGGAAACATCTGAGCATGCTCCACATATCAGCTCTCTTGGATCATAGTCATCTCCTTGGCCAGCCTCAGCATCGCAGCGAGCTTCCCCACCAAAATATGCCTAGAAAAAGTGGCAGATTTGTTGTTTTGCAGGATAAAATTCTTCAAGACAAAGTAAACTCCTCCTCCCCCGTCAATAATGTTGGTTAAAGAAATCTAAATTTTACCCATAAAAAATACTACCATTTGCTCATGTAAAGCAAGTGCCAAATACAAAGGTCCCCATTTTAGGGGTCATGCACATGGTCATAATATGGCTCTATGCAGGAGCCAATCAGCTGTTTGAGAAGGCACCGGAGCGCTGTGGCCTTCTCCCTGCTTACCAAGTATAGCAGCTGTGCTTGGTATCACTTGAATGAGGCTTAGCTGCACCTAGGCCACGAGACAGGTGAACGTGTAGTCATTGGCTTAGAAGAAGATCTGAGAAGGCTGCTGCACTACTACTGCGAGCGCTGCTGCCTTATCAAACAGCTGACAGGCGGGGGTCCCAGGTGTCAGACCCCCACCGATCAGATACTGACCGTCATCAGTTATGTCTCAGAAGACCCCTTTAAATTAACACAAAAAAACAAAACACTACGCTCCAGATAAATCTCCCCTGATCCAGGCTGATCTTTGTTTACTTTGTGGCAGTGACGACATTGCTATCTACCAATCTGTAGTCTTGTCCATCAATGACCTCAGCAGTGCACACCATGAGACCGCTGAGGCCAGTGATTGGGTGCACAACCACGTGGGCTCACATCGCTGCTGCAAAGTAATAATGCATGAACCCTAACACTAGTTAGGAACTCTAAGTTACTAGTTACCAGACCGTAGGCAAGAAAAAAAACTACAGATTATGAGTGTGCATGCTCCCAGAATTACCTTTTTGCATTTGTAGCAGACATAATAAGCATATCGGTTCATGGCATAACTGGCTGGATCATTGTAAAATCGTACTCCTGGCGTAGTGATTGCATCACTTTTGTGTAACCCTTCATACTCCAGCCTCATTAAAGCTTTTCTTCTCACATCTTCATAAAGGTCTCTGATTGGGTCCAGGAGATCTTTCAACACTGAATGATTTATTTTGTTCTACAAATAGACAGAGACTAGTTACTTTCCATTTTACCATCAGGTAGCTCAGTCCATAATGAAAAGATGATAATAAAACTGATGGAACTAAATACTGGCAATAAATTCACTATTCTAATAGTCTGCAGTGAGAAGCAGATGGGACCTGACTGATGTTCTGCGGCACGAGTAGTCGTAAGTAATACTGGGTATTATAACTCTATGCAAATAAATTACCTTACAGATCGGACAGGTCATAAAACCAAAAGTGATCCGTGGCCCCAGCCATCTGTTTTCTAGGACACGTCGACAACATTGCAAGTGGAATACATGGCTGCAGTCCAGCTAGAAACAAAATCACAATTCCAGTTAAATATATCATACAGCATTAACATATTATCTGGGCTATAAAACCGTTCGAGCAGCAATTATAAGCTGATCTGCCCCACATTTCATGGATGAAGCAGGCACCACAGAACCATAAGGAGGTGAGAGCTGGTTACCCATGGTGTTGCTACTGCCATCCCTTTCCATAAGAAGTAGGGTTGTTTGTTCTAGAAGGCTCCGTCAAGCAACAACATATTAAAAGTGGCCATTCTTCAGTAAATTTTGATCCAAATCATGATACCCACAGCTATTAGATTTTTTTTTTTTATGCCAGTGATGCAGGGGACCCGCTATTGCTCATAGATCAAATCTCAAGCCAGACAGATGCCGCAGAAAGACTAGGTCATCTTGTATCAGAGGCAACCATACTGACATTAAAAGCCTCTCCTTAGATTATATTTTTCTGGGAGGACCTTTTAGGATGGAATATTTTAAAGCTGGTAATACACATTAGTCCTGTGTATGAGGGGCCTGCTGACAGCAACTGTTGGATTCAAAATGGCGGACCCTGTTACCATAGCACAGATGAGTCCATCTTTTCACGGATATAAATCATGCAGGGCATTTTTACATGTACAGTATAATAAAACACAAGCTCAACCTGAATAGCAGGAGCTGCTGAAAGTGCTTCAGTAAAGCAGATCATGCACATATCATCTGCATCCTGTTTCAGATGCGTTGCATTTTTGTCACAGCCGTGTAGACAGGGTAAGCAGTGGTCCTCATTCTTCACACCGCCACAAGGATGCCCACATGGGTGAGTCTTGCTGCAAGCTGTCTTTGCATATTCCTGCAAACAGGACAAATATTGTTATATGTAGGACTATTACACCTCTGAAAATACCATCAACGGGATGTTCTCACTAACCTGACAATCAGCGTCAGAGCATACACTGCCAACAGCCGATAACTCTGTGCCATTTCTGGAACCACAAAATCTGCAGGTTTCCGAGCTGCTGCTTGCAGGCTTTCCTAAATAAATAAAAATGGCATACATTATAGCATGTCGTAGTTCGTATAATATAGTACAGACGAGTCTATATGGGTACAACCTATGACAAAAGGGAGCCAATATTTTAAATAGGTTGGATTGTGGAAAACAATTTCATATCCTGCACACTTTTCTAAGCAGCGCTCTATATTAAATACATTAGCAGGATTGGATCGCTTTCATGTCTTTAAAAGAGATAAAATCAGAAAAATAAAAATCAATCCATTGTAAAATATTTGGACAGGTTTTACCACAGGAATGAAGAGTTGTCCCACGGGAAACACCTATCCCCTATGGATAAAGTGTCTGATCAGCTGCTGCTCCAAGCGTTTGGCTATCTTGGGCAGCCCCATAGACTTGAATGGAGTGGCAGCAGGCATGATTGACCGAGGATTCATTTCTATGGGGGAATCATGGATCCCCAATGCTCGTGATAGGCATGGGCCCTAGTGGTCAGCCTCCGGCAGATCAGATAATTATCCCCTATCCTGTGGATAGGGGATCTGTGTTCGCGATGGGACTTCCCCTTTAAGAGCTAAACTTAATAAAACTGTCATTTTAACTGGACACCTACCTGTCTGCTCTCTGAATTCTACCATTGCTTTCATCGTTTTAGAGTCTGCTAGCGCCATCAACCAGAATAACTTAGTTCTTCCACAGCCCTCGTGGAGATCAACTTTGATTGCTTCTTCTTCCTCTTTGAAAACCTGCATAAAATATTACAGATGGTTATTGATCATTAGTTTGATCCATCCAGAAATTTGATGAAAATTGGAGAAAACGGCATCCTGAGTATACTGCAATCCAATAGGGACATTTTTTTTGATAGTTGCATAGTAGTGTTTAAAGAGAACCTGTCACCAGGATTTTGTGCATAGAGCTGGGGACATGGGCTGCTAGATGGCCGCTAGCACATCTGCAATACCCAGTCCCCACAGCTCTCTGCGCTTTTATTGTGTTAAAAAACAGTTTTGATCCATATGCAAATGACCCGATATGAGTCCTGTGTCCGGAGATGATTCAAGCGGAAAGGAGCCCAGCACCACAGAGCTGGAGCGCCGAAATCTCGCGATGCGCGAGCTAGCGCATGCGCAGTGTCGGCATCATGTTCATTCCCTGTACTGGCATCAGCACAGGGAACGAACTACGCATGCGCTAGCTCGCGCATCGCGAGATTTCGGCGCTCCAGCTCTGTGACGTCAGCCAGCAAGGAGGAGATTCGGAGGACGCAGGGCGGTGCTGGGCTCCTTTCCGCTTGACTCCTCTCCGGACACAGGACACATATCAGGTCATTTGCATATGGATCAAAAAGTTTTTTTAACGCAATAAAAGCGGAGAGAGCTGTGGGGACTGGGTATTGCAGATGTGCTAGCGGCCATCTAGCAGCCCATGTCCCCAGCTCTATGCGCAAAATCCTGGTGACAGGTTCCCTTTAATGTCTCTCTCCCCCACCCCCAAAAAAAAACCTGGTGATATTGAGGTCACAGTAACCCCTCAATTTCACAGTTACCTAAATGATGAAACTGTCACCATGGATCCCTTGACTTAAAGCCACATGCATTGCCCCACAGTAAGCCTGGAAACTGTATGTTATCTGTATGTTACTGAGGGTCTTGCTGTACTACTTTTCTGAACGTAGGAGTGTGCACTAGCATGAAGCACATGGACTGTTTCCACTCGCTTGCTTTCCCCCGGCGTAACCCCAGGGGTTCAGTGGTGACAGGTTCTCTTTAAATAAAATAAAAAAAGTTTTTTTGTAGCAGCAGCTGTGGTCCATTTTACCTGTCTTTGATGGGATTTTGTTCGTCGATGGAGGTGGAGAAAGCGGTCACAGTCTGTGCAGAGATTCCCACAAGCATTGCACAAAATGATTGCTGCAGTTTCACCATCATCATGATTATCACACATTGGCTGAAAAGAGAAAAAAATAAATAAAATAAATCACAATTACACACACCGTCATATGTGCTCTTTACTTTTAAAGCAAAACTACATTTATAGTAGAAAGCATTACATTAAAGTTTCTACTAACAGGTCATCCCCTACTATGTCCATAACGGATGTAAGACCTGCTTCACAGGAAGTATATTCCATGCACATCAGATCGTTGACTGATCCTATCAAATTGGCAGGATCCAACAAAATACGACTTGTGGTCTCTTTAACAGAAGGATTCCATCAGAAAAAGAAGCTTATCAAAGTTAGTACAGCAAACAAATCAGTGATTTAACGGAAACTATATAACATTACAAAAAAGTAAAAAATAAATAAAACTGTAGTTAAAGGGAGTGTGTCACCAGGAAATGCACTGTTAAACCAGGCGCAATGCCGTGTGGGACCAGCCCAACTAAACGTATTGATACCTTTCACTTCGCGATCGGTTGCTTCATTCTGAAGAAGAAAAAAAAAGTACCTGTAATCCAAAATGAGCACCCGTGCTGCTCCTCCACCCTCTGCCAGCCCCTCTCTTTCATTAACCGGGCCAAGTAACATGAATATGCAGTAACTTGTCAATCAAGAAAAGGGAAGGGCTGGCAGAGGAAGCAGGAGACACAAGGGTGCACAGAGTGGCATGGACTCTGTGCACTTAACTGCTCATTTGCATATGGATTAAAATTACTTTTTCTCCAGAATAAGGCAACGAATTGCTAAATGAGAGATCTCATACATTTAGCTAAGGTAGCCTACACAGCACTGTGTCTGGATAAACAACGAACTTCCTGGTGACAGATTTCTTTAAGCTGCACCAAGTCTGCAGTGTGAACAAAGTTTAATAATTATATTTTTAGTGAAATATTTTAAAAAGTACTTGAATGGTTTACCATTTGTTTTTGCTGTCCATCTTTCCCCATCCACCTTCCAGAAGATAATCTGTCCACGTGATCTTGATCAAGCACACATAAAGATGCTACAGCCAGCCATAGCTAAAATTACATAGCGGAAGATTAGTTTTTACATCAAGCGCGCTGAAAATGGCTAGTACAGATCAATGAAAAATGTATATTATTCCTTATGCTTATATGTCAAGTAAGCAAGGATTTGTTGTAGATGCCAATAAGTCCAATAATTGGACTCCTGTTTTCTGTATGTTAAAAATTCTTAATAAAATATACAATTATAAAAAAAAATTCTATTATGTACAATTAGTACGAGGTAATGAAAAAGTTTACTAAAATGCAGTAAAATGTCATTTAGTCATATGCTCAGTAATCTTGCAAATCAGCAGAGGTATTCAATAAGAAAACTACATGTAAAAGTAATACACCCTAAAGCAAAACTTAAAGGGGTTGTCTCATGTGCAAGCACGACCACTGCTACTGGATTGCAGGGTGGTCGTAACCCCTGGATATGAGCAGTGTATAATGTGATGGAAAAATAAATCAAGTCAGCATAGGAAGCAATATGGACAATCACAATACATTAGTAAGTGCCTTGTATTAACTTTCTCTACATGATAACTGCCATTTTCTGAAGTGAGACAACCCCTTTAAGTGCAAAATGATGTGTGAAGCCAGTGTTTCTGTATGTCTTCTGTTTTCAAAACATATCCCCAGAAATTTACCTCATTTACAACTGGCCATGCATACAGAGGGTTACAATGTTGCTTGCTGCCTCCGATTTTCTAACATAGAGCAATTGTTACGGTTTTAACACAAATGCTAATCAACTGGGACATCATCCACCTTGCTGATGCCAAACAGAAGTAAGCTCCTCATTTATACAAAAAAGTAAAATTAGGCAAAAAGAAAAAAGTTCCTTTCTTTACCGTTATCTGCGGCTATATAAATACACTGCAACCTCTCTAAAAATTGCCTCTGAGAAGACCACCCCTTATGTCTCCGAATAGCTGAATAGTTACAGTGATCCTGTATGCTTAAAGAGGACCTTTCACCGATTCTTACCCTATGAACTAAGTATACAGACATGTGGAGCGGCACCCGGGGATCTCTCTGCACTTACTATTATCCCCGGGCGCCGCTCCGTTCTCCCGTTATGTCCTCCGGTATCTCCGCTCACTATAGTAGGCGGAGATTCCAGTCCCTAAGTTATGGTAGGCGGAGTCTGCTCTAGCGCTGGCCAATCGCAGCGCAGAGCTCACAGCCTGGGAGGTTATTTTCTCCCAAGCTGTGAGCTCTGCAATGCGATTGGCCAGCGCTAGAGCAGACTCCGCCTACCATAACTTAGGGAACGGAGATACCGGAGGGCATAGCAGGAGAACGGAGCGGCGCCCGGGGATAATAGTAAGTACAGTGAGATCCCCGGGCGCCGCTCCACATGTCTGTATAGTTAGGTTCATAGGGTAAGAATCGGTGAAAGGTCCTCTTTAAAGCCTCATGCACACGTCCGTGGAACACAGACCGTGTGATACCGGCCTGGATTTCTTCTTGGTTGCTATGACGCCGTGCGCTTCCTGCTGCCGCCGCAGTACAGTAATGAACTGATATAGATCATACCAGTGTATTACTGTACTGCGGCAGCAGCAGGAAGCGCACGGCGTCATAGCAACCAATGACGCTGTGCGCTCCTGCACTCAGAAGAAATCCAGGCCGGTGTTCCATGGACGTGTGCATGAGGCTTAAAGGTGTTCCCCACCTTTTTCTTACTGATAATCTATCCTTTGGATAGGTCATCAGCATCTGATCGGCGGGGGTCTGACCCCCAGGACCCTCGCTGATCAGTAGCACCGAGGCCTTCTCGCAGACCATTGACATCACAACTATCTCACGGTCTGGGAGCAGCTCAGCCCCACTGAAGTGGCTGTCTGTACAGAACATGGAAGCTGCAGTAAAAGAAAAGACCACTGGAGTTTACTGAAGAATCAACATCTGTAAAAGTTTTCATTTAACTTTTTTGGAATATCCTGATCTATATAAGAAAATCACTAGTATATCAGGGCATAAAAGGTCAGAAAACGTACCCTGGTGGTTGCAATACATCTCACTGGGGAACGATACTCCTCCTCCATCTTTGTCAGTGCAATGATTGTCTCTGCAATTGCATTTTTCGTGACTCGGGACCAGGCCTCAGAGAGGTGCCCCTGTAATAATGTTAAGGAGGACAAGTCAAGCAACTGAAGAAACATTTAGGGGCATATTTACTAAAGCTGGCGTTGCATATGCTACCCTTAGTAAGACCACTGGAGCGAAAAGTGCCAAATCTATGAAGAGGCACAGACCTCTTTATAAAACTGGTGCATCTTCCGGCAGTCTGTACACCAGAAATTCAAATCCATGCCAGCTATGACCCGTGTGGATTGGAACTATAATATGCACTAAATTCGGGCATAAATTATGGGCCATAGAAAGCTCTACTCACCATTAAAAAGTGACAAAATATGGCAACTGCCATTATTTGTGACTTTTTTTATGCCACAAAAGTAGCAGAAAAGCTTTAATAAGTTTGCCCCTTAAAGAGGTTCTCTGCGATTTATATAGTGATGGCCTATCCCTAGAATGGGTGAAGGTTACCAGCCAAGAGGAAGACCACTTCAGCTCTGGTGTCGGAACTACATAAGATCTTGGACAGAGCTGGTTACTGCAGCACTGATCCCATTTACATGAATTGGAGTAACCAGCACCATCCACTACATAATGGACAGAGCTACTGCAGGACAACTGATTGGTGGGTTGCCAAGAGTCGAACCCCCCTCCAATCTGAGATTCATTACCTATCCTTAGGGTAGGCCATCAATATTAAAATGCCAGAGAACCACTTTAGTTGTTTTGTTCTGCCAACAGGAATCATGTACTTATATTAGAAGCTTGACGGGTTACATGGTACTTTAACAGTGTTGCATGGAATGAAACATAAGCAGCAAAATAAAGCGTCCTCTCACCGCTTCGTCAAAAGCAAACCACAAACCAAGTTACTGCAAGTGCACAATCACTCAAATGTATTCCTGACCATTTACTTTTGTGTTTTGTCTCTTTTTCCAAAGCAACACATTTTGGCAGATCCATCTGTATGTGCCCCATGAATCAGCCTATCTGCATGAATATATATGAACATGCGTTGTCTGCGATTTAATACACTTTTTATTTTACACCCAATTGTGTATAAGGAGCATTCCAATTTCAGCCTAAAAAAAAGTTTAATATCACACGAAATAGTAAAAAAAAGTTAAAAGGCAAATAATAAACAAACTCGTTTTTTCATGGACTGGTCAAATATGGTACAACCGACCAGACTAGGTTTTACTCTGAGTGTGAATTTAGACACTTTTTCCTCTCTTAGGGCCCATTCACACGACCGTATGGCTTTGCGGATCCGCAAAACACGGACACCAGACATGTGCGTTCCGCAATTTGCAGACCGCACATGGCCACAACCATAATAGAAAATGCCTATTCTTGTCCGTGATTGAGGATAAGAATAGGACATGTTCTATCTTTTCTGCGGAGCCGCGGTACGGAATAACGGATGCAGACGGCACACACTGTGCTGTCCACATCTTTTGAGGGCCCATAGAAATAAATGGATCCGCAGATCTTCCGCAAAATTGTGGAACGGCTACGGTCGTGTGAACGGGCCCTTACTGTGCAAAGCTTCTAGGCCAGGGGTGGCCAACCTTACTGACACAGAGCCAGAAAAAAAAAAAAAAAAAACGTATGACTGCCAGGAGCCACAAGCTATACATTTACACAAATATGCGTGCACACGACAGTATTACTGCAATTGAGTTTTCAAACATTTAAAAGTGCATTTAAACCACCTTTCCTACCTGTAAGGTAGACAGCTTTAGTGAGACTTCTGGCAATCTTTGTTTTTCACAATGTGTTTCAAATCTGGCTTGTGTTCAGTCGTTGCTACTCAAGGCAATTCTTTAAGGGTACTTTCACACTAGCGTTAAAGTTTTCCGGTATTGAGTTCCGTCATAGGGGCTCAATACCAGAAAAAAAAACGCTTCTATTTTCTCCCTATTCATTGTCAATGGGGACAAAACTTAACTGAACAGAACGGAATGCTCCAAAATGCATTCCGTTCCGTTGGTTTCCCAGACCAGAGAGAAAACCGCAGCATTCTGCGGTTTTCTCTCTGTCCTGGGATGCGGAGCAAGACTGATCAGTCATGACCCCCAATGCAAGTCAACGGGGACGGATCCCATTTTCTCTGGCACAATCTGCCACAATAGAAAACGGATCCGTCCCCCATTGACTTTCAATGGAGTTCATGACGGATCCGTCCTTGCTATGTTAAAAATAGGTTAAAGATAATACAACCGGATCCATTCATAAAGGATGCAGACCGTTGTATCATCAGTAACAGAAGTGTTTTTTGCTGGACCCTAAAAACGCTAGTGTGAAAGTATCCTAACATGTGTGTCAGTAAGAATCATCAGTAAGTCATCACCAGCGGGGGTTTCAAACAAATTATGTGAAATGGTACTTTGGGGATCACTTACTATTAATGTGAGGCACATGGGGTCTAGTCCAAAAGCATGTGCCCAGCCTGACAAAAAATAAATGACCCCCATCATGGCAGTGGCAAGATTGGGGTTAATAAGTCACATTAACCCCAAGCTTACTGGCTGCCTGATACATGTTTTTTGCCTGCCTCTATTTTGAGGCAGGCTACTCTCGCACTGTGTGGGGGTAAGGTACCTGCTATGCTGGCTGCTCGGTGCACTAATGCACACTGACTCCGGGGCTGAGGAGGAGGACGAGGAGGAGGTTTCTGCTGCTGCTGCTGTTCGCCGAGCTCACTAGCTCAGACGGCGCAGCAGTTTATTCCCTCCCCATTCCTCCTCCTGCTTTAATTAGCCACCCATGCATTGGTGGCAGTGGTGTGGGCAGCTTCAGAGCCCGCTCTTTTCAGTGGGCTCAGCGGCGGCGCGTCATAAAAGAGGGACTCCCTTCCCTCCGTCTCCACTGTCTGGCCAGAGAGAACATAGCGCGCGCCGAGCGCAGCACACGCCATGTTCTCTTATAAGAGCAGCAGCGCAGCCTAGATAGTAAAAGCTGGCCGGACCTCTCCCCAGCGAGCTGCAAATGAAAGAGAAAGGAGCCGCATGCGGCTCGTGAGCCGCGGGTTGGCTGCCCCTGTTCTATGCCTTGTCTTTATATGCATTGGTGTTTGTAGAGCTGACAAACTTTATGCTATGAAACAGTAGACCTTAACATAAAGCAGGTTTAAACGGTACATCACTGCTACGAAATAGCACAGAGGCTTGAACAGTATGTCATTGCTGTGACGTAAAGCACAAACCACTGAGGTTTGAGATTGGCTGCAGCGGTCACGAGACCCAGTCGCTACATACCGCAGGGATCAGAAGCAGCCCGGAACAGAACAGCATAGGGGTTGTTGGCTCCAAGGTTGGACAATCCCTTTAACAGGCGCCCTAACAAAAATGGCTGTGGAAATCCTGCCTGAACTGCTTCTGACAGGGCTGGAGATTCTAGTGAGTAGAAATCTCCAACACATATTTATGAAGCCAAATTGTTTATAACTTACAGCTGCCATGTCTTTGATTAATTTAATAATGATTTCTGAAATCTGAGTTGGAGTTGAGCCCTTCATCCACCAGTGACTTTCACCTCTCCGTAAGTAACTGCAAAAAACAAATTATAATGACTTAAATTGTACACAAGACATCTCATTG